>NC_091306.1:24424504-24694504 GCF_038502225.1 Cherax quadricarinatus | reverse complement strand
CACTTCATTGAACCACTCAACGAAAATGTCCCTTGTGACCCATGCCTTACTATTAGATCTCCAAAACACACACAATTTACTCTTCATAACATTGTTTTTCTTGAACACACAGGGATTTTCAGAATGGTACACTAGTAACGGCTTCACTTTGAAATCCCCACTAGCATTAGCACAGAACATTAGCGTCAGCCTGTCTTTCATAGGCTTGTGTCCTGGCAGTGCCTTTTCTTCCTGAGTAATGTAGGTCCTCTTTGGCATTTTCTTCCAAAAGAGGCCTGTTTCATCACAATTGAACACTTGTTCAGGTTTCAGTCCTTCACTGTTTATGTACTCCTTGAATTCATGCACATATTTTTCAGCCGCTTTGTTGTCAAAACTGGCAGCCTCACCATGCCTTACCACACTGTGTATGCCAGTACGCTTCTTAAATCTCTCAAACCAGCCTTTGCTGGCCTTAAATTCACTCACATCACCACTAGTTGCAGGCAATTTCTTTACCAAATTGTCATGCAACTGCCTAGCCTTTTCACAAATAAGCGACGTCATAAGACTATCTCCTGCTAATTGTTTCTCATTTATCCACACCAATAATAACTTCTCAACATCTTCGAGCACTGGTCATCTCATTTTTGTCAGCATATTTACCCCCTTTGCAACAACAGTGTCCTTGATTTCCTTTTTCTTGGCTATGAAGGAAGATATAGTTGTATAGGATTTGTTATACATCCTGGCCAGTTCGCCCACACGTACGCCACTATCATATTGTTCAATGATGTTTTTCTTAAATTCAATCGTATTTCTCACCTTCTTTACCAAAGGCTTGGCACTAGGAGCTTCCTTTAGAGCCATGGTAGCTTATTTAGCACTTGCAAGCACTAAAATCAGTGGAATATTATGAAATATTTCGTTGGAGCAAGTGAGGGGACCGTCGCTCACTGGTAAACAAAGGCACACTGGCTGGGAAGAGAGGCCGAGGCGGCTCAGAGCCATGAGTACGCATCCCGGACGAAGGACTATTAGCGAGTTACCTGACCATTTGCGAGCTAATGTTTAGACGAAATAACAGGACTATTTCTGAAATGGATGACTTTCAGGCCGGACGATTATTGAGGGACCACTGTAGTTTGTTAGATTATGTATTGGTGGATAAAAGGTTGATCGGTAGGCTCCAGGATGAACACGTTTATAGAGGGGCAACTGATATAGCGGATCATTATTTAGTTGTAGCTACAGTTAGAGTAAGAGGTAGGTGGGAAAAGAGGAAAATGGCAACAACAAGCAAGAGGGAGGTGAGTTAGTTTAATATGTTTATTATGCACCCCATACCCATCCTGTGGGCGGTAGTCAAAAGATTACAGAAGTACATAATTGGTCCAGGGACTGGACTCCAAAGTTTTGATAGCTGAGCAAGTTACAATGGTAATGAACTAGATCTGGTCATAATCATGACCAAGTTACAAAGGTAATGAGCTCCAGGTATAGCTGGTCACACTCATGAATAATTGCAAAGGTAATGAATCATAAACACATTAATCATGAGAATTTACAAAGGTAATGAGCTCCAGGTAGAGCTGGTCAAAATCATGACAAGTTTCAAAGGTAATGAATGATAAACACGTTATCACATGATTACAATCATAGACAAATTACAGAGTAATGAGCAGTTAACAAACATAGCAGGGAATTCATCCATTGCCCCAACAACAGATGTTGCTAGGTGCCTGTCTCTCCTCGGTAGACAGCCATTGCAAACAGCAGCAAGTTGCCCTGGGATCTGCTGCTTGCACAAGCACCATCGACCCTCCCCAAGAGGTCCAAGAAGCCAGTGACTCCGTTAACAGCCCGATGGAGAGCTCCCCTAGGGACATGTCAGCGTCCTGGTGGACGCCAAGTTGATTGAAGATCCCAGGCCCTCGTGTGCACGGATGTTGTGAAAGAGCATAAACTAAGGGAGGAGGAAGTTTGAGTGAGATATAAGCAGCTATTGGCAGAAAGGTGGGCTGGTGCAAGTATGAGTAGTGGGGGGGTTGAAGAGGGTTGGAATAGTTTTAAAAATGCAGTATAAGAATGTGGGGCAGAAGTTTGTGGTTATAGGAGAGTGGGTGCAGGAGAAATGAGGAGTGATTGGTGGAATGATGAAGTAAAGGGTGTGATAAAAGAGAAAAAGTTAGCTTATGAGAGATGCAAAAGGAGAGCAGATGATAGAGTGGGAGAGGCACTGTCAAGGAATTTTAATGAAAAGAAAAAAATTTGGAGTGAGTTAAACAAGTTAAGAAAGCCTAGAGAACGAATGGATTTGTCAGTTAAAAACAGAGTAGGGGAGTTAGTAGATGGGGAGATGGAGGTTTTGGGTAGATGGCGAGAATATTTTGAGGAACTTTTAAATGTCGACGAAGAAAGGGAAGCGGTAATTTCATGCACTGGCCAGGGAGGTATACCATCTTTTAGGAGTGAAGAAGAACAGGATGTGAGTGTGGGGGAGGTGTGTGAAGCATTATGTAGAATGAAAGGGGGTAAAGCAGCTGGAACTGATGGGATTGTGACAGAAATGTTAAAAGCAGGGGGGGATGTAGTGTTGGAGTGGTTGGAATTTTTTTTAATAAATGTATGAAAGAGGGGAAGGTACCTAGGGGTTGGCAGAGAGCATGTATAGTCCCTTTATATAAAGGGAAGAGGGACAAAAGAGATTGTAAAAATTATAGAGGAATAAGTTTACTGAGTATACCAGGAAAAGTGTATGGTAGGGTTATAATTGAAAGAATTAGAGGTAAGACAGAATGTAGGATTGCGGATGAGCATGGAGGTTTCAGAGTGGGTAGGGGATGTGTAGATCAAGTGTTTACATTGAGGCATATGTGTGAACAGTATTTAGATAAAGGTAGGGAAGTTTTTATCACATTTATGGATTTAGAAAAGGCATATGATAGAGTGGATAGGGGAGCAATGTGGCAGATGTTGCAAGTACTGTACATATACAGGTCTCCCTCAACATTCACGTTTTCAACTTTCACGGGCTTCGCACATTCGCGAATTCCCAACCGCCAAATTCCCAGCCACCAAATTCCCAGCCGCCAAATCATATTTAAGTTTCCCGCCACCTGCGAGTCCCTCCTACCCTCCCTCCGACCCCCGCAACTGGCAGCCAGCCCTCCCACCACTCAGTGTGGTGAGTGTTTTGTTTGTTCATTATTTGCTATTAAACTACAGTATAAATAATGTAAACCCATTCATGACTGCATATTGGAATGGCTATTCGGACAGGTATTAGATGGTGACATGTGTTTACTCTTGAACACTGCAAAGAATTAAACATTTCTGCTACAGCTAATAATAACAAGAGTAATAATAATAATAATAAATGATATAATTGAAGAAGGAAATTGTACAAAAATATGAGGGAGTGGTTGACACATCGTCAGTGTGACTGTTTATGCTGGAGTGAGCATTAGTCTCTCTGCTCTTCCAAACATTTCACAATAATTCATTGTGTTTGGTGCTTGTAGATTGAGTGTGACTGGAGTGGTAGAGGCAGTGATTGAGGCAATGGTATTTAATAACATACATGTTAATAACAATGCATGTTATTAATAATATGTACTATTATTATTTATAACATATATGTTATTAAATACATACATGTTAATAATAATACATGTTATTAATAATTACATGTACTATTATTATTTATAACATATATGTTATTAAATACCACTGCCTCAACCGCTGAATTATTGTGAAATGTTTGGAAGAGCAGGGAGACTAATGTTCACTCCAGCATAAACAAAGTCACACTGACGATGTGTCAACCACTCCCTCGTATTTTTGTACAATTTCCCTCTTCAATTATATCGTATTTATTATTATTATTATTATTATTATTATTATTATTATTACTATTGTTATTATTAGCAATAGCAGAAATGTTCGATTCTTTGCTGTGTTCAAGAGTAAACACATGATGTCACCGTCTAATACCTTTCCTAATAGCCATTCCAATATGCAGTCATGAATGGGTTTACATTATTTATTCTGTAGTTTAATAGCAAATAATGAACAAACAAAACACTCACCACACCGAGTGGTGGGAGGGCTGGCTGACAGTTGCGGGGGTCGGAGGGAGGGTAGTAGGGACTCGCAGTGGTGGAGGCATTGGTGGAGGCAGTGGTGGAGTCTGGTATTTAATAACATACATGTTATTAACATACATGTTATTAAATAACATACATTATAAAAGCATAACATGTATATATTTAGTACAATTTACAACGTTTTCATGTATTTTATGATTATTCATGGTTCAACAAGTTAAGGAAGCAGTACAATATATTGGGGCACCAAACATTCATGGTTTTTCAACATTCGCGAGGCTCTTGATCCCCTAACCCTCGCGAATGTTGAGGGAGACCTGTATATGGAATAGGTGGTAAGTTACTAAATGCTGTAAAGAGTTTTTATGAGGATAGCGAGGCTCAGGTTAGGGTGTGTAGAAGAGAGGGAGACTACTTCATAGTAAAAGTAGGTCTTAGACAGGGATGTGTAATGTCACCATGGATGTTTAATATATTTATAGATGGGATTGTAAAAGAAGTAAATGCTAGGGTGTTCGGGAGAGGGGTGGGATTAAATTATGGGGAATCAAATACAAAATGGGAATTGACACAGTTGCTTTTTGCTGATGATACTGTGCTCATGGGAGATTCTAAAGAAAAATTGCTTAGGTTAGTGGATGAGTTTGGGAGTGTGTGTAAAGGTAGAAAGTTGAAAGTGAACATAGAAAAGAGTAAGGTGATGAGGGTATCAGATGATTTAGATAAAGAGAAATTGGATATCAAAATGGGGAGGAGTATGGAAGAAGTGAATGTTTTCAGATACTTGGGAGTTGACGTGTCGGCGGATGGATTTATGAAGGATGAGGTTAATCATAGAATTGATGAGGGAAAAAAGGTGAGTGGTGCATTGAGGTATATGTGGAGACAAAAAACGTTATCTATGGAGGCAAAGAAGGGAATGTATGAAAGTATAGTAGTACCAACACTCTTATATGGGTGTGAAGCTTGGGTTGTGAATGCAGGAGCGAGGAGGCGGTTGGAGGCAGTGGAGATATCCTGTCTAAGGGCAATGTGTGGTGTAAATATTATGCAGAAAATTCGGAGTGTGGAAATTAGGAGAAGGTGTGGAGTTAATAAAAGTATTAATCAGAGGGCTGAAGAGGGGTTGTTGAGGTGGTTTGGTCATTTAGAGAGAATGGATCAAAGTAGAATGACATGGAGAGCGTATAAATCTGTCGGGGAAGGAAGGCAGGGTAGGGGTCGTCCTTGAAAAGGTTGGAGGGAGGGGGTAAAGGAGGTTTTGTGGGCGAGGGGCTTGGACTTCCAGCAAGCGTGCGTGAGCGTGTTAGATAGGAGTAAATGGAGACAAATGGTATTTGGGACCTGACGATGTGTTGGAGTGTGAGCAGGGTAATATGTATTTAGTGAAATGATTCAGGGAAACCGGTTATTTTTATATAGCCAGACTTGAGTCCTGGAAAGGGGAGGTACAGTGCCTGCACTCTAAAGGAGGGGTTCGGGATATTAGCAGTTTGGAGGGATATGTTGTGTATCTTTATAGGTATATGCTTCTAAACTGTTGTGTTCTGAGCACCTCTGCAAAAACAGTGATTATGTGTGAGTGAGGTGAAAGTGTTGAATGATGATGAAAGTATTTTCTTTTTGAGGATTTTCTTTCTTTTTTGGGTCACCCTGCCTCGGTGGGAGATGGCCGACTTGTTAAAAAAAAAAAAAAACAAGTAATCTGTTCCGGACACCCAAAAATATTCACAAAAAATAATTTTTTTAAAGATTAATTATAGTTTTACATACACAACACAATGAGAACTAAATAAAATAAATACATGAACAATTAAATCAGTATTACATACCTTTACTGAAGACTCTTCTTGGCTTATGGAAGATAGGTAGGAGCAGAGAGGCTTAAGAGTCACTGTACCCCTGCAACTCACTCCACTTTGCACACATGTCCTTAATCACTGAAGAAGGCACATTCTTCCCTCTCTCTTCCTCCTCTGAAGCAATTTCCTCAGCTGTGGTCTGTTGCTGTTCCAGATGAAGGTCTTGCAGCTCTACCCTCTACCATCATCACTACCACTACCACCCTCTACCATCATCACTGCCACCCTCTGCCACCATCACTACCACCCTCTGCCACCATCACTACCACCCTCTACCACCATCACTACCACCCTCTACCACCATCACTACCACCCTCTACCACTATCACTACCACCCTCTACCACCATCACAACCACTACCACCTTCTGCCACCATCACTACCATCCTTGACCACTATCACAACCACTTCCACCTTCTACCACCATCACTACCACCCTTTACCACCACAACCACTACCACCATCTACCATCACTATCACCCTCTACCACCATCACAACCACCCTCTACCACCATCACAACCACCCTCTACCACCATCACAACCACCCTCTACCACCATCACAGCCACTACCACCCTCTACCACTATCACTACCACTCTCTACCACTATCACCCTCTACCACCACCACTCTTGTAGTACTTTGCTACAATTTGTTTCTTAAATTCCATCGTGTTCTCACTGTCTTTACCAAAGGAACTTTACTAGGAACTTTCTTTGAGGTCACGGTTACTTATTTCGCAGTTGCACTTAATAAATAACCACCAAAAACAGTGGATTATAGTGAAATGTTTGGATGAATGAGCAGAAGCTTCCTCACTTGCCCAGAGACACAGCCAGACTGACGCACGAGCAGCTGGTGGCGGTGGGTTTATAAGTCCCATACGGCCTGTAAGCGAAATAACGGCCGATAACTGGAAACCGAAAAATCAGCTGATAACCGAGTTGGCTGATAAGCGGAACGACCAATAACCAAGGGTCCACTGTACAGTACACTAATGTAAAAATATTTAATAATATACCAGAAATGTTATAATTGGTGCAAAGGTGACATTAAAATAATATCAGAGATGGTTGACACAAACCCCCTATCATTATAGTATGCTCCTCACTAAGCGACGAATTCGTTTACCGACGAGGTTTCAAGAACAGAACTCTGTCACTAAGTCAGGAGAGGCTGTATTTGTGTCAGCAGTATATAGAAATTATTAATTCTCTTTTGTAAAATACTGTGTATTAGTCATTCCCCCTTTATTTTTAAGGATCAATTACTGTAAAACTGACATTGTATTAATGTTGGTAGAATTACCAGCAATATGTAAAGTAAAAGGACACAGGTGTAACTAATGTGACATTTTATTGTGGCAACATTTCGCTCTCCAGGAACTTTATCAAGCCGTTACAAACAATACATGGACACAGAGGGTATACATAGCCTCAGAGTGAGGTGTAATATTAGTGGTAGTAGTAGTAGTAGTAGTAGTAACGTAAGTTGTAATAGTAGTACAATACAATACGATAGAACAATCAACTTGCATATGAGTAAAAGTTTATAACAGCTATTACTTGGGTAACATAAAAATGGGTTAGTCTAATATTTTTGTTGGTGGTTGGATCTGAGAAAGTGTGTTTCAGTGTTAATTCTCTGTTGTGTTCTTGTATAGCAGAGACTATGTGATGGCAGGGTTTACTGTTTTGAGGGTTTTTTTTGCTAATATGTACTTCAGAGATGATGAAGCTGCCTTTATTTTGCTTGATTGTGTTAGAAACAGCAATTAACCCTTAAACTGTCCAAACGTTGATCTATATTTTTTCAACATTTGAAAGTATGTAAAAAAAGTAGATCTACGTTTTTTTTGTTATATTTGATATGTAAAAAAACGTTGATCTACTTTTGGAGCACTACGCATGTGAACATAGATCTGCTTGGACAGTTTAAGGGTTAATGATGATTCAAGGCATTTATGTCCAGAAATTTGGCTCTCTGATTACTAGTCTGGCGTCGTTGAATTTCTTGAGGTGATTGCTGGAATTCTGGTGTTGTACGCAGGCGTTGTTCAAATTATCATTCCTACATGCATTAATGTATTCATTGAGGTATGTTTCGAGGTTCCTAGCTGTTTCACTTACATATATCTTCTCACAGCCTCCACAAGGTATAGTGTAAACTCCTGTATTGACTGGTTCATGGTGGTTTGATTTTGTCCTGGTTAGATCCCTTATGGAAGTGCTGGATGCCATGGCGACTCTAGTGTTAGTTTGTGCGAGTACCTTGGAAACATTCAGTGCAACCTGGCTGTTGGGAAGAATTATAACTATTTTAGGAGTGGTGTTGGTGCGTGGAGAATTTATGATCTGAAGAGCTCTTTTCTTGCAGTCTTTGATGAAAAAGGAAGGAAAATGTAGATCAGTGAAGGTTTGGTGTATGTAAGTACGTACATTCTTCATCAAGAAACTCAGGACTACAAATTCGGTATGCTTTTAGGAAAAATCCAGTGATAATGCCTCTTTTGGTCTTAGTATCTTGACTGCAATAGAAGTGGGTGAGATCATTTTTGTTGGCAGGTTTGCGGTAAATCTTAGATTGTTATGAACTTTGTAAATGAGGACGTGTAGAAAGGGTAGCTTGCCACTGGATTCTTCTTCTAGAGTAAACTGGATAGTCAGTTCAACTGCGTTGAGCCTTGCCTGAAGATTCCACACATCAAAACGCAACAACACCACTCCTAACAAATTTATAATCCTTCCCAACAGTCAGGTTGCAGTGAATGTTTCCAAGGTACTCGCACAAACTAACACTAGAGTTGCCATCACATCCAGCACTTCCATAAGTGGTCTAACCAGGACAAAATCATACCACCATGAACCAGTCAATGCAGGAGTTTACACTATACCTTGTGGAGGCTGTGACAAGATATATGTAGGTGAAACAGCTAGGAACCTTGAAACACGCATCAATGAACACAGTAACACATGTAGGAATGATAACTTGAACAACGCCTGCGTACGACACTGGAATTCCACCAATCACCTCATGAAATTCAACAACGCCAGGCTAGCAATCAGAGAGCCAAATTTCTGCAGACGTAAATGCCTTGAATCATCATTAATCGCTGTTTCTAACACAAGCAAAATAGAGGTAGCTTCATCATCTCTGAAGTATTAGCAAAAATCCTCCTCGAAACAGTAAACCCTGCCATCACATAGTCTTTGCTACACAAGAACACAACAAAGAAAGAACACTTCAACAGACCTTCTCAGATCCAACCACCAACAGAAATATTTCAATTCAATTCAATTCAATTCAAGTTTATTCTCTATATTGGTTACAATGTGGGGTTTACAGGTTTTGGGTATTTTGTGGTTTACATGTTATAAAATACTAATTACAGAGGGGCCACTAGGACACCTAGCATGGCTAGGCATTTTGAGCAGACTTAGATTAATTCTTAACATTAAATCATTACAGATTATAGTATTAAGGCTAAGTGGCTACATCATAATTTGTGAGTTTAGCAATGTGAATGCTTTTGTTTTGGCACAATACAAGGTGTCTATATTTGAGTATCATAGGCAAACTTATGACTAGTTAGGATTTATTATTTTAAGATTAAGATTAGTATTTCTGGGTTTATAGTCAGTGGGTGAGTGAGTGTAATTTTGAACCACCAGGTGGTATAATGTAGTTAGTTGTCGGGGTGGATCAGGGAGATAAGATGTTTTCTAACTGTAGTTTTGAAAGTGATGAATGTGTCTGCAGTTCTAGAGTTTTCATGTAGGGTGTTCCGGATTTTAGGTCCTTTGAAATACATTGAATTTTTATAAAGGTTTAGTCAAACACGGGGAATGTCATAGAGATGTTTGTGTCTGGTGTTATGCCTGTGGATCCTGTCACAACTATCAAGAAAGCATTTTAGGTCAAGGTTAATATTGGAATTTAAGGTCCTGTAGATATAGATTGCACAGTAGTAAGTGTGGATGTTCTGAACAGGGAGTAAGTTTAGATCTATGAAGAGTGGGGAGGTGTGTTGCCAGGGATGGGATTTAGTGATTATTCTTACTGCGGCTTTTTGTTGGGTTATTATTGGCTTTAGGTGTGTTGCTGCAGTTGAACCCCAAGGTATGGATATATAAGTGAATGGTATAGTGTGAGAAGGGCAGTTTGCGGTTACCTGGAGGTTACCTGGAGGTTATTCCGGGGATCAACGCTCCCGCGGCCCGGTCCATGACCAGGCCTCCCGATGGATCAGGGCCTGATCAACTAGGCTGTTACTGCTGGCCACACGCGGTACGTAGTATCGTATCTTGGAGAGGATCCCCACCGTTTTGGTTACTTTTTTTTGTTAGGTGTTGGATATGGGTGCTGAAATTTAGGTTGTTGTCGAGGTATAGGCCAAGGAATTTGCCCTCATTATGTCTGGCAATTAGAGTGTTGTCGATCTTAATGTTAAGTTGAGCAACACCTGCTCTGCTACCAAACATAATATAGTAGGTTTTGCCAGTGTTAAGTGTAAGTTTATTGGCTGTCATCCAAGTCGATATTTTGAGCAGCTCCTCGTTAACAATGGTGTTGAGGGTGGCAAGATTAGGGTGGGAGATGACATAAGTCGTGTCGTCAGCAAAGAGAATGGGTTTCAGGTGTTGGGATATGTTTGGAAGATCATTGATGTAAATGAGGAAGAGCAGGGGTCCAAGGACACTTCCCTGCGGAACTCCAGTATCAAGTGGCCGTATTGATGAAGCTGTGTCTTTAATAGTGACATTTATTTATTATCACATTTATTATCACACTGGCCGATTCCCACCAAGGCAGGGTGGCCCGAAAAAGAAAAACTTTCACCATCATTCACTCCATCACTGTCTTGCCAGAAGGGTGCTTTACACTACAGTTTTTAAACTGCAACATTAACACCCCTCCTTCAGAGTGCAGGCACTGTACTTCCCATCTCCAGGACTCAAGTCCGGCCTGCCGGTTTCCCTGAATCCCTTCATAAATGTTACTTTGCTCACACTCCAACAGCACGTCAAGTATTAAAAACCATTTGTCTCCATTCACTCCTATCAAACACGCTCACGTATGCCTGCTGGAAGTCCAAGCCCCTCGCATACAAAACCTCCTTTACCCCCTCCCTCCAACCCTTCCTAGGCCGACCCCTACCCCGCCTTCCTTCCACTACAGACTGATACACTCTTGAAGTCATTCTGTTTCGCTCCATTCTCTCTACATGTCCGAACCACCTCAACAACCCTTCCTCAGCCCTCTGGACAACAGTTTTGGTAATCCCGCACATCCTCCTAACTTCAAAACTACGAATTCTCTGCATTATATTCACACCACACATTGCCCTCAGACATGACATCTCCACTGCCTCCAGCCTTCTCCTCGCTGCAACATTCATCACCCACGCTTCACACCCATATAAGAGCGTTGGTAAAACTATACTCTCATACATTCCCCTCTTTGCCTCCAAGGACAAAGTTCTTTGTCTCCACAGACTCCTAAGTGCACCACTCACTCTTTTTCCCTCATCAATTCTATGATTCACCTCATCTTTCATAGACCCATCCGCTGACACGTCCACTCCCAAATATCTGAATACGTTCACCTCCTCCATACTCTCTCCCTCCAATCTGATATTCAATCTTTCATCACCTAATCTTTTTGTTATCCTCATAACCTTACTCTTTCCTGTATTCACCTTTAATTTTCTTCTTTTGCACACCCTACCAAATTCATCCACCAATCTCTGCAGCTTCTCTTCAGAATCTCCCAAGAGCACAGTGTCATCAGCAAAGAGCAGCTGTGACAACTCCCACTTTGTGTGTGATTCTTTATCTTTTAACTCCACGCCTCTTGCCAAGACCCTCGCATTTACTTCTCTTACAACCCCATCTATAAATATATTAAACAACCACGGTGACATCACACATCCTTGTCTAAGGCCTACTTTTACTGGGAAAAAATTTCCCTCTTTCCTACATACTCTAACTTGAGCCTCACTATCCTCGTAAAAACTCTTCACTGCTTTCAGTAACCTACCTCCTACACCATACACTTGCAACATCTGCCACATTGCCCCCCTATCCACCCTGTCATACGCCTTTTCCAAATCCATAAATGCCACAAAGACCTCTTTAGCCTTATCTAAATACTGTTCACTTATATGTTTCACTGTAAACACCTGGTCCACACACCCCCTACCTTTCCTAAAGCCTCCTTGTTCATCTGCTATCCTATTCTCTGTCTTACTCTTAATTCTTTCAATTATAACTCTACCATACACTTTACCAGGTACACTCAACAGACTTATCCCCCTATAATTTTTGCACTCTCTTTTATCCCCTTTGCCTTTATACAAAGGAACTATGCATGCTCTCTGCCAATCCCTAGGTACCTTACCCTCTTCCATACATTTATTAAATAATTGCACCAACCACTCCAAAACTATATCCCCACCTGCTTTTAACATTTCTATCTTTATCCCATCAATCCCGGCTGCCTTACCCCCTTTCATTTTACCTACTGCCTCACGAACTTCCCCCACACTCACAACTGGCTCTTCCTCACTCCTACAAGATGTTATTCCTCCTTGCCCTATACACGAAATCACAGCTTCCCTATCTTCATCAACATTTAACAATTCCTCAAAATATTCCCTCCATCTTCCCAATACCTCTAACTCTCCATTTAATAACTCTCCTCTCCTATTTTTAACTGACAAATCCATTTGTTCTCTAGGCTTTCTTAACTTGTTAATCTCACTCCAAAACTTTTTCTTATTTTCAACAAAATTTGTTGATAACATCTCACCCACTCTCTCATTTGCTCTCTTTTTACATTGCTTCACCACTCTCTTAACCTCTCTCTTTTTCTCCATATACTCTTCCCTCCTTGCATCACTTCTACTTTGTAAAAACTTCTCATATGCTAACTTTTTCTCCCTTACTACTCTCTTTACATCATCATTCCACCAATCGCTCCTCTTCCCTCCTGCACCCACTTTCCTGTAACCACAAACTTCTGCTGAACACTCTAACACTACATTTTTAAACCTACCCCATACCTCTTCGACCCCATTGCCTATGCTCTCATTAGCCCATCTATCCTCCAATAGCTGTTTATATCTTACCCTAACTGCCTCCTCTTTTAGTTTATAAACCTTCACCTCTCTCTTCCCTGATGCTTCTATTCTCCTTGTATCCCATCTACCTTTTACTCTCAGTGTAGCTACAACTAGAAAGTGATCTGATATATCTGTGGCCCCTCTATAAACATGTACATCCTGAAGTCTACTCAACAGTCTTTTATCTACCAATACATAATCCAACAAACTACTGTCATTTCGCCCTACATCATATCGTGTATACTTATTTATCCTCTTTTTCTTAAAATATGTATTACCTATAACTAAACCCCTTTCTATACAAAGTTCAATCAAAGGGCTCCCATTATCATTTACACCTGGCACCCCAAACTTACCTACCACACCCTCTCTAAAAGTTTCTCCTACTTTAGCATTCAGGTCTCCTACCACAATTACTCTCTCACTTGGTTCAAAGGCTCCTATACATTCACTTAACATCTCCCAAAATCTCTCTCCTCTGCATTCCTCTCTTCTCCAGGTGCATACACGCTTATTATGACCCACTTCTCGCATCCAACCTTTACTTTAATCCACATAATTCTTGAATTTACACATTCATATTCTCTTTTCTCCTTCCATAACTGATCATTTAACATTACTGCTACCCCTTCCTTTGCTCTAACTCTCTCAGATACTCCAGATTTAATCCCATTTATTTCCCCCCACTGAATCTCTCCTACCCCCTTCAGTTTTGTTTCGCTTAGAGCCAGGACATCCAACTTCTTTTCATTCATAACATCAGCAATCATCTGTTTCTTGTCATCCGCACTACATCCACGCACATTTAAGCATCCCAGTTTTATAAAGTTTTTCTTCTTCTCTTTTTTAGTAAATGTATACAGGAGAAGGGGTTACTAGCCCATTGCTCCCAGCATTTTAGTCGCCTCATACGACACGCATGGCTTACGGAGGAAAGATTCTTTTCCACTTCCCCATGGACAATAGAAGAAATAAAAAAAACAAGAGCTATTTAGAAAAAGGAGAAAAACCTAGATGTATGTATATATATATATGCATGTGCGTGTCTGTGAAGTGTGACCAAAGTGTAAGTAGGAGTAGCAAGATATCCCTGTTATCTAGCGTGTTTATGAGACAGAAAAAGAAACCAGCAATCCTACCATCATGCAAAACAGTTACAGGTTTTTGTTTCACAGTCATCTGGCAGGACGGTAGTACTTCCCTGGGTGGTTGCTGTCTACCAACCTACTACCTATTAATAATGTAGTGACATACTGATACCTATTAGAAAGGTAGGATTTAAAATATGCAAGCGCATGGCCTCTTATACCATAGTGGTCAAGTTTGTGGAGTAGGATGCCGTGGTCTGCTGTGTCAAATGCTTTTCTTAGGTCAATAAAAATTCCTAGCGGATATTCCTTATTTTCCAATGCTGTGTAAAGCAGATCTAGCATTTTTATAATTGCATCATTAGTGCTTTTATTTTTCCTGAATCCAAATTGGCAGGGGTTGAGTATGTTTTGTGACGTTAAAAATGAATACAGTGGACCCCCGGTTCGCAATACTAATCCGTTCCTGAGAGCTCATCGTAAACCAAAAATATCGGAAAGCGAATCAATTTTCCCCATAAGAAATAATGGAAATCAAATTAATCCGTGCAAGACATCCAAAAGTATGAAAAAAATAAACTTTTACCACATGAAATATTAAGCTTAATGCAATAGCATAGTAATTACAATAACAACAATAACAATAAATAACAATAAATAACGAAAGAATAATTGATACTTACCTTTAATGAAGATCTGATGATGATTGATGGGATGGGAGGAGGGGAGAGTGTAGATGATGTTAGTATTTAGAAGGGGAATCCCCCTCCATTAGGACTTGAGGTAGCAAGTCCTTTTCCGGGGTTACTTCCCTTCTTCTTTTAATGCCACTAGGACCAGGTTGAGAGTCACTGGACCTCTGTCGCACAACATATCTGTCCATAGAGGCCTGTACCTCTCGTTCCTTTATGACTTTCCTAAAGTGGTTCACAACTTTGTCAGTGTAATAGTCACCAGCACGGCTTGCAATAGCTGTCTGAGGGTGATTTTCATCCATGAAGGTTTGCACTTCAAGCCACTTTGCACAGATTTCCTTAATCTTTGAAGTAGGCAACTTCTTCAATTTCTCTCTCCCCTCCTCCGAAGCAGTTTCCTCAGGTGTGGCCTCTTGCTGTTGAAGTTGATCTAGCAGCTCATCAGTGGTTAGTTCTTCATTGTCCTCCTCCACCAACTCTTCCACATCCTCCCCACTAACCTCCAACCCCAAGGACTTCCCCAATGCCACAATGGATTCCTCAACTGGCATAGGCTTCTCAGGGTTAGCCTCAAACCCTTTGAAACCCCTTTTGTCTACACATTCTGGCCACAGTCTTTACCAGGTAGAGTTCAAGGTCTTCTTAGTCACTCCCTCCCAAGCCTTACCTATAAGTTTTACACAACTGAGGATAGTAAAGTGATCCTTCCAAAACTCCTTTAGAGTCAATTGAGTTTCTGTGGTCACTTCAAAGCACCTTTCAAACATAGCTTTTGTGTACAGTTTCTTGAAGTTGGAAATGACCTGCTGGTCCATGGGCTGCAGGAGAAGAGTGGTATTAGGAGGCAAAAACTTGACCTTAATGAAACTCATGTCCCCACAAAGTCTCTCTGACAAGTCTGTAGGATGACCAGGGGCATTGTCTAATACCAGGAGGCACTTAAGGTCTAATTCCTTTTCAATTAGGTAATTTTTCACATTGGGGGCAAATGCATGGTGTAACCAGTCATAGAAAATGTCCCTAGTGACCCATGCCTTACTGTTTGCCCTCCACAGCACACACAAATTAGCCTTGAGGACATTCTTTTGCCTGAACACTCTGGGAGTTTCTGAGTGATACACCAATAAAGGCTTCGCTTTGCAATCACCACTAGCATTGGAACACATAAACAGAGTAAGCCTGTCTTTCATAGGCTTATGTCCTGGGAGTGCCTTTTCCTCCTCAGTAATGTAGGTCCTGCTTGGTAATTTCTTCCAAAACAGGCCTGTTTCGTCACAATTAAACACTTGTTCAGGTTTCAATCCTTCAGCCTCTATGTACTCCTTGAATTCATGCACATATTTTTCAGCCGCTTTGTGGTCTGAACTGGCAGCCTCACCATGCCTAATCACACTATGTATACCACTACGATTCTTAAATCTTTCAAACCAACCTTTGCTGGCCTTAAATTCACTCACATCACCAGTAGTTGCAGGCAATTTTTTTACCAAATCGTCATGCAACTGCCTAGCCTTTTCACAAATGATTGCTTGAGAGATGCTATCTCCTGCTATCTGTTTTTCATTTATCCACACCAATAACAGTCTCTCAACATTTTCTAACACTTCCGGTTGCTGTTTCGTAATCACAGTTGTACCTTTTGCAAGAACAGCTTCCTTGATTGCCGTTTTCTTGCTCACTATAGTAGAGATAGTTGATTGGGGTTTACTATAGAACCTGACCAGCTCCGACACACGCACTCCACTTTCGTACTTAGCAATTATCTCTTTCTTCATTTCAACAGTCATTAGCACCCTTGGTCTCGAAGGGTTGGCACTGGGAGCTTTCTTGGGGCCCATGTTGACTTATTTTGCAAAAACAGGCACCAAAAACAGTGATAATATGGAATGTACCGAATGTATCCTTAGATGCACGCACACTGGCTGGCTTGTAAACACTGGCACACATGGGGCAGTTCAGGCCACACATGGACACGTCTCGTACGAACCACATCACATACCGGGTTTTGTATTGGAAAGCGAGGCAAATTTTCTGCGATATAATGCATCGGTTACTGGATTTATCGGATACCGATAGCATCGCAAACCGGGGGTCCACTGTATAGTCTCCTGTGCACGAGTTTCTCAAAGATTTTGGATATCAATGGTAAGTTTGATATTGGCCTATAGCTGTCTAAACTATTTTTGTTACCCTAGTAATAGCTGTTATAACATTTTACTCGTATGCAAGTTGATTGTTCCACTGTATTGTATTACTACTACTATTACAACTTATGTTACTACTACTACTACGACTACCATAAGTATTACACCTAACCCCGAGCCTATAAATACCCTCTGTGTCCATGCATTGTTTGTAAAGGCTTGATAAAGCTCCTGGAGAATGAAACGTTGCCACAATAAAATCTCACATTAGTTGCATTTGTGTCCTTTTACTAAAATTGACATCATTTGATATTAACATGATAAACAATATTACATATTTCTACCAAACAACTGCTCTGTTCTCTTCCACCCTACCTTGGTAGGAGATGGCTCTTGTGGTAAAAAATAAAAAGCAGACCATTGATTAAGATGCAATCTGTTGGGATGTTTTCATTATACAGTGGAACCTCTGGCCACAAACGCTTCTGAACACGAACAAATCGGTTCACGACCAAAAAATTCGCCATTTTTTTGCATCTGGTCATGAACACACAATAAGGTGTGAACAAACAGCTGTGCCATTTTTTTCATGTACCAATTTTCCCCACTTCCTGTTGTTTGTGTACACCTAACTCCTTTTTAAGTTTGTTTCTCTATTAAACTTGCATTATTTTGTATAATTAAGAATTTTTCAAACTTTGATTACTTTTTGTGCTTAAAACTCTTAAAAATAAAAAACTGTTTACAGCGAACCGTTCATAGGGGTCTAGAATGGACTCGTGCAATGTTAGTTTTCTCTGTTGTTCAAGGTTTTCTCAGTGTTATTCAAGGTTTTTACATTTAGTTTACTATTACACTGTGCATTTTTTGGTATAATTAACTATTTTTGTGCTTAACAATCTTAAAAAAATATTTCCATACAGTTCGTAGGGGTCTGGAATGGATTAACTCATAAACGGTCCAAACATGTATATACACATTCTTACTGCTAGTGCCCCAAATGTACATATACATTTTATTTTTCCTGCCTCCAAATTTGGCACGATTGGCCTGAGATGCCTGGTCAGCATAGAATGGGTCTTAACACTCAGTGTGCACCATATTAAAAAAATCTGGGACCACTTAGTACCTTGTGGGAGTGCCAGCTAGAGCAAACAGTGTGGCAAACACCAAGGATTCACTGATGTAATGTCATATTAACCCTTAAACGGTCCAAACGTATATATATGTTCTCTCGCGTAGCGCCCGAACGTATATATACGTTTCCTTTGTCATTCGTTCAACGTTGGCACGTTATGCCTGAGTCCCCTAGACATGAGAGAATGGGTGTGTGCACTGAGTGTGTGCCATATGAAAAAAATTGGGGATGCCTGGGTACCAAATGCTCTGTTTTCCTATTAAAAAAAAAATGATTTTTTTTCTCAAAAAATTTGGGGCGCTGCGCGAGTGAACGTATATATACGTTTGGACTGTTTAAGGGTTAACACTCCCCTTTTAAGAGGAAAGTGATGTTGACCTCAAGTTTAGGGTCTGTCTGTCTCTGTCTACCTATCTCTGTCTCTATCTCTCTCTTGTCTATCTGTCTCTGCCTATCTCTTCTTATATCTGTCTCACAGGTACACATAGATACAATTATACATAGTGTAAATTACCTAGGATAACCTAAAAAAATCCGAAGTGCTATACTGTGCCTGTAGATATAATGCATAAGAATACCTATTGGTTCACAGTGGCTCTCTCTGAGACAGAGAGAGAGACAAGCAGAGACACAGAGAAACAGACAGAGAGACTAGACACAGAGACAGATAAGCAGAGACAGAGATGCAGATGCTAATCAAATGTCATCCCTTATCTCATCTTATCTCTGCACCCTCGCAGGCACCCATCAAATGTCATCTCTTATCTCATCTTATCTCTGCATCCTCGCAGGTGCCCATCAAATGTCATCACTTATCTTATCACTGCCCTCCTGGATGCTTGTCACTGACATCATGCTTCAAGGGAACTTCTTTTTTCTTCTTCCTTCTCCTTCTTCTTTCTTTTTCTTTCTTCCTTGTTCTTCTTCTATACCCCCGTGTATCCAAAACATTGCTGGGACCTATAAATACTTTGTATATATTCCAAGACAATGGTAAATGACCAAGGCAGGTGTAAATGTCCACCTGTCAGTGTGTTTGTGACAATGTGAGTACAATTTTCAGTACCTAATATTAGTGTCAAAACAAAGATTGGTTATGAAATGACAAGAACTACTATAAATTGTAATTATCAGAACATAAAAA
Organism: Cherax quadricarinatus; assembly: GCF_038502225.1. Lineage (NCBI taxonomy): Eukaryota > Metazoa > Arthropoda > Malacostraca > Decapoda > Parastacidae > Cherax > Cherax quadricarinatus. The sequence goes on along the minus strand of NC_091306.1, from coordinate 24,675,225 downwards.
TTATATAAAATAATATGAGAATGAGAGAAAAAGGTATATTGGCAACACTTCTGCAAGCGGTAGGACTCATTGTTGCTCCATCTTGCCCTCAGGTGATCGCCCTCACATCTGGGTAGGTACTGACCCTAATTTTTTTTTATCCTATAACACTAAGAAAAATATGCTCTTTATTTCTATAAAAAAAATTATTTTTTTATTTTTCAAAATATTCGGGGCACTGGGTGAGTGAATATACATGTTTGGACCGTTTATGGGTTAATCATATTTACATACATTCCAGCAGGGAAATTAGGTTTGGGTCACGACCAGAGTTTTGGAATGAATTATGGTCGTGACCAGAGGTTCCACTGGATGTTACTTGAAAAAAATTGTGGAATTTTTTTGATGATGCTGTGATATAATCATTTATGATGGTTCAAATTTAGGGGAAAAATATGGAATGCCATGGGAGCTTTTCCCCCACCTCTTGGCCAGACTGTGGGTCAGGAAATTATCCTTATAGGGGATGACTAGTCACACTTAATGTACACAACATCCTATGCCTCACCTCTGTGCATACACATCCCATACTATATAGGCATACCTCTTTAATATGTCACTTGGTTTAGAGGGCTTTGCTAATACGGCACTTTTCAATTATATTCGTGTTTATTATTTTTTGGCACTTGCCTTCCTTTTAAGATGGGTTTTTGGCAATTAAAACAAAGTTATTTATTATTTTTACTCTTGCATAGTTTTTAGGCCTAGTGCTGTTGCTTACTTTTATATGCACTGGCAAGTGAAAAAAGAAGACCGATTCACTTTAAGGTGATATTTGCTTTACAGTGGCTGTCTGGAACCTAACCCTCTGTTCACTTAGAATTTCTCCATTTTTTTCACTATGGTTATTTGGCACATTATGATGTCACCTGTTTAATGTGATCTTATTGCATGTACATATTTATTACACATACATGCACAATGAAATTAATTTACATGCTCTTTGCATTTTGCAGAGCAGGAGTTGTCATCTCTGGAAGGAGTTGGAGTTCGTGGACCCAGGGAAAGTATTAGAGCCTTCCTGATGAACCTTACCAACCCCGGAGGTGTCTTAGCACTAGTGGAGCCACGCATCATCCATGAGCTTTGCGACTACTATGATCATGCTCGATATCATCCCATGCAGTTTACTGCAGCACAGTTTACTCCATACCACAGTTTGCTGCTGCGCATTTTACATTGGTAAGAATTATGGAAAACGTGCAGAGGAGGATGATAAAGTTGATCCCATATATCAGAAATCTTTCCTATGAGGATAGACTGAGGGCCCTGAATCTGCACTCTCAAAAGGCGTAGGATTAGGGGGGATATGATTGAGGTGTATAAATGGAAAACGGGAATAAATAAGGTGGATGTAAATAGCGTGCTGAAATATTTCCAGCCAAGACAGGACTCGCAGCAATGGTTTCAAGTTGGAAAAATTCAGATTCAGGAAGGATATAGGAAAGCACTGGTTTGCTAATAGAGTTGTGGATGAGTGGAACAGACTCCCAAGTACAGTTATAGAAGCTGAAATGTTGTGTAGTTTTAAAAATAGGTTAGATAAATACATGAGTGGGTGTGGGTGGGTGTGAGTTGGACCTTACTAGCTTGTGCTGCTGGGTCTGATGCTGTGCTCCTTCCTTAAGTGGACGTGACCTGACTAGGTGGGTCATTGGGTTAAGCCGGAGGGTAACAAAGACCTGCTTTGCATGGGTCAGGAGGCCTGCTGCAGTGTTCCTTCTTTCTTATGTTCTTATGTAAAAAAAAAAAACTGAAGATCAAAATTTGCTGTAGTAAAGGTTTATGCATCATAGACTTGCAGGTGTTGCAAGTTACCAGTTTTGAGAAAAGTAAATGTTTGTAATTATTACCACATGTTTTGCATTACAGTAGTTATTATTATACTCACAGAAGTGCATCAGAGTAATATAGTTTGAAGTGCTTTGTCAGAATGTTTAGGTCATCTTTAAAATAAACATATTAGTTCAGTACAATATACAGCCTCTCCTCACTTAGCAACGTACTCGTTTACCGACGACTTAGACTTATGACGGACTCTCTGACCAGTATGCATACCTAAATAATGTATATTAGAGCTGATTTCCTCTATTCTGTTTATTGCAATATACAGTACACAGAGTATATGGAGAGTAAAAGAAAGGTAAAGAGAGTGGTGAGAGAGTGCAAAAGGAGAGTAGATAATAGAGTGGGAGAGGCACTGTCAAGAAATTTTAATGAAAATAAGAAAAAATTTTGGAATGAGTTAAACAAGTTAAGAAAGTCTAGGGAACGTATGGATTTGTCAGTTAAAAACAGAGTAGGGGAGTCAGTAGATGGGGAGAGGGAGGTATTAGGTAGATGGCGAGAATATTTTGAGGAACTTTTAAATGTTGAGGAAGAAAGGGAGGCGGTAATTTCATGCACTGGCCAGGGAGGTATACCATCTTTTAGGAGTGAAGAAGAGCAGAATGTAAGTGTGGGGGAGGTATGCGAGGCATTACGTAGAATGAAAGGGGGTAAAGCAGCTGGAACTGATGGGATCATGACAGAAATGTTAAAAGCAGGGGGGGATATAGTGTTGGAGTGGTTGGTACTTTTGTTTAATAAACGTATGAAAGAGGGGAAGGTACCTAGGGATTGGCGGAGAGCATGTATAGTCCCTTTATATAAAGGGAAAGGGGACAAAAGAGATTGTAAAAATTATAGAGGAATAAGTTTACTGAGTATACCAGGAAAAGTGTATGGTAGGGTTATAATTGAAAGAATTAGAGGTAAGACAGAATGTAGGATGGCAGATGAGCAAGGAGGTTTCAGAGTGGGTAGGGGATGTGTAGATCAAGTGTTTACATTGAAGCATATATGTGAACAGTATTTAGATAAAGGTAGGGAAGTTTTTATTACATTTATGGATTTAGAAAAGACATATGATAGAGTGGATAGAGGAGCAATGTGGCAGATGTTGCAAGTATATGGAATAGGTGGTAAGTTACTAAATGCTGTAAAGAGTTTTTATGAGGATAGTGAGGCTCAGGTTAGGGTGTGTAGAAGAGAGGGCGACTATTTCCTGGTAAAAGTAGGTCTTAGACAGGGATGTGTAATGTCACCATGATTGTTTAATATATTTATAGATGGGATTGTAAAAGAAGTAAATGCTAGGGTGTTCAGGAGAGGGGTGGGATTAAATTATGGGGAATCAAATTCAAAATGGGAATTGACACAGTTACTTTTTGCTGATGATACTGTGCTTATGGGAGATTCTAAAGAAAAATTGCAAAGTTAGTGGATGAGTTTGGGAATGTGTGTAAAGGTAGAAAGTTGAAAGTGAACATAGAAAAGAGTAAGGTGATGAGGGTATCAAATGATTTAGATAAAGAAAAATTGGATATCAAATTTGGGAAGAGAAGTATGGAAGAAGTGAATGTTTTCAGATACTTGGGAGTTGATGTGTCGGCGGATGGATTTATGAAGGATGAGGTTAATCATAGAATTGATGAAGGAAAAAAGGTGAGTGGTGCGTTGAGGTATATGTGGAGTCAAAAAACGTTATCTATGGAGGCAAAGAAGGTAATGTATGAAAGTATAGTAGTACCAACACTCTTATATGGATGTGAAGCTTTTGTGGTAAATGCAGCAGCGAGGAGACGGTTGGAGGAAGTGGAGATGTCCTGTCTAAGGGCAATGTGTGGTGTAAATATTATGCAGAAAATTCGGAGTGTGGAAATTAGGAAAAGGTGTGGAGTTAATAAAAGTATTAATCAGAGGGCTGAAGAGGGGTTGTTGAGGTGGTTTGGTCATTTAGAGAGAATGGATCAAAGTAGAATGACATGGAAAGCATATAAATCTATAGGGAAAGGAAGGCGGGGTAGGGGTCGTCCTCGAAAGGGTTGGAAAGAGGGGGTAAAGGAGGTTTTGTGGGTGAGGGGCTTGGACTTCCAGCAAGCATGCGTGAGCATGTTAGATAGGACTGAATGGAGACGAATGGTACTTGGGACCTGACGATCTGTTGGAGTGTGAGCAGGGTAATATTTAGTGAAGGGATTCAGGGAAACCGGTTATTTTCATATAGTCGGACTTGAGTCCTGGAAATGGGAAGTACAATGCCTGCACTTTAAAGGAGGGGTTTGGGATATTGGCAGTTTGGAGGGATATGTTGTGTATCTTGATACGTATATGCTTCTAAGCTGTTGTATTCTGAGCACCTCTGCAAAAACAGTGATAATGTGTGAGTGTGGTGAAAGTGTTGGATCGAGGATTGAGGACGACGAGAGCTGTCGTAAGATGGGAAGGAAGAAGGATAAGGATGGAAATAACTGGAAAAGGATGGGGAGGAGGGGAAGAGGAGGAATCAAGGCAAGTGGCCCAACCACTTTGGGACATGTGGTACAAAAGTACTGGAGACGTAGATAGAGAGGCTTGACTGATGTCATTGCTTGGCTCACTAGGAGAGGATGGCGAAGGCAGCGGTAGGAGCTGGGAGTGTCAGAAGGCAGCAAGCAGGATGAGTTGGTTATGGTCTTAAACCGTTTATCAGTGCGGTATATTGTTTTCGAGAGAGTTGTATCACACTTATGGGAGAGCTGTAGTAGTATTCGTTGGTTTGGAGGTGGTGGAGTATCTGGTTGTAGGTAGGGAATGGTCTTTCTTCGCTTTGGTACGATACAGTGTTGTCTTGGAGATGTTGGATGAGTTCTAGGCGAGTCATGCTTGCAGGGTATAGCCTCGTGGTGTAGAATACGAGTCCTTTGTGTTTAAAGCATGGTGTTCCAGGTAATCGACGTGAGCTAAGTAGAGAAGGCGGTGGTGGAGTAGAGGAAGGTGGTGTTGCTTCGTTTTCAACTTCAGTAGACGAATTAGAAGATGTTTCTGGTGGTAAGGCTTCTGATTGGTTGGATTCAGTGAGAGGTGGTGGAGGTGGAGGCTTCTCATTGGTCGTTGTTGGATTGACGTCACTAGTTGGTGGTGTTGATGGAACTTCTGCAGAAGAGTTGGCGATTAAGTTTTTGGTGAATTTGAGAATTTCTTCAGAAGGTGGAGATGCTGGAAATGTAAATGAAGGCATGTTATTTAATGCAAATAACTCGTTGACGGTAGAGTTAAATGATCCAGGTACAGCCATGTTTTGCATATGAGCGTATAGTAGACAGTAGTGAATCTTCGTTAAGTCACATGTTGGAGGATTGATGGTAGTGGTGGTGGTGGAGGCGGGCTGAGTAGATGCTTGAAGTAATTTTGTAGTGTCTGTTTGTATTTTTGCAATTGCTGCATACATTGGAGTGTTGCTAGTAGGTTTTTTCTTTGCTGCATCTTGTGTTTTCTTCATAATATCCTTTCTTGTAGGACATTTTGCTGCCAGTGTATGGTGATCATTACTCTTGCAGTTTAAGCATGCTGGTTGTGTTGGAGCAGCAGTGGTGCAGGAACTGAAGGTGTGTCCCTCACTACCACATATAGTGCAGAACTTCTTGTCTTTTACTGGACATGCTTTGGTGGTGTGATGGTATGAATAACAGTTCCAGCAATGTTGGATGTAGTGATATCTCTCTGCTTCAATGTAGGTAGGGCTGATGTAGTAGTAGTAGACAGCAAGACCTTCGTTCAGTGCAGTGGCAGCCATGTTCACGTCGGTGAAGGTGACCTTGATCATGGACGTTGCATTTGGGATTTTTGTAGTGCTGTCAACAGTAGCCCAAGTATTTTGCGTCTCAATGGATGACTTGAGTTCAGCAGGTGTTTGAGACGTCAGAATCTTGTCCAGTTTTTTTAGGAATACTGATTTCCTTGCCCTGAGGGCAGGAGATGACGTAACAGTAAACCCTTGAGTAGTAAGAGTAGTGATGGCTTCTGTAGTGAGTAGCTTCTCTGCTTCAGCATCATCGTGACACACAACAATGAATGCTTCTTTCAGTGACAATATGGTGTTGAATTTTACTTCCAGTGCTCCCTGAACAACAGTTGCAAGAGCAATCTTCGTTGAATCATCAACGGTACCATTTCTTGGTTTGATCTTTACACGATTTGTGTAGCTCATCGTGTAAGTCAAGGCGATGACAACGTTGGTAAAGGTTCCCCTCCCCAACGGGGATCGTAGGGAGACAGAGTAAGTAAGGAGAGCTGCTATGACCTGCCTGGGCGAGAGTCAAGAGCAAAGTCAATTTTCATTTTCAGTGTGTCTGAAAGTGTTGAATGATGATGAAAGTATTTTCTTTTTGTGGATTTTCTTTCTTATTTTGGGTCACCCTGCCTCGGTGGGAAACGGCCGACTTGTTAAAAAAAAAAAAAAAAAACAGTACACTACTGTATAAACATTTAAAAATATACCAGAAATGTTATGATGCAAAGGTGACATTAAAACAATATCAGAGATGGTAGACACAAACCCACTACCATTATATTATGCTCCTCACTTAATGACGAATTCGTTTACTGACATGGTCTTAGGAACGAAACTCCATTGTTAAGTGAGGAGAGGCTGTATTGTGATTAATATGTGGAATTTTTATAACTATAGAAGAAATATTGTAACTGCATTTCAATGAGTATAATTTTCAGAAATAAAATTTTTGTTGTATCTGTCATCTTTTTTTTGAGTTGCAGTGGTCGCAATGGAGAGAAATTTTCTGGTCGTGTCACTTCCACAGTCAAGGCACCCAGCGATCATGATTCAGCAATTGATGAACCTGAACATGACCACAGTGGGGATGATGAAAACTTAATCATCACAGATTCCAACATGGTGCTGCTCCATAGACCATCATCACTCAAAGTATCTCCTGAAGATAATTTTGAGACATCAGTCTGAAGTTAGTTCATGCTAGAATCTTCTATGCCCTTCAGATTTGGTGTCCACTGGTGCTAACCAGTGTTTATACAAGTAAGATTGTTGCATATTTACCTCATTGTTTGTGCATGCAAAGCAGTCACTGTTAATGTAATGACATGCTTTGTCATTAGCACGGAAATTCTTAAAGCTTTAATTATTTTTTACACTTCCATAACTGTGTTTGATGCTCTATAGGTACAATGCTGTGGGTAAAATTGATCATGCAGATGTATTATTGAATTTTATATTAAATTATTTATGAATTCATATGCTAGAATTTAAGTTAATTTTTCTTGTGGTAGCTCTCTGGCTTTCTGTATGGGTGTAAACTGACAGATGGTGTAAACTGACAGATGGTGTAAACTGACAGATGGTGTAAACTGACAGGAGAAAAGCTAGGTATAGGGTGTTGTGAGTGGATGAGAGCATTGCTTTTTGACAGACTTACAAATGCTGTATGGTTAGGTTGCGAGGGCTCTTTAGGACCAAAGCAAGGGTATTTGAATATTAAGTGGATATATGTTTATAGATTTTAGTTACCCACAGTGAAAAGGAAGAAATAGCACAAATATTTCCAGGTTCAACAAGCGAGTAATTTAACTGTAAGATGGAAGCCTTTATAAATGCAAACAAGTTAGGCCCCAAAGCTAAGAACAAAAGCAAAATGAATACCACAGCAGTTCTTACAGACATGATTGATGGTGGAGATCTCAGCCTTACTCTTGTAATGGTTGTTGATATTTCTCTGTGGTTAGTCAGATTTGAGAAGAGAGGCATTAAACCTAGGCTTGATATTCTTTTTTAAGATATTAACCTTTTTAATATTACTAGTCAAAGTTTTCCTTATTTCTCTGCCACAGACTCTTGATTAACCCACATAAGCAATTTCAGCATCATTGGAATTTATTCTGTCTACATACTTGATGTAATACAGTATTATTTTTATCCCCAGTATGTGCAAATATTGGTGCTGATACAGTTGACATTGAAGTCATTTGTTTCCCAATTATAATACTTATCATAGTCAGAGTAAGGAATCTTATAAAGTTATCCCATATTTATCAAAAAGAGTTACTTTTTTAAAAATTACATGCAAATTAACCCTTTGAGGGTCCGTGCCATAGATATGCGGCTTTACGTTGAGGGTTCAAACCGTAGATGTACGTCATGAGTTCAGCTCGCTCTGCTAAGCTGTGAGCGATAAATTTTGGCCTAGATATGAGAGAATATATCTATGTGGTATGTGTGCACCACATAAAACAAATCCTGCAGCACATAGTGCATAATAAGAGAAAAAACTGAGATCGTAATTATCGATTCAAACAGTGACTTTGCAGTGTTTTTTCGTATGATTTTTATAGTTGTATTTGCGATTTCTTTGTCTCATTTGATAGAATGGAAGATATATTACAGAAATAGAGATAATTTTGATTAGTTTTAGTACTGGAAATGGCTTGAAACTGAGCTCAAAGTAGCGGAAATGTTAAATTTTTGCCGATGTTCAAGAGTAAACAAATGACCTCACACGTCTAATACACGCCTGCTAGTGGATCTAATATATGTTCACAAATGTGGTGAAATTATTTATACAATTATTACAATATTGCATAACAGTAAATCTTCTATTTTTTGGTATGAATAAAAATTTATTATATGAATAAAAAATCAAAATGGAATTCATTAGTAAAGCCTGAAAACGTAACTAATGAACAGAGGAAATGTTAGTTTAGTGCCAGGAATGCCTGCATTGTTTATTCTGGACCCTGTTTTGAAATTGGAGTATTTTGAACTTTGCATTAAATTGGCCAAATTACCAATTTCCGATCACTTTATTTTGTAGTTGAAACAGTTGACTTGGCGAATTCTTGTGCTCAATCGATAGAATAGAAGCAATACTACTGGAATAGCTAAGAATTTGGTCGACTGGAATAATGTAATTGGCCTAAGATGGGAGTCAAAGTTCGCAAAATTGCCGATGCGTAAATATCACTTGACACATCAAAATTTGCGAGAGCATAATTTCGTCAATTTTCCATCAAATTTCATACTTTTGTTTTATTACCTTCAGAAAAAGATTCTCTACCATTTCATAAGAAAAAATAAAATTATTTTTTGAAAATTCTTGGACACTGGTGCACCCTTTGAAATTTGGCCTCTGGACCCTGAAAGGGTTAATAAAGAACATTCTTCTAAAATTTGACCAGTCATCAAGAAAGATCTCCTGAAGGGATCTTGGTGCTGGTGAAGGGCTCTTGATCCAAAGAGCTGAACCCAAATGCCTCCCAATTCACAGGTGCTATATGACCTCTAGGTTTAGTGCTTCCCAATTCAAAATAAAATAAAGAAAAATCATTGACCAACCAAGTGTAGAGCTGAAGTCTCCATGATAGATACATGACCCTTTCAGGGTTGAGACCCCTGATCTCAAACTTACTCTCAGGATCGAAGAATTAAAAAAAAAATTATTTTATAAAATGGAGTCTTTTTCTGAGGGTAATGAAACCAAAAGTACGAAATTTGATGGAAAACTTATGAAATTACGCTCTTGCAAAGTCAAGAGCCTAATATTGTGCCTAATTTATCAATTAAATTTTATAATAGGTATGTATAGGAGATACATAAGGTTTGCTGCTATCCATAGTTTTAGTATTCATGGCAGATACAGGGGTCCTACTGTATATCATGTATTCTATCAAATGAGACCAAGAAACCAAGAATTTTACCATAAAACCCACATGAAAATACACCGCAATGTCGCTGTTTTAAACCAAAAACATGATTGCAGTTTTTTCTCTTCATGAACTGTGTGCTGCAGGATTTTTTTTATATGGTGCACACTTACTGCATAGACCCATTCTCTAGGCCCAAATTTACTGTTCACAGCTTATCTGAGTGAGCTGAGCTCATGGCGTAGTACTGCAAGACTAACACTAGCTTCAAAGCCGTTATATAATGGGACCACACCGAAAGGGATAAGGGTCATAATCACTTTGTGGGCTTACTCTAGTGCTCCATTTTCCTGTAGCCTTGGAACCAAACTTGTTTGCACATACAGTAAGTCCTCACTTAACATCGTTTCACTATAACATTGATGAGAAAAACAAAATTGGTTCCTGGCTGGGGCCACTGTGTGGAGTTTGCACATTCTTCCCATATCTGCATGGGTTTTCTCCAGGTACTCCAGTTTCCTCCTACATCCTAAAGATGTGCACATGAGGTTAATTGACGTGTCTAAATTGTCCAAGCATGAGTGGGTGTGGATGTGTGTGTGTATGTGAGTGTGCTGTGCAGTAGAATGGCATCTTGTCCAGGGTTGGTTCCCACTCGTGCCCTGAACTGCAGGGATAGGCTGCAGCCACCAGCAGCCCTGAACTGGAATAAGAGGGTTGGAAAATGAATGTATGAATGAATACAAATTATTGTATAATAAGAATTCGTAAAGTATACGATAATCATACAAATGCACGACATTAAGTGATGAACCACAAAAGCTCTCACCAAGCCTGCCATATTTATTATTGTTTGCTTTTGAACTGTGTGGTGGTAGGTGCTCCTTATAGTTTTTTGCTTTTGCAAACATTTATTCCTTGATTTTACCCTGTTGCAACGAGGGCTAAAAGTGCACTGTGCACCCCTGTTGTTCACATCAGTCAGCCTATACTAAAAATTGGTTTTATGTATGTCGTGTCGCTTAAGGTCGCAGTTTCCAGGAACCTGTCGATGATGTTAAGCGAGGATTTACTGTACGAGTTTCCCTCTTGTATATTAGGGGTCTTGATCCAGGAAAGTGAGCCCCTACGGGTTTAGTTCCTTAATTAATAATAATTTTCTTGTATATTACTAGCCTGAATTATGTATTATTATTTTTAGGGGAAAGTGCTAAACCCATAAGGGTCATACAGTGCATGGGGGAATTGTCAGGTTTGATCCAAAAAAGGGGAGGACAGATCCAATTAATTGCATCAGGATCCCCTCACCATCATCAAAGGACTTTTTGAGTGGTTATTAGCAAGATGGGTCTCCAGGTAGACCAAAAATATTTGTGCTGTTTCTTGTTTTTTTTTTTATATGGAAAGATAAAAGCCATACAATTGGTATATGATTTACTCACTATAATTTTTATAAAACTTAAAAAATTGTAAAATTGAAACTTTTCCTGAATAACCATATATATATTACTAGATCCATGTGGATAAATTCACCTAACTTTAGATACTGTATTTCAATATTATTTTTATTTAAATGATCCAAAGAAGAAATTCTGAAATCATCTTTGGTATCAGAACTTTTAAACATTACGCAAGTATGTAAAACATTGTATGCTATTTATTTATTTATCAATTAAAACAATGTGTATAAAAAAATAATTAGCTATTATAGGCAGGGTGTTACTGAGCAGTGTTGACCAGATGCTATAAGACACCATCTCATGGAATCCTACAGGTTCATTACTTTTTTTCATCATCAAGACAATAGGAAATAGTAATAGTATATTGAAAAGCCATTAACTGTTAATTCATAAAGCATATTTTTTATTAAATTAATCCTTTCAGGGTCGAGACCCCGGATCTCAAACTTGCTTTCAGGGTCAAAGAATTTAGAAAAAAAAAATTATTTTATCTTATGAAATGATAAAGGAAAGGATATTTTCTGAAGGTAATGAAACTAAAAGTACGAAATTTGATGGAAAATTTATGGAATTACTCTCTTGCAAAGTTAGCATTCTCGGCGATGTTTATGCATTGGCGATTTCGCCCACTTCGTGCCCTATTTTTGACCATTTCCAATGTTCCAGTCAACTGAATTCATAGCTATTTCACTAGTATTCCTTCTTATCTAACGATTTCAACTACCCAATAAAGTGATCAGAAATCTGTAATTTGGCCAATTTCACACAAATTAAAAAATGGCCAATTTAAAAATAAGGCCCAGAGTAAATAATGTAGACATTCCTGGCATTAAAAAAAAAGACATTTTCTCGGTTTCTTAGTCACATCTCCAGGCCCCTCTTATATTAAGCTTGCTTTCCATTTTGAATTTTTATTCACACAAAATATTTACTGTTATGCAGACTACTGCATAATTGTTTAACCCTTTCAGGGTCCAAGGCCAAAATCTGAAGTGGTGCCCCAGTGTCCAAGAAATTTTGAGAAAAAAAAAAAAAAAAATTTCTTACAGAATTAAAGATAATATTTTTGTAAAGGTAATAAAGAAAAAAAAAAAAAAAAAAATTCTGATCAGTACTTACCGAGATACAGTGGCAGGAAGTTGACCCAAAATGAACGGGTGGCAGCAACATCAGTGACTTCTGCAAAATCCCATTTTTTTATTTTACGTTTTTTATACTTTTTTCTTTTTTAATTTTTTTCTTTTTCTAATAACATTTGTGGCCTGTGAGACCAGTATAATGTATATTGTATAAGTGTACACTCATTGTATTCAACACAATAACTGCACTAATTTGTTTATCATTATATTGCTTACAAAATTTGCAAGTTTATTGTAAACAAAATGATGAAAACAGTGCGGTTATTGTGTTGAATACAACAGTACCATATAGTACCATATGGTACAATGGTGCCATAGGGTGTAATGGTACCATATGGTACAATGGCACCATATGATACAATGGTACCATATGGTACAATGGCACATGATACAATGGTACCATATGGTACAATGGCACCATATGATACAGTGGTACCATATGGTGCAATGGTACCATATAGTACATTGTACCATAAAGTACAATGATACCATATGGTTCATTGTACCGTATGGTACTGTTGTATTCAATACAATAAACACATTAATATTTTCATTATTTTGTTTACAATAGTTGTTTACAACAAAAATATGCAAAAATGTTGTATATTAGTAATGTTCTATTATATATTTACAAATGTACAGGAACTTGACGCGTTCCTTGAGGTGGATGACAAAGGACTTTGTCTCGGAAACTGCAGAGTCAGTAGCTAGCTTGTGTCGCCACTCACTTAGTCTTGGCTGGTGTCTAATGCCACCAACACCTCTTGACCATATGGTACATGGTATCATATGTTACAGGGTACCATATGGTACATTGTACTATATGGTATAGGGTACTGTGCAGTACAGGATAACATATGGTACAGGGTACCATATGGCACAGGGTACCATACAGTACAGGACACCATATGGTACAGATACAGGGATAACTATGGAAATAAGTCACCCTGACTTTTTTGGGTTATCCTAGGATTTTATACGTATGCTGCTATGTATGATAATCTATGTAATTGTATTTCTGTACACCTGAATAAGCTTACTCAAGTACATGTGGCATCATAAGTAAGTTTATTTAGGTATACACAAACAAAGTTACATAGAATATCATACTTAGCAGCATATGTTTGGAGAACCTAGGATAACCAAAAAAAGTCAGACTTATTTCCATTAGAGTCCTTGTACCTTGTACCATATGGTACAATGTACTATATGGTACATTGTACCACATGGTACCATATGATACCATTGTATGACATGGCACCATATGATACCATTGTATGACATGACACCATTATACCATATGGTACCATTGTACCATATGGCACAATGGTACCATACGGTTCAAAACCATATAATTTGTCTTCAGCTCCACTTCCATCAGTCTTAGAACTGTAAGTTGTGAAGAGGAGAGTCAGAATTCACCCAGAGTGTGAGTGGGGAGTGAGAGCTTCCTGGATGAACAAAGCTACTTTGCCACCATTCCCACAATGCCATGCGGGCGTCCAGATTTTTTCTATGGTGTGCACACTGACCACCCAGACCCATTCTCTCAGATGTAGGCCTACCAGCCTTCTCGTGCTAAATTTGACGCCGCTAGAATTTTGGCGTAGATCTACGGTTTGGACCCCGAATGTAAAGCCGTAGATCTACGGGATGGACCCTTAATGGGTTCAATAATGTCAGTGTATTCCTAAATGCATAGTAGGCTGTCCAACTGGACATGTATTGGACAATTGACGTCGTTGTGTACTCTGGAATATGGGCAAAAATCAAACATTTCCACTAATTCGAGCTCAATTTCAAGCTACTTTTAGTCCTGAAACCAATCAAAATCATCTCTATTTCTGTAATATATCTTCCATTCTATCAACTGAGACCAAGTAACCGAGAATACAACCATAAAAATCCAAAGATACACTGCAAAGTCACTGTTTGAACCCAGAATCATGGTCGCAGGTTTTTCTCATTATGCACTGCCTGCTGTAGGATTTTCTTTATGTGGTGCACACTTACTACATAAACCCATTCTCTCCTATCTAGGCTCAAATTTACCACTCTCATCTTATCTGAGTGAGCTGAGTTTGTGTAGTACTACAGGACTGACCCTGGCTTCAAGGCCATAGTCCAAGGGGACTGACACTGAACTAATGCATAATTTTATATACAGTGGACCCTCGACTAACGCTATTAATCCGTTCCTGAGAGCTCACCGTTAGTCAAAATTATCGTTAGTCAAGTTAATTTTCCCCATAAGATATAATGGAAATCAAATTAATCCGTGTAGGACACCCCAAAGTATGAAAAAAAAATTGTTTTTACCACATGAAATATTAATTTTAATACACACAAACTGAAGAAGACATGCACAGTTACATGACACCTTTATTGAAGATCAGGTGATGATTGATGGGATGGGAGGAGGGGAGAGTGTTGATGGTCTTAGTGTTTAGAAGGGGAATCCCCTTCCATTAGGACTTGAGGTGGCAAGTCCTTTTTCGGGGTTACTTCCCTTCCCTTTAAATCTCTCAAACCAACCTTTGCTGGCCTTAAATTCACTCACATCACCACTAGTTGCTGGCATTTTTTTAATTAAATCATCATGCAACTTCCTAGCCTTTTCACATATGATCGCTTGAGAGATGCTATCTCCTGCTATCTGTTTTTCGTTTATCCACACCAATAACAGTCTCTCAACATCTTCGAGTACTTGCGATCTCAGTTTCGAAAACATAGTTGCACCTTTGGCAAGAACAGCTTCCTTGATTGCCGTTTTCTTGCCCACAATAGTAGCGATGGTTGATTGGGGTTTTGTGTACAACCTGGCCAGCTCGGAGACACGCACTCCACTTTCATACTTAGCAATGATCTCTTTCTTCATATCCATAGTAATTCTCACCCTTTTTGCTGTAGGGTTGGCACTAGAAGCTTTCTTGGGGCCCATGGTGACTTATTTTGCAGGTGCAATCACTAAAAAGGCTGTGATAATATGAAATGTTCCGATTGTATGCTTGGAAGCGACCGCGGTAGCTGGCTGGCTTGTAAACACTGGCCAGAAGTGGACATGTCTCAGACGGAACGAATAGTGTTGGTCGAGTTTTTTAGCGCTAGTCGAGGCAAAATTTTTGCATTAAAATGTATTGCTAGTCGGATTTATCGTTAATCGATGCCATCGTTGGTCGAGGGTCCACTGTATATAAAAGTAACAAGTAATTCAACACCGTTATTTAAACTGACAATTAGAACCATGATCACAGAGCTTAGGGAAAGAGTTAACTGACTCAAGATGCAGTGTTGCTTCAGATAACTGTCACAATGTAGAGCTGATCAGTGTAGTCTTAGTTATTTACACACAGAAAAGTGTTAGAGACATCATGCATTTTAGGCAGTAGGTGCAACAAGCCAAATGGCCTTAATAATAATTCTTTTAGAATTTTTTTCCCTATGCATTGATGGACAACATTTGTGAATTACAATTGAATAAAATTTGTAATGCTGTACAGTTAACAAGACATGCATAGTAGGGGCCCACTTATACGGCAGGTTAGGTGCCAGGCTACCGCTAGAAAGTGGACATCGCAGGAAAGCAGAACGCCATTTTTTCCCACTTATAAATGCATATAAATGCCAGATAACAAGTTTACACTAACATATATTAAGGTAGCAATAGAACTTGGCATTAAAAACAATAAAAAGTAAAATACACACACAGTACACTTATTATACTTATCTCAGAATATTTGTAGTCTTAATATAGGGAGAGGTGAGTAGTATTTATTGTAAGAAGTCAGGTGTGGTAGGTATGGTAGCCCTCCTGGCCAACCTACTCACAAAAAAATTTACTAGAACGTTTAAAGTGCCCTAGAGTGATAAAATGCATGTACAGTACACTCATTACTCACTTTAAAATATTTGTCTTAATGTAGGGTGAGAGGTGAGTAAGCGAGATAAAAATGAATAAACAAGAGGGAACGAGTAAATGAGAGAGGACGGAGCTGCAGTGTAAACAAATAGATGAATGCATCTGGTTATGATTCATACTAGCACCTTACATTCTGTACAAGTTGTCTCCACAGTGGTACATAGAATAAATAAAGAGCAACACTCCCATTCTCATGTAACATCATTTTTTTTAGAAGGAATGACACTCTGAGTGAAGGCATATGAAAGGAA
Source organism: Cherax quadricarinatus (assembly GCF_038502225.1). NCBI lineage: Eukaryota > Metazoa > Arthropoda > Malacostraca > Decapoda > Parastacidae > Cherax > Cherax quadricarinatus. The sequence continues at coordinate 24,658,946 of NC_091306.1, read as the reverse complement.
CAATTTTCTAGTTACCCCCAGTAATACTATTGTGTACACATTTTCTTTGGTGTTGAACTAGAGAAAACATTATTCTTTCCGACACTCCGGCAAGATGACTGGAAAAACATCTCAGATTTATGTTAATTTATTCAACTGTGGGTGTATTTACCATATAGTACAGTGGTCCCTCGCTTTTCGTAGTTCCCGGCAATCGTAAATTTCACCAATCATAGGGTTATTTTCGTATAAACATGGACTCGCTTTTCATAAGTTGACTCGCAAGTCGTAATTCATCCCGGACACGTACCCACGGCGTGAGCCGTGGTGGCAGCCAGTCTGGCATTGTTTACCAGTGAGCGAAGGTCCCCCTCACGTGCTCCAGCGAAATATTTCATAATATTCCATTTATTTTAGTGCTTGCAAGTACTAAATAAGCTGCCATGGCTCCAAAGAAAGCTCCTAGTGCCAAGCCTGTGGTAAAGAAGGTGAGAAATACGATTGAATTTAAGAAAACCATCATTGAACAATATGAAAGTGGTACAAGTGTGACCGAACTGTCCAGGATGTATAAGAAACCCTACACAACCTTATGTTCCATAGTGGCCAAGAAAAAGGAAATCAAGGATGCTGTCGTTGTAAAGGGGGTAACCATGCTGACAAAAATGAGATCACCAGTACTCGAAGAGGTTGAAAAGTTATTATTGGTGTGGATAAATGAGAAACAATTAGCAGGAGATACTCTTATGACTTCGATTATTTGTGAAAAGGCTAGGCAGTTGCATGAATATTTGGTAAAGAAATTGCCTGCAAATAGTGGTGACGTGAGTGAATTTAAGGCCAGCAAAGGCTGGTTTGAGAGATTTAAGAACCGTATTGGCATACACAGTGTGGTAAGGCATGGTGAGGCTGCCAGTTCGGACCACAAGGCAGCTGAAAAATATGTGCATGAATTCCAGGAGTACATAGAGGCTGAAGGACTGAAACCTGAACAAGTGTTCAATTGTGACGAAACAGGCCTCTTTTGGAAGAAAATGCCAAAGAGGACCTTCATTACACAAGAGGAAAAGGCAATGCCAGGACACAAGCCTATGAAAGACAGGCTGATGCTAATGTTCTGTGCTAATGCTAGTGGGGATTTCAAAGTGAAGCCATTACTAGTGTACCATTCTGAAAATCCCAGTGTGTTCAGGAAAAACAATGTTATGAAGAGTAAATTGTGTGTGTTTTGGAAGTCTAATAGTAAGGCATGGGTCACGAGGGAAATTTTCGTCGAGTGGTTCAATGAAGTGTTTGGCCCTAGTGTGAAGGAGTATCTCCTGGAAAAGAAATTGGATCTCAAGTGCCTACTAGTAATGGACAATGCACCTGCTCATCCTCCAAACTTGGATGACCTAATTTTCGAGGAGTTTGGGTTCATCACAGTAAAGTTCTTGCCCCTGAATACCACTCCTCTCCTCCAGCCCATGGACCAGCAGGTCATTGCAAACTTTAAAAAACTCTACACAAAAGCAATGTTTCACAGGTGCTTGACTGTGACCACAGACACTTACTTGACCCTAAGGGAATTTTGGAGAGAACACTTAAGCATCCTCCATTGTATAACCCTTATAGGTATGGCTTGGTAGGGAGTGACTACCAGGACTTCGAACTCTGCCTGGAGAAAATTGTGGCCAGATTGTGTCGACAAGAGGGATTTTGAAGGCTTTGGGACTGACCCTGATGAGCCTATGTCTGTTGTAAAATCAATTGTGGCACTGGGGAGTTCCATGGGGTTGGATGTGAGTTTGGAGGATGTGGAAGAGTTGGTGGAAGACCACAACGAAGAGCTCACCACTGAGGAGCTGCAAGAGCTTCAGCAGGAAGAGCAACACATCGCAGCTCAGAATCTTGCTGCAGAGGAGGAGGAAGAGAGATGGAAGAAGGTGCCTTCTTCAGAAATTAAAGAGATTTTTACTATGTGGGGTAAGATGGAAAGCTTTATGGAGAAACATCACCCTAACAAGGCTGTTGCAAGCCATATTGGCAACACGTACAGTGACAAAGTCTTGGGCCATTTTAGGGAGTGTTAAAGAGACGCCAGAAACAGAGCTGTCTCCACAGTTATTTTACGGGACTGGACTCCATTGACTCTCAAGGTGGTCCTAGTGGCATTAAGAAACAGAGAAGACAAGCAACCCCAGAAAAGCAATTGGTACCTGAGGTGCTGCTGGAAGGGGATTCCCCTTCCAAACTATAAACAATCCACTCTCTCTCCTCCTCCAGTCTCCCATACACTAAGAAGAATCTCTAATAAAGGTAACTGTTATGCTGTTAATGTTTCATTCATCATTTCCCATTGTATTGTTTATGTACTACATGTATATTTCATGTAAAAAAAATTTTTGTTTTAATACTTCTGGGTGTCAGGAACGGATTAATTGTATTTACACTATTTCTTATGGGGAAAATTGATTCGTAAATTGTAAATTTCATTTATAGTAACGGCTCCAGGAACGGATTAATTACGAAAAACGAGGGACCACTGTATATATGTTACGTAGCATGTTTATTATGTAATTTTGAAAAAGTATCATCGATGGATTAATGAAAATGCCTGCTTTCACGTAATATATGACATTTAATGCACCTCAGAGTGATTATCATTGCGTATTGTTATTATTAATATGGCGTCCTCAAGACTAATAAGACACTCTTAGTGATTTTAATAAGTACCAGCACAGTAAGTTTATTTAGGTACAGGTACACATAAGTATAATTATCAGAGTACAGTGGAACCTCTACTTATGAGTGCATCCATGTGCAAGTTTTTCCAGATATGAGCAGCTGCTCGGTCGATTTTTTTAATCCAGACATGAGCAAAATTTCCAGATGCGAGCGCACCTCAAGGGAGGTCAGTTGACACTGGTGAAGGGGGCTCTTGCTCTTGATCTAGGGAATTGGATCTCAGGTGTTTGTTGGACTATCGTATTGAACTTAGGCAATATATGATGAAAAGATGCTTCTTAACGTACACCAAAAATGAAAGAAATTGGACCATAAATAACGGAATTCACTTCTCAGCTATTAGCCTCCCCGTAGTGGTATATTTTCGTATGGTTTTTATGGTTGTATTCTCATTTTATTTGGTCTCATGTGATAGAATGGAAGATATACTACAAAAATAAATATGATTTTAATTGGTTTCACGATGAAAAGTACCTTGAAATTGAGCTCAAAGTAGCAGAAATGTTCGATTCTTTGGCGATATCAGTGGTAGACATCATGAGGTAGCAGTGGCAGACAACATGAAGCAACAGTGGCAGACATCATGAGGTAGCAGTGGCAGACAACATGAAGCAGCAGTGGCAAAGTGTAGCATTAAGAGTGTAGCGATTAAGTAAAGCATTAAGAGTGTAGCACTTATAAGTCACTCTGACTTTTTTGGGTTATCCTAGGTTCTCTACACATGTAGTCAGGAGCAGGAATGGTTGCTGTGGTGGCCCTATAACAACAACAATGGCTGCTGTCACCACCATTAGCCACATACCTAATGACATGTATCTTATTCATTCTAGTGTATATATCATGTTTCTATGTTATTAATATTGTTTATTATGTCATATTACATGAATTGTGATAGATAAATAAGCTGTAGATTTGATATTAGGGAAATTATTAAAGTACAGTGGAACCTCTACTTGCGAGCGTGTCCACGTGTGAGTTTTTAAAACTCTCGTCCACCGCCGACATCGCCCATACCACTACATGAATGACATATTTTACTCGTTTTAGAGTATATATCAGGTTTCTATGTTATTTATATTTTTATTATGTCTTATTAGATGACGTGAGATAGATAAATAAGCCATAGAGTTGATATTAGCGAAATTATTGAAGTACAGAATTCCACTGGAACGGATTAATTGCATTTCAGTTAATTTAAATGAGGAAAATTGACTCTGCAAACAAGCAAATCCAGTTGCGAGCAAGGTCATGGAATGGATTAAACTCGTAAGCAGAGGTTCCACTGTATATATAAAATATGAAGTAACTTTAAAACACTTGAAATTTTGGAAAGTTTCCGGACATAATGGAGAGACGCGGTGCTCACGGAGAATGTAAACAAACCGGGTGGGGTGCGGTGATCGTATTAAAAAGTCAGGTGGGGGAGCCGTATAGCGAGTTTTGGTCGTAATTTGAAATGTCTGTATTAGTGGAATGCGTAAGGCGAAACACCGTAAAGCGGGGCCCTACTGTGTAGATAAAGGAGACCTTTATTAACCCTCTGACTGTTTTGGTTGTATATATACGTCTTACGAGCCAGTGTTTTGGACGTACATATACTCAATAATTCTAGCAGCTTCAAATCAAGCAGGAGAAAGCTGGTAGGCCCACATGTGAGAGACTGGGTCTGTGTGGTCAGTGTGCACTGTATAAAAAAAATCCTGCAGCACGAAGAGCATAATGAGAAAAAACTCCAACCGTGTTTTTGGATTAAAATGCTGACTTTGAGGTGTATTTTTGTATAGTATTTATGATTGTACATATTCTTGTTGTCTTGGTCTCATTTGACAGAATGGAAAACATATTACAAAAATAGAGATGATTTTGATTAGTTTCACGATGAAAATGACCTTGAAATTGAGCTCAAAGTAACAGAAATGTTAAATTTTTACCAATGTTCAAGAGTAAGCAAATCACAACACACGTCCAATACACATCAACTGGGGAGTCTAATATTCTTTCACTAGTGCACTGATATTATTTATACCATTTTTACAATAATGCAGTAGTCTGCATAACAGTAAATCTTTCTATTTTTTTGTGTGAATAAAAAATCAAAATAGAAAACAAGAGTAATATAAGAGGGGCCTGGAGACGTGACTAATGAACAGAGGATATGTTATTTTAGTGCTAAGAATGTCTTCATTGTTTATTTTGGACCCTATTTTGAAATTAGCATCTTTTTCAATTTGCTTGAAATTGGCCAATTTTTGACTACTTTATTGGGTAGTTCAAATCAGTAAATGGGCAGTTTCTTGTACTCGATAGAAAAAATGGAGTTCTAAAGAAACAGCTATGAGTTTGGTCGACTGGAACAGTGGAATTGGCCAAAAATAGGGCTCAAAGTCAGCGAAATCGCCGATGTGTATTGCCTTAGATCGCTAACTTCACAGGAGCGTAATTCCGTGAGTTTTCAACCAAATTTTGTAGTTTTGGTGTCATTACCATCAGGAAAAGATTCTCTATCATTTCATAAGAAAAAATAATTTTTTTTTTTCAAAAAAAAAAAAAAAAAATTTGACAGTTTCAAAAAGGGGCTTGTGACAGTCAAAGGGTTAATATGACATTTCACCTACATGAGGCTTTAGTAAGTACAGTACACATTATTACAATCATAACTAAGTGCTAAACCTAGTACAGTACATAAAATATCAAAACAAATGACAAACACACATACATTATATTCATGATGCTGAGAAAGGGTGGTGGAGGGGAGGGAGTCAAGTGCTGAGTGAAGCCGAGGTCAGAGGAAGGCAAGATGTTATTTCCAGTATAAGTGAGGTGATTTGTCAAGCCTAGGCAAGGTGATATGTCTGGTATAGAGTGGGTAAGGTCTGTGAACCAATGGAGGTTAGGGAATGTTGGCTATTGTTTGGATTCAGATGTCAGGACCTTGCCTCTGTTCTCTGTAATGGTATTTGAAACATATGTAACTCCTTTCATCACTTTCCTGGAATAAGAGATACTCTCTTTAGGATTATGAGGGGTATATGTGTGTTTCTGTGTACCTCCATGTGTTGTCCATCCTATAGGTGTATCCCTGTTCTTGTTATCAAGTATGCTAGTCCTTTGAGGCTTCTCCTATGTACTCATGATTGAATCCTCCATCAGATACTGTACAATCCTGCAGTAATTGTGTTCTTGGGATTGTGATTATTGTTATTATTACTATTATAATCAAAAAGAAGTGCTAAACCACAAGGGCTCTTGCAATTGTGTGAAATTTTTTTTTTCTTTAACAGTTTTTGCTAAATACTTTTATTCCAGTGTTAGGTGCTGTATGACCCTTAAGGATTTGGTGCTTAGTTATGATTATAATAATATAATGTTAGTTATATGTAGAATAAAGGTGATGAAAGTCACTGTCTTGTGGGAAGAATCAGTTGGTTGCCCTGGGATTTGAAAATGTGTTAAAAGCTTTAGTCTTGCAGTAAATGATTGTATTAAGAAATTTTAAGGCATATTTTTTTTTTGTGTAATATTTTTGTTCAGGTAAGGGTTAACTGCTACATATCCTGAGATCATGTAGAAAAGTAACCTATTATTACATTTCTCTTTGTTTTGGGGTCATATAATAGTGGTAGTAGTAATCAGATCATCTTCATTTGTTAATTTCCTGTACTCTTTGTACTTTAAAGTGTCATTATCCAACCTGATAAGAAGGATGTTGAGAAAAGGTAGAGATTTATTCTGTTTTTTCCAAGGTAAACTGTATAGAGGGTTTCACTTGGTTGAGTTGTTTTTCAGCACTATGATGATGGAAATGTCTAGATAAAATAAGACATCATCAACATATGTAAGCCAAGTAATGTGGCAGGGAATAATGTTCGTGAAACAGTTCCTCTCTGGGTGCTGAAGGTAGAGGTTGACCAGGACCATCTACCCTACATACCCATTTCCAAACACCCTCTTTCATAACCCCTTCCCTCACACCCACTCATGCTTTCTGAAACATTCTATGCTGAGTCTGCCACACATTACCTACCTACTCTTCCCTCCCCCACACAGGTACACATGTATGCACATCTTTCTTCATAGGAAAACATAGAAAGCTTAAACGAGCGATTTTTTTTCAAAACAAGTTCACAATTTGAGGTAAAAGTAGACAGTAGGAATTACTTCATCACAGATAAAGATGATGGGATGCCTCTCTTCCCATACCTTTTAGATTTATACAGACCTTCACACTCAATCATTTTTAAGGACTCATAATGAAAAATAATGTCATTAAAACAGGATAGCTATCATAATGCCAATTAGTAACATTACTACTACATTTATTCACAGAGGTATGCTCCCTAAGTAGCTAAGGCACTGTGAAACTGCATGGCTCACTCTCACATATGAAACTTCATCCCAAGGCAGATTTAGGTTGGAACATTGTGCCCATATCTTTATGAGATACAGATCCAGGAAAAACTTTAACAGGGCATCAATTTAGCCACTGCTTTCTAGTTCACCAAGAGCCTCTTCTAACATCTCTTGTAGTAATTTTTCCATGAGTTCCAGTCGCACGAGGTCCAAAATACCATCCAAAAAATATTCTTTCTCAGCTCTCACCAATTGTACGTCTCTGAAAAACAAAAACAAAAATTAATTGTCTGTATAATCCCTTAACTTAGTGTACATATTCGTAAGTACAACACAGTAGAGCCTCATTATCACAGTCCACAATAAAATGAAATATCATTTGGGGCAAGCTGACCACCTCAGCAAGTGTACAATAAATTTTCTCCAGTATACAAACAAAAGTATTTTTATATTTTTTTGTCATGCATTTTCTGTGACAAGCACAAAGTCAGAGGGCCAAAATACAGTTTTCTTAAAAATCCCATAAGTGAAACGGTGAGGCATGTCAAGTTGTATGCACCGATTCCCATGTTAAGTGGCTGGCTACAATGGTCAAAAATCATTTGTAAACATGCTACTTTATTCTATATTTAAATAGAAATTAATAATAATAATAGCAGTATGTGTACTTTGAATGTAACTCTACAGTTGTCATGCATACCGATGACTTTCAAGAAATACAGTGGACCCACAGTTAATGCCTTTAATCCAGTCCAGAGAGCTAGCCTTTAACCAAATTAATTTTCCCCACAAGAAATAATGGAAATCCAATTAATCCATTCCAGACACCCAAAAATATTAAACAAAATAATTTTTTTACATGAAATATACATTTCCCTACACAGAAAACAATGATACATGATAAATAAAATAATAATATCACACTTACCTTTATTGTGGCCTTGTTGATGAGTGATGAGGAAGGTAACAAGTCTTTTTCTGGCTTATGTCCTGGGAGTGCCTTTTCCTCCTGAGTAATATAGGTCCTGTTTGGCATTTTCTTCTTAAACAGGTCTGTTTCATCACAATTGAACACTTGTTGGGGTTTTAATTTTTCAGCCTCTATGTACTCTGTGTTCCCAGCACTCCTCACTGATAGTGCATCCTCCAACCTCCGTGGTGGTGTGTACTTAGCTCTGTCAGTGGTGACCTGTACTTAGCTCTGTGAAGACCTGTTTGTGTGCTCTCTGAATCTGAACCAGGATGCCCTCTCTTGAGCAACTTTACCAGCAGCTGAAAGAAGAGCTTAGGGTTGCTAAGCAGGAGATATGGCGATTAACGGAGGAGAACAAGAGGATTCGAAGTAATCCTCCTGCTGTGAGTCCCCAGGTTAAGAGGGGAGCTTGGTCAGTGGCCGGGCAACATGGAACCAAGCTGAGGATCAAGAAGACTGTTGGAAAGGCAGAAACAATGAGGACCCAGAAGACTACTGTGGAAACTTCCAACCCATTTTCGGTGCTACCTGACGAATGTGGGTGTTCTACTGGGAATGTCACAACGAGCACCAAGGAAGCATTAGCTGACGTGAGTGAGACATCCCTAGAAACCCCAACGAAAACCATCGAGAACGTCTTGACAAATTCCGCAAGTGATGGTGTAGTGCTACCTAACGAATGTGAGTCGACTACTGGGAACATCACAACGAATGTCGCCAAGGAAGGTAAAAACATTGTTGTTGTTGGGGATAGCCAGATTAGGTACATGGATAGGGCATTCTGGTTGAAGGATAGGAGTAGAAGGCAGAGAGTGTGTTTTCCTGAGGCTGGGATGAAGGATATTGTTAGCCGTCTGGATGACATCATGAGAGGTAATGGGAGCAATCCTATTATCTGTCTCAGTGCTGAAAGCAACGATGTTGGCAGACGTAGGAGTGAGGACCTGATTAGCAGGTATAGGTCAGCAATAGAGATAATTAGGAGGAAGGGTGGGAACCCTGTCATAGGTGGTATTTTGCCAAGGAGAGGAGTTGGAAATGAATGGTTGTCCAGAGCAATTGGTGTCAATTGCTGGCTGGACAAATACTGTTCGGAAAATGCGGTAACATTCATTGACAACTGGGACCTCTTCTATGGCAGAAATGACATGTATGCCAGGGATGGGGTTCACTTATCTAGGTCTGGGGTGGGAGCACTGGCCAATGCAGTGGAGGGAGCTGTTAGGTCTTTAAACTAGGAATAGTTAGTGGTATGGGTTTTGGCGGGAAAACAGTGAAGTCGCAGTGTAGTAATATGAGTACTAGGAGAACTAGTAATAGGCACAATGAGGTGGATATTGGAAAGCCAGTGGCACTAATTGACAAGGACAGTAATAGGTTTAGCGGAATAACAGAAAGGAGCAGGAAGGGTAAAGAGAAAGGAGGGTCCTTAAATATATATTACACAAACAGTTGTAGTGCTAGGAATAAGATGGAGAGTTGAGACTAGTTGCTAGTGCAGGTAACATTGATGTATTTGCCTTAACTGACTCTTGGTTCAATATGAAAAATCGGGACATGCCTGCAGAATGTCACATTCAGGGTTTTAAATTGTTCCAAGTAGATAGAAGTATCGGGAAAGGGGGTGGGGGTGACATTGTATGTCCGAGATCGCTTGAACTGTTGGTTAAAAACGGGTATTAAGTCTGAAGTAACACATACAGAGTCTGTTTGGATAGAATTTTCAGAGGGGCATGAAAAATTGATTTTAGGTGTGATATACCATCCCCCAAACTTAGATAGGGACCAAGGGAGACTACTATGGGAGGAAATTGTTAGGGCCACAAGACACGATAATGTAGTAATTCTAGGAGACTTTAACTTTAGTCATATTGATTGGAATTTCTTGACTGGGAATTTAGAATCATACAACTTCTTAGAAGTAGTTCAGGATTGTTTTTTGAAGCAGTTTGTGACAGAACCTACAAGGGGTAATAACCTGCTTGACTTAGTTCTGGCAAACAATGAATCCCTTGTTAATAATTTAGAAATATCAGAGGAACTCGGTGCTAGCGACCACAAATCAATTACATTTAGCATTGAATGGAAGTACGATAGTAGGGATAACTCAGTAACAGTCCCAGATTTTCGCTTAGCAGATTACGATGGGCTTAGAGAACACTAATCATCTGTTGACTGGGGTAATGAAGAGAGGTATCAATATGACAGTTTTCTGAGCACTATACATGCTGCTCAAAGAACGTTTATCCCGTATAAAGAAATTAGATCAAATAGAAATGACCCAAAATGGATGAATAATAGGCTGAAATATCGACTAGGGTATATGAAAGGAATTTATGGGCATATCAAAAGAGGTGAGGGTCATCTTATGAATCAGTATATTGACATTAAGAGGGACATTAAAAAGGGGATAAGAAAAGCTAAAAGGGACTATGAAATTAAAGTTGCTAGGGATTCGAAAACTAACCCAAAAAGTTTTTTCCAGGTCTATAGAACAAAAGTTAGAGATAAGATAGATCCCCTTAAAAATAACTATGGGCATCTTACTGACAAAGAGAATGAAATGTGCTCGATTTTAAATAATTATTTTCTCCCGGTTTTTACACAGGAAGACACTAACAATATTCCAGTAATTAATTTTTATAGTGGGCTAGAAGAAGATAAATTATGTAATATCACAGTCACTAATGAAATGGTTGTGAAGCAGATAGACAGACTGAAGCAAAATAAGTCGCCGGGTCCTGATGAGGTTTTTTCAAGGGTTCTTAAGGAATGCAAAATGGAACTCTGTGAACCATTAACTAATATTTTTAATTTAGTATCTCTTCAAACAGGTGTAGTGTCTGATATGTGGAAGATGGCTAATGTAATTCTTATTTTTAAAACAGGGGACTAGTCGTTACCGTCAAATTACCGCCCAATAAGCCTGACCTCAATTGTAGGCAAATTACTAGAGTCAATTATAGCTGAGATTATAAGAAGCCATCTCGATAAGCATAGCTTGATTAATGATACTCAGCATGGATTCACAAGAGGCCAGTCTTGTCTAACTAATTTATTAACTTTCTTCAGTAAAGCTTTTGAGGCTGTTGACCATGATAAAGAATTTGATATTATTTACTTAGATTTTAGTAAGGCTTTTGATAGAGTTCTGCACCAAAGACTGTTAAAGAAAGTGGCAGCTCATGGCATTGGGGGAAAAGTGCTCTCGTGGATCGAGTCATGGCTCACAGACAGGAAGCAGAGTGTCCATAAATGGGGTTAAATCCGAGTGGGGATCTGTAACAAGTGGCGTTCCACAGGGATCAGTCTTGGGCCTGTTGTTGTTTGTAAAATATATCAATGATCTTGATGAGGGAATTACTAGTGATATGAGCAAATTCGCTGATGACACAAAGATAGGTAGGATAATTGATTCAAACGTAGATGTTAGGGAACTTTATGAGGATTTAAACAAACTCTATTCTTGGTCAGAAAAGTGGCAGATGCAGTTCAATGTAGATAAATGCAAGGTTCTGAAGCTCGGGAGTGTCCATAACCCTAGCACTTATAAGTTAAATGATGTAGAACTTAGCCATACAGATTGCGAAAAGGACTTGGGGGTTATGGTGAGCAGCAACCTTAAACCAAGACAGCAATGCCTAAGTGTATGTAATAAGGCAAACAGATTACTGGGATTTATATCAAGAAGTGTAAGCAACAAAGTCCAGAGGTCATACTGCAGCTTTATACATCATTATTAAGGCCTCACCTAGATTATGCAGCTCAGTTCTGGTCTCCATATTACAGAATGGACATAAATTCGTTAGAAAACATTCAGCGTAGGATGACTAAATTAATACATAGCATTAGAAATCTTCCTTATGAAGAAAGATTGAAGACTCTTAAGTTACATTCACTTGTTAGACGAAGAATGAGGGGAGACATGATCGAAGTGTATAAGTGGAAGATAAGTATTAATAAAGGGGATATTAATAAGGTCTTGAGGATATCTCTCCAAGAGAGAACCCACAGTAATGGATTTAAATTAGATAAGTTTAGATTTAGAAAGGACATAGGAAAGTATTGGTTTGGAAATAGGGTAGCTGATGAGTGGAACAGTCTACCTAGTTGGGTTATTGAGGCTAGGACTTTGGGTAGTTTCAAATTTAGGTTGGATAAGTACATGAGTGGGAGGGGTTGGATTTGAGTGGGACTTGCACATCAGAGCTTATTTATTGGGTAGCATTTAAAATTGGGTTGGACAAATGTTTTGTTAGTGGGATGAATTGTAAAGGACCTGCCTAGTATGGGCCAACAGGCCTGCTGCAGTGTTCCTCCTTTCTTATGTTCTTAACCCTTAACCCTTTCAGGGTCGCCAGGCCCTCTCCAAGACTTGCTCTCAGGGTCGCCAAAATTTAAAAAAAAAAAAAAATTCTTATGAAAAGACAGAATCTTTTCCCGATCATAATGACACCAAAAGTACGAAATTTGATGGCAAACTTACGGAATTATGCTCTCGCGAAGTTAGTGGTCCCAGCGATGTTTACGCATCGGCGATTTTGCCTACTTCGAGCTCTATTTTCGGCCAATTCCAGTGTACTAGTCAACAATCATCATAACTATTTTGCTAGAACTCCATTTTTTCTATCGAATGAGTACAAAAAACCACCTATTTACCGATTTCAACTATCCAATAAAGTGGTCAGAATTTAGCAATTTTGCCAATTTCACACAAACTTCAAAAGATGCCAATTTCCAAATAGGGTTCAGAATAAACAAGAAAGACATTCCTGGCACTAAAATAACAAGTTCTCTGTTTGTTAGTCACATCCCCAGGTCCCTCTTATATTTCTTTGGCTTTCCACTTTGAATTTTTATTCTTACAAAACATAGAAAATTTACTGTTATGCAGACTACTGCATTAGTGCAGGAATGATATAAATATTATCTGCGCACTTGTGAAAAAATATTAGACTCACCAGTTGATGTGTATTGGACGCTTGGCATGATTTGTTTACTTCTGAACTTTGGCAAAAATCGAACATTTCTGCTACTTTGAGCTCAATTTCAAGGTACTTTTCATTGTAAAACCAGTCAAAATCATCTCAATTTCTGTAATGTGTCTGCCATTCTATAAAATGAAACCAGGAAAACTAGAATACAGCCATAAATACCATATGATAATGCAGTGCAAAGTTGCTGTTTTAATCCAAAAACACGGTCAAATTTTTTTTTTTCTCACACACTGTGTGTTGCAGGATTTTTTTTATACTGCGCACACTGACCACATAGACCCATTCTTTCATATGTAGGCCTACCAGCTTTCTCTCACTAGATTTGAGTTTGCTAGAATTTAGGCGTACTAGTACAGTGGACCCCCGCATAGCGACCTTAATCCGTGCAAGAGGGCTGGTTGTTATGCGAAATGTTCGGTATGCGAATGAATTTTCCCCATAAGAAATAATGGAAATCAAATTAATCCGTGCAAGACACCCAAAAGTACGAAAAAAAAATTTTTACCACATGAAATATACATTTTCCTACACACAAAGAGAAGGATACATGCACAATAGTAGAGTAGTACATGCACAATATATATTGTGCATGTACTACTCTACTAAATGAAGAATAAATGACAGTTACCTTTATTGAAGATGCAGCAATGACTGATGAGACACTGTGTCCTGGGAGTGCCTTTTCCTCCTGAGTACTGTAGGTCCTGTTGGCATTTTCTTCCAGAACAGGCCTTATCACACTGTGTATGCCACTACAATTCTTAAATCTCTCAAACCAACCTTTGCTGGCTTTAAATTCACTAATATGAGCACTAGTTCCAGGCATTTTTCCCTGTTCACCTGGGTGTTAGTCGACTGGTGTGGGTTGCATCCTGGGAGACAAGATTAAGGACCTCAATGGAAATAAGTTCCTCTTCAAGGGGGGCTCCTTGGCGTGGTGAAGAGGCTCTTGGTCTGAGGAATTAGCCCTGTCGGTCTTCTTCCTCAGATCGAACCTAATTACCCCCCATTCTCCCCTCCCCTATCCCATCCTCCCCATCCTCCCCTTTTTCCATTCCTCCTCCTCCTCCTCACCCCTCCCTTTTGCCCTTCCTCTTTTTAGCCTTCGTGATTTCTCCCACAGGCGCGCTAGTTCCTAGGTAGGGGAAAGGACACCGGGGTCCATCCCATTCCGTTGAGGTTTCTTGGCGGTGGCGTAGTTTGCCGTGGAATCTGGATTGCCTAGGGATGTCCCGATCCCTCTCCGGTATCCCGGAGTAGCTTTGGGTGTCTTTTGGGCGACGGGTGTATCTCTGGAAGCCACCTTTCGGATTCCGGGGGTGGTGGCTGAAGGAGGTATGCTTTGTGGCGGATATCCGGCCGCCCTCTCTTTTGTCCACCGAGGTAGCTCGGCAGATGTGAGGTTGCTATCCCAGATTGCTGGTTTACTGGCATGAAGGGTAGGGTATGGCACGGGTTCCATGCTGCATCTGCGCTACTAGCGGTGTCGAGTCCTCTTGGGCGCGGAGGGAGATTTCTGGCCCTTTCATTCCTCCTAGGAACTATCCCTCCCCGGTCCCCCCTTTTTTTTTTCTTTTTTTTATTTTTATTTTCTTTTCTTCTTTCTTTTTTTTTCTTAAAAACAAAAAGAAAGAAGTAACCTAACCATGGCAGCCCTAGTCCATGAACCTAGTACCCCCGGGCCCCTTCTTGATACCGCACCCCGTTCTGACCCCGCCTCGTCTTTGGACCACTCTTCAGACATTCCTCATGCCTCTGTACCTATTGCCGGTGCTGTTTCCTCACCCGCTTCAGGTACTGAGGCCTCGACTGACTCCTTCGATTTATCAGACCTTCGCTCTCCTCTGACTATGCTTCCGGCCTCTCCCTCTACGGTGCGGCAATTTTCAAATCGCCGACCCGTTCCACGTCGGACCAACTCTGGTCCCACGCCTAAACGTCAACGACAATTACCTGCTGATGATACTTCTCCACCTTCACCTTCTCGTTCTTCTCAGAAACGATCGACACGTCCTTCACTACCTTTCCACGCTCAGTTTCAGACTGAACAGTGGACTAAATTCTCCACTTTACGACCAACTTCCTCTACTGCCTATCTTTCTGACCATAGTATTGGCAAGGCACTCCTACGCCATGTTGGTAAAGATATTTCTTTTCATGCTCTTAAGAGCGGTACGCGCATCATTACCGTACAGAATGCTACCCAGGCTCGTGAGCTCTCTCGTCTTTCCCATATAGATACTGTTCCTGTCACCCTTGAAAAACATCATTCCCTCAATTCTTGTAGTGGTACCGTTATTCTGCCCCATACCATAGTTCAACAAAATTTCCAGACATGTGGCACCGACATTCTAGAACAGCTGGAACTCCAAGATCTCCCAATCCTCAAGGTAGACACTTACGTTCTTCCTGCCCGAGGGCGGAGACGATACCCTAGCAATGTGGCTCGTTTAACTTTTGACAGCCGAGAACTCCCATCCTCCGTTTATATAGCAGGACATCGGTTACAAGTTCGAAAGGTGATCCCTACACCACAACAGTGTAGAAATTGCTGGCGATTTGGCCATCCAGCGAAATATTGCAGATCTATCGCCGAATGCCCAGTCTGTGGTGCCGATGACCATTCTAATACGTCTTGCAATCGATCTCCCTCTTGCCTTAACTGTCATGAGGCTCACCCTTCGTACTCTCGCCGTTGTCAGGTCTATTTAAACGAGCGGGAAATCCGTTACCTCAAAGAGACAGAAGGTCTCCCTTATGCCATGGCAGTTTCTCATCTCCGCCTCCAAGGGAGACTCCCACGTGTTTCTTATTCCCGTGTTTCAAAACGTCCCCCCACTTCTGGTATCCCATCTTCTACACCCACCTCTGTGGTTACCTCTCCCATACTCACTCCTGTATCTAATCCTTTTGCTGTCCTCGGCTCAGACGTCCCTACTTCAACGCCTCAGTCTAATCTCGCTTCTTCGAGTTCTCTCTTACAAGCCTCAGTATCGACGAGACCTCGTACGACACCTCTTCCCAATCGTCCCTCTACTTCTCAAAAGTCAAAAAAAGGTCCGGTAACACCTCCTACCCATCTTCCACCTCCTCATTTTACCCTCCCTGTCTCTGTCCCTAGTTCTTCCCCTCTCACTGGCTCAGTTACAAGTGCAGAGGTTCACCCTCCTCCTCGTAATGTACCTTCCTCCCCTGTTCCCTCCCAAGTTTCTTCCTCTTCTGCCACCTCCCAGGTTCCTGTCTCTTCTGTCCCCTGCCACGCTTCTCCAGTTCCCTCCACCCTTTCGCCCCCCCCTACCTTGGTACAGTCCAATACAGTTCCAATCTTTACTCATCCTCCCCCTACCATTCCCAATATTGTCTCCCATACGACATCTCTGAATTCCGAAACACTTGAAGCAATCTCTGAATATATTGCAGAGACCAAACCATCAATGGACACTGATCCACCTTCCGCTCTTTCTCTCTCCTCTGCTCCATCTGCGCAACTCCTTTCTTCACAGCGCACCGTTCCTTCGCTGCTTGAACATTTTCCACTGCCTCCGCATGTGGACTTTTCTAACCCTTCTAGTCCGTAGGAACCCTTACCTGCGGATTTCAAGTATCTTTATCATTACCAATCATGGCCTTTTTACAGTGGAATATACGCGGCCTCAGGGGTAATCGGGGTGAGCTTCAGATGTTACTCTCCCAGTTTGCCCCTGTTGGTGTTTGCTTACAGGAACCAAAATTACACTCTGCTGTTATTTCTCACATCTCAGGCTATAATTTATTGTATTCTTCAGATCCTTTTCCTGATGGGACTTTTAATGAAAGTGCCCTTCTTCTCCGCACTGATATTCCGTACCATCAGCTATTTATTCATACTTCGCTGCATTACACAGCAGCCCGTATCCACTTACATAGGTGGTATACGCTCTGTTCTTTATATCTCTCTCCTTCTCGGGCATTATCTATTCCGGATTTTGCCTTCCTTGTTTCGTCATTACCGCCACCGATTCTGTTACTTGGTGATTTTAATGCCCACCATTTCCTCTGGGGAGGGTCTCACTGTGATTCCCGTGGAATTCAGTTAGAGGCTTTTCTTGCCACCCACCCCCTCCATGTTTTAAATACAGGTACTCACACCCATTTTGATCCTCGGACTCATACTCTCTCTTGCATCGATCTCTCAGTTTGCTCTTCCTCCGCCGCATTAGACTTTACTTGGTCTGTTCTCCCGGACTTACATGACAGTGATCATTTCCCAATCATTCTTACTTCCCCTTCATATTCGCCACCTCTTCGCACCCCACGCTGGCAATTTAATCGGGCAAATTGGAACCTTTACTCACACCTGACTGTTTTTAAAGAGGTTCCTTCTTCGTCCTCCATCGATGAGCTTTTACACCTCTTCTCGTCCTCCGTTTTCACCGCAGCTTCTCATTCTATACCCCAAACTTCGGGCAGGCATTCTCAGAAATGCGTGCCTTGGTGGTCTCCTGCTTGTGCTCGTGCAGTACGTTTGAAACGCGCTGCATGGGGCAGGTACCGGTACAATAGAACCACAGAGCGACTCCTTGATTTTAAACAGAAGCGTGCGATCGCTCGCCGTGTCATCCGTGACGCTAAACGCACTTGCTGGCGAGATTATGTCTCCACCATCACCTCTGCTTCCTCTATGAGTGCAGTCTGGAAAAAAGTACGAAAACTGAGTGGTAAATATTCTCCTGACCCGGCTCCTGTTCTGCGGGTTGCCGGTGTTGATATAGCAAACCCACTAGATGTTGCCAATGAAATTGGCAATCATCTGGTCCGTATTTCTCAGGGACTCCATCTATGCCCCTCATTTCTTTCCTCAAAGTCTGCCAGAGAGTTAGCACCCTTGGACTTTTCTTCTCTCAGAGAAGAACAGTATAATGTGCCTTTTACACTTCAAGAACTGGAGGCAACACTCTCAGCTTGTCGATCATCGGCAGCTGGGCCCGACGACATTCATATTCGTATGCTACAACATTTACATCAGTCAGCCCTTGCAGTCCTATTACGCCTTTACAATCTTATTTGGTCACAAGGAGTTCTTCCACAGCTGTGGAAATCCGCCATTGTTCTCCCTTTCCGCAAACCAGGCACTACGGGACATGAAACCTCCCACTATCGTCCCATTGCTCTTACCAGTGCAGTTTGCAAAGTAATGGAACGTCTAGTAAATAGACGTTTAGTGTGGTATTTAGAGACACACAACAGTCTCTCCACTCGTCAATATGGCTTTCGTAAGGGACGTTCTACCATAGACCCCTTACTGCGCTTGGATACGTATGTTCGTAATGCCTTTGCGAATAACCACTCAGTTATTGCCATATTTTTTGACCTTGAGAAGGCATATGACACAACTTGGAGGTATAATATTTTAGCCCAAGCCCACTCCTTAGGCCTTCGAGGCAATCTACCATCCTTCCTTAAGAACTTTTTAACTGACAGGCATTTCCGTGTTCGGGTTAATAATGTGCTCTCCCCGGACTTTGTCCAAGCTGAAGGTGTCCCCCAGGGATGTGTTCTGAGCACAACACTTTTTCTCCTTGCTATTAATGATTTGGCCTCTAGTCTTCCATCAAATATTTGGTCATCACTCTATGTTGATGACTTCGCTATTGCCTGTGCAGGCGCTGACTGTCACCTCCTTACAGTTTCTCTCCAGCATGCAGTCGACCGTGTTTCCAATTGGGCCACCACACATGGGTTTAAATTTTCCAGCACTAAAACCCACCAAATCACTTTCACTAGACGCTCTGTCATCTCTGATCATCCTTTGTACCTCTATGGCTCACGTATCCCTGAACGTGATACAGTCAAGTTTCTGGGCCTCCTCTTTGATCGTAGGTTATCCTGGAAACCTCACATTACCTCTCTGAAGGCAACTTGTCACAGCCGGCTGAACCTTCTTAAAACCCTTGCTCATCTTTCGTGGGGAGCTGATCGTCGAACCCTCCTTCACCTACATTCCACCCTTATTTTATCGAAACTTGATTATGGTGACCAGATCTATTCAGCGGCATCTCCTGCTACTCTCTCTAGCCTTAACCCCATTCATCACCAAGGATTACGTTTATGCCTTGGTGCTTTTCGCTCTTCCCCTGTCGAAAGCCTCTATGCAGAAGCGAACGTTCCATCCTTATCCGATCGCCGTGATGCCCATTGCCTGCGATACTATGTACGCTCTCATGATCTCCGCAATCCTTCCATTTATAGAATGGTCACTGATATTAGTAGACATTCTTTATTTGTTCGCCGCCCCTGCTTACTCCGTCCCTTCTCTCTTCGCCTTCATTCGCTCTTGTCTTCTCTTCAACTACCACCTTTCTATGTACATGTAGCATCTCACTTTTCCCTACCCCCCTGGGAAGTTCCAGCTGTTCGAGTCTGTTCTTTCTCCCTCCCTTGCTCGAAAGCCCAACTGTCTACGGTCGCTTCCCGCTCTCTTTTTCTTGACCACTTTCACTCTCATTCTCATGCCATTGCTGTGTACACAGATGGCTCTAAGTCTTCTGACGGCGTAGGATTCGCAGCAGTGTTTCCGGACAGCGTCGTACAAGGGCATTTACTATCTTCAGCTAGTATTTTTACTGCTGAATTATATGCCATCCTTACAGCACTTATCCGTATTGCATCTATGCCTGTGTCATCATTTGTGGTTGTCTCAGACTCCCTTAGTGCTTTACAGGCTATACAAAAATTTGATACACCTCACCCCTTAGTCCTCCGTATCCAACTTTGGCTACGCCGCATCTTTACTAAGCATAAAGATATTGTTTTTTGTTGGGTCCCTGGTCATGTTGACGTACAGGGCAATGAACAGGCAGACACTGCTGCGCGGTCAGCAGTACATGACCTACCAGTTTCTTATAGAGGTATTCCATGTACGGACTATTTTGCTGTAATATCTTCCCACCTTCACACCCGTTGGCAACAATGTTGGTCTACTATGCTCGGCAACAAACTTCAGTCTATTAAACCGAGTATAGGTTACTGGCCGTCTTCTTATCACCAGTGTCGAGGTTGGGAGACTACTCTCTCCCGTCTTCGCATTGGCCATACTCGTCTTACTCATGGATATCTCATGGAGAGGCGTCTTGCTCCTCTCTGTGAGAATTGCCAAGCTCCATTATCAGTCAGCCACATTCTGTTGGACTGCCCACTTTATCAACGAGCACGCAGAATTTACCTCTGTCGTCGTCTTCGCCCTGCTGCTCTCTCTTTACCTTCCCTTCTCGCTGATGGACCCACCTTTCATCCGGACTCTCTCATTGACTTTTTGACAACGACTGACTTACTTCACAAATTCTGATACTTTCAGCCCTTTCTACTTGTATCTCTTGCTACCCTCTACCCCCGTACTATCCCCTGCCCCGCTGTTTTCTGTAACCTGCTGATCATCCCCCCTCCCTTCTGCCATCCAATTCCCTTGCTTCCTTTCCTACCCTGCAGCGCTGTATAGCCCTTGTGGCTTAGCGCTTCTTTTTGATTATAATAATAATAATAATGGAAATAAGTTAGACAGTCTTCGATGACACTGACTTTTTTGGGTTATCCTGGGTGGCAAATCCTCTGGGGTTAATTGTTTCTTGGTATTCTCAATAAGCCACACCAACAACGGTGCTACAGCAGCAGCAGCAGCTGACGGTGGTACAGCAGCAACAGACGATGCTACAGCAGCAACAGACGATGCTACAGCAGCAGCAGACGATGCTACAGCAGCAGCAGACGATGCTACAGCAGCAGCAGACGATGCTACAGCAGCAGCAGACGATGCTACAGCAGCAGCAGACGATGCTACAGCAGCAGCAGCAGCTGACGGTGGTACAACAGCAGCAGCAGCTGACGGTGGTACAACAGCAGCAGCAGCTGACAGTGCAGCAGCAGCTGTACCACCAATAGTAGCGATGGTTGATTGGGGTTTATTATACAACCTGGCCAGCTCGGAGACACGCACTCCACTTTCATACTTATCAATGATCTTTTTCTTCATCTCTATAGTAATTCTCACCCTTATTGCTGTAGGGTTGGCACTAGAAGCTTTCTTGGGGCCCATGGTCACTTATTTTCCAGAAAAAATCACCAAAAACACTGTAATAATACGAAATGTTCCGATTGTATGCTTGGATGTTACCGCGGAGGCTGGCTGGTAAACAATGCCACCGGCGGAACATATGAGCGTGGCTCAGGCCGCACATTGGACGCGTCTCGGATGAAGGGCGGTGAGCGGGTTTTTGGGCGGTATGCGAGGCAAAATTTTTGCGAAAAAAGCGAGCGGTATGCGGATTGTACGGTATGCGATGCGTGCGGTATGCGGGGGTCCACTGTACATCAAAAACCCTGGGGCATAAGCCATACTAGTACGGCCGAAACCCTGAAAGGGTTAAACTGTCCAAACAAATTTACGTTCACATGCATAGTGCTCCAAAAGTAGATCAAAGTTTTTTTTTGCACGTTTTCAAATGTCAAAAAAAAAACAAAAAAGATCTACGTTTTTTTTACATACTTTCAAATGTTGAAAAAACGTAGATCAACATTTGGACAGTTTAAGGGTTAAAGTCCTGCATACCACTTTTTTGTCAGAACTGGTAGCCTTGCCATGCCTTATCGTACTATACCACCATCACAACCACTACCACCACCCTCTACCACCACCACTTTCGTATTTTTCTACGAGATTTTTCTTAAATTATGTGTGTTTCTCACATTCTTTACCATAGGGCTGGTACTAGAAGCTTTCTTGGGGCCCATGGTGGCTTATTTAGCAGTTACAAGCACCAAAAAAATGGAATAATACAAAATATATCGCATGTATGCACGGAATCATCCTCACTGGCTTTGTAAACAATGGCACACTGGCTGGTACATGGAGTGAGTGGCCGGGCCCACTCAGGACGCCGTGCCGACACATTCGGGACGAATGCTCCTAACCGAGTTTTTAGGTGTTATCCGAGCCAAGTTTTTTTTACGCCAAAGCGAGGCGCTATCCGATGCAGGCATTAACTGAGGGTCCACTGTATAATAAATAATGATAAAGAATATTTGGGAGTGGACGTGTCAGCGGATGGGTCTATGAAAGATGAGGTGAATCATAGAATTGATGAGGGGAAAAGGGTGAGTGGTGCACTTAGGAGTCTGTGGAGACAAAGAACTTTGTCCTTGGAGGCAAAGAGGGGAATGTATGAGAGTATAGTTTTACCAACGCTCTTATATGGGTGTGAAGCATGGGTGATGAATGTTGCAGCGAGGAGAAGGCTGGAGGCAGTGGAGATGTCATGTCTGAGAGCAATGTGTGGTGTGAATATAATGCAGAGAATTCGTAGTTTGGAAGTTAGGAGGAGGTGCGGGATTACCAAAACTGTTGTCCAGAGGGCTGAGGAAGGGTTGTTGAGGTGGTTCGGACATGTGGAGAGAATGGAGCAAAACAGAATAACTTCAAGAGTGTATCAGTCTGTAGTGGAAGGAAGGCGGGGTAGGGGTCGGCCTAGGAAAGGTTGGAGGGAGGGGGTAAAGGAGGTTTTGTGTGCGAGGGGCTTGGACTTCCAGCAGGCATGCGTGAGCGTGTTTGATAGGAGTGAATGGAGACAAATGGTTTTTAATACTTGACGTGCTGTTGGAGTGTGAGCAAAGTAACATTTATGAAGGGGTTCAGGGAAACCGGCAGGCCGGACTTGAGTCCTGGAGATGGGAAGTACAGTGCCTGCACTCTGAAGGAGGGGTGTTAATGTTGCAGTTTAAAAACTGTAGTGTAAAGCACCCTTCTGGCAAGACAGTAATGGAGTGAATGATGGTGAAAGTTTTTCTTTTTCGGGCCACCCTGCCTTGGTGGGAATCGGCCAGTGTGATAATAAAAAAAAAATAATATGAAGAAAAGAAAGTTGTCGATTTTGGAGACTGCATTATGTGGATGATGCATGGAGACAGCATGGCAGCTGCATTTTTATTAAAAATAAAATTATCCCATGCTACATAATGAATACACAATTCCCACAATTATTTCCAATATGATGCTTAACTTAAATAGTTATAAGAGACACATTTGCAGCATAGTTTAACATTCACTACACACTGTATTATATAATACACTGTACGAAGTTCTATCAAAAAAGTTCCCAAACTACTGTGAAAAATAAATATACTATAGGCTTGCTTAATCACCTAACTGAAGCTGTCTCCCTGGAAGTTTTCTCCAAGGGACTCTATACACTTGATCCCAGCACCTCTACCACTTCTTGAAACAATTTTGGAACTACTCTTCTCTCAGCGTCTAGCATGACCTGTGATTCTGCTTAACCCGTAAACGGTCTAAACGTATATATACGTTCTTACTGCTAGTGTCCCAAATGTATATATACAGTGGACCCCTGGTTAACAATATTTTTTCACTCCAGAAGTATGTTCAGGTGCCAGTACTGACCGAATTTGTTCCCATAAGGAATATTGTGAAGTAGATTAGTCCATTTCAGACCCCCAAACATACACGTACAAACGCAGTTACATAAATACACTTACATAATTGGTTGCATTCGGAGGTGATCGTTATGCGGGGGTCCACTGTATACGTTTTATTTTTCCTGCCCTCAAATTTGGCACGACTGGCCTGAAGATGCCTTGTCAGCATAGACTGGGTCTTAACACTCTGTGTGCACTGTATTAAAAAATCTGGGACCACTTAGTACCTTATGGGAGCACCAGTTCAAATGAGTGCCAGCTAGAGCAAACAGTGCAGCAGACACCTTGGATTCACTGATTTTATGTAGTATTAACTCTCCCATTTTAAGAGGAAAGTGATGTTGACCTTGAGTTTAGTGACTTGAGGGGGACGTGGTCATAAGTGGTCGAGGAAATATCAAAAAAATCTCGATAATACCCTATGTGCAACACCCTTTCAGAATGTCTTATAACCTATGCCCTAAGAGAAACAACTCTGGAACGTAATATGTACTTGTTCAGCAGACAGGCTGGCTCTATCTCCTTTTGTCTGTCTGTATCTAAGTCTATCTCTTTGTCTGTCTGTCTTTTTCTATGTCTCTATCTCTGTCTCACAGGTACACATAAATACAAGTATACATAGTGTAAATAATCTAGGATAACCCAAAAAATCCAGACAAAGTGCTATACAGTGGACCCCCGACTAACGATATTATTTCAATCCAGAAGTCTGTTCAGGTGCCGTTATAGACCGAATTTGTTCCCATAAGGAATATTGTGAATTAGATTAGTCCATTTCAGACCCCCAAAAATACATCTACAAAAGCACTTACAAAAATACACTTACATAATTGGTCGAGTTGGGAGCTGATCGTTAGTCGGGGGTCCACTGTACTCTGCTTGAAGATATAAGTAAACGTGATGATGTAGTCTTGTGGCTCTCTGAGACAGAGAGCTATATGGATAGACAGGGAGTTTGACAGACAGACAAATAGACAGACATGTTTGTGTACCAGCGAAAACAAAGCGAGGGCCGACTCTCGTCATATGTCACCTCTTATCTAGTCTTATCACTGCACCCTTGCATATGCTCATCAAATGTCACCTCTTATGTTATCTCATCTTATCACTTCACTGTCAGGGGTGGACTGAGGCTTGTTTTACATGCTTCAAGGGAACAACAACCACGACACTTCTTCTTTACTCCCATGTGTCCAAAACATTGCTGGGAGGTATAAATACTCTGTATATATTCCAAGACAATGGTAAATGGCCAAGAATGGTGTAAATTTCCACCTGTCAGTGTGTTTGTGACAATTTGAGTACAATTTCAGTACCTAATACTAGTGTCAGAACAAAGATTGGCTCTGGAAAACGAACAGAGGACGACAAAGATGAACCCACGTATCAGAAATCTTCCATATGAGGATAGAGTGAGGGCCCTGAATCTGCACTCTCTCGAAAGGCGTAGAATTAGGGGTGATATGATCGAGATGTATAAATGGAAAACAGGAATAAATAAAGGGGATGTAAATAGCGTGCTGAAAGTTTCCAGCCAAGACAGGACTCGCAGCAATGGTTTCAAGTTGGAAAAATTCAGATTCAGGAAGGATATAGGAAAGCACTAGTTTGGTAATAGAGTCGTGGATGAGTGGAACAAACTCCCGAGTACAGTTATTCAGGCTAAAACGTTGTGTAGTTTTAAAAATAGCACTAATGATGCAATTGTAAAAATGCTAGATCTGCTTTACACAGCATTGGAAAATAAGGAATATCCACTAGGAATTTTTATTGACCTAAGAAAAGCTTTTGACACAGTAGACCACAGCATCCTACTCCACAAACTTGACCATTATGGTATAAGAGGCCATGCACTTGCATATTTCAAATCCTACCTTACTAATAGGTATCAGTATGTCACCATTAAAGACACAGCATCATCAACATGGCCACTTGATACTGGAGTTCCACAGGGAAGTGTCCTTGGACCCCTGCTCTTCCTCGTTTACATCAATGATCTTCCAAACATATCCCAACACTGGAAACCCATTCTCTTTGCCGATGACACGACTTATGTCATCTCTCACCCTAATCTTGCCACCCTCAACACCATTGTTAATGAGGAGCTGCTCAAAATATCAACTTGGATGACAGCCAATAAACTTACACTTAACACTGACAAAACCTACTATATTATGTTTGGTAGCAGAGCAGGTGCTGCACAACTAAACATTAAGATTGACAGCACTCTAATTCCCAGACATAATGAGGGCAAATTCCTAGGCCTATACCTCGACAACCTGAATTTCAGCACCCATATCCAACACATATCAAAAAAAGTATCCAAAACAGTTGGGATCCTCTCCAAGATATGATACTACGTGCCGCAAAATGCCCTTCTCACACTATACCATTCACTCACTTATCCATACCTCACCTATGCTATTTGTGCTTGGGGATCAACTGCAGCAATACACCTAAAGCCAATAATAACTTGACAAAAAGCCGCAGTAAGAATAATCACTAAATCCCATCCCTGGCAACACCACCCCCCCCCCAACTCTTCATAGATCTAAACTTACTCTCTGTTCAGAACATCCACACTTACTACTGTGCAATCTACATATACAGGACCTTAAATTCCAATATTAACCTTGACCTAAAATGCTTTCTTGATAGTTTTGACAGGACCCACAAGCATAACACCAGACACAAACATCTCTACGACATTCCCCGTGTCCGACTAAATCTATACAAAAATTTCCTCTTCAAGGGGGGCTCCTTGGCGTGGTGAAGAGGCTCTTGGTCTGAGGAATTAGACCTATCGGTCTTCTTCCTCAGACCGAACCTAATTACCCCCCAATCTCCCCTCCCCTATCCCATCCTCCCCATCCTCCCCTTTTTCCTTTCCTCCTCCTCCTCCCCACTCCTCCCTTTTGCCCTTCCTCTTTTTGTCCTTTGGGATTTCTCCCACAGGCGCGCTAGTTCCTAGGTAGGAGAAAGGACACCGGGGTCCATCCCATTCCGTTGAGGTTTCTTGGCGGTGGCGTAGTTTGCCGTGGAATCTGGATTGCCTAGGGATGTCCCGATCCCTCTCCGGTATCCCGGAGTAGCTTTGGGTGTCTTTTGGGCGACGGGTGTAGCTCTGGAAGCCACCTTTCGGATTCCGGGGGTGGTGGCTGAAGGAGGTATGCTTTGTGGCGGATATCCGGCCGCCCTCTCTTTTGTCCACCGAGGTAGCTCGGCAGATGTGAGGTTGCTATCCCAGATTGCTGGTTTACTGGCATGAAGGGTAGGGTATGGCACGGGTTCCATGCTGCATCTGCGCTACTAGCGGTGTCGAGTCCTCTTGGGCGCGGAGGGAGATTTCTGGCCCTTTCATCCCTCCTAGGAACTATCCCTCCCCGGTCCCCCCTTTTTTTTTTCTTTTTTTTATTTTTATTTTCTTTTCTTCTTTCTTTTTTTTTCTTAAAAACAAAAAGAAAGAAGTAACCTAACCATGGCAGCCCTAGTCCATGAACCTGGTACCCCCGGGCCCCTTCTTGATACCGCACCCCGTTCTGACCCCGCCTCGTCTTTGGACCACTCTTCAGACATTCCTCATGCCTCTGTACCTATTGCCGGTGCTGTTTCCTCACCCGCTTCAGGTACTGAGGCCTCGACTGACTCCTTCGATTTATCAGACCTTCGCTCTCCTCTGACTATGCTTCCGGCCTCTCCCTCTACGGTGCGGCAATTTTCAAATCGCCGACCCGTTCCACGTCGGACCAACTCTGGTCCCACGCCTAAACGTCAACGACAATTACCTGCTGATGATACTTCTCCACCTTCACCTTCTCGTTCTTCTCAGAAACGATCGACACGTCCTTCACTACCTTTCCACGCTCAGTTTCAGACTGAACAGTGGACTAAATTCTTCACTTTACGACCAACTTCCTCTACTGCCTATCTTTCTGACCATAGTATTGGCAAGGCACTCCTACGCCATGTTGGTAAAGATATTTCTTTTCATGCTCTTAAGAGCGGTACGCGCATCATTACCGTACAGAATGCTACCCAGGCTCGTGAGCTCTCTCGTCTTACCCATATAGATACTGTTCCTGTCACCCTTGAAAAACATCATTCCCTCAATTCTTGTAGTGGTACCGTTATTCTGCCCCATACCATAGTTCAACAAAATTTCCAGACATGTGGCACCGACATTCTAGAACAGCTGGAACTCCAAGATCTCCCAATCCTCAAGGTAGACACTTACGTTCTTCCTGCCCGTGGGCGGAGACGATACCCTAGCAATGTGGCTCGTTTAACTTTTGACAGCCGAGAACTCCCATCCTCCGTTTATATAGCAGGACATCGGTTACAAGTTCGAAAGGTGATCCCTACACCACAACAGTGTAGAAATTGCTGGCGATTTGGCCATCCAGCGAAATATTGCAGATCTATCGCCGAATGCCCAGTCTGTGGTGCCGATGACCATTCTAATACGTCTTGCAATCGATCTCCCTCTTGCCTTAACTGTCATGAGGCTCACCCTTCGTACTCTCGCCGTTGTCAGGTCTATTTAAACGAGCGGGAAATCCGTTACCTCAAAGAGACAGAAGGTCTCCCTTATGCCATGGCAGTTTCTCATCTCCGCCTCCAAGGGAGACTCCCACGTGTTTCTTATTCCCGTGTTTCAAAACGTCCCCCCACTTCTGGTATCCCATCTTCTACACCCACCTCTGTGGTTACCTCTCCCATAATCACTCCTGTATCTAATCCTTTTGCTGTCCTCGGCTCAGACGTCCCTACTTCAACGCCTCAGTCTAATCTCGCTTCTTCGAGTTCTCTCTTACAAGCCTCAGTATCGACGAGACCTCGTACGACACCTCTTCCCAATCGTCCCTCTACTTCTCAAAAGTCAAAAAAAGGTCCGGTAACACCTCCTACCCATCTTCCACCTCCTCATTTTACCCTCCCTGTCTCTGTCCCTAGTTCTTCCCCTCTCATTGGCTCAGTTACAAGTGCAGAGGTTCACCCTCCTCCTCGTAATGTACCTTCCTCCCCTGTTCCCTCCCAAGTTTCTTCCTCTTCTGCCACCTCCCAGGTTCCTGTCTCTTCTGTCCCCTGCCACGCTTCTCCAGTTCCCTCCACCCTTTCGCCCCCCCCTACCTTGGTACAGTCCAATACAGTTCCAATCTTTACTCATCCTCCCCCTACCATTCCCAATATTGTCTCCCATACGACATCTCTGAATTCCGAAACACTTGAAGCAATCTCTGAATATATTGCAGAGACCAAACCATCAATGGACACTGATCCACCTTCCGCTCTTCCTCTCTCCTCTGCTCCATCTGCGCAACTCCTTTCTTCACAGCGCACCGTTCCTTCGCTGCTTGAACATTTTCCACTGCCTCCGCATGTGGACTTTTCTAACCCTTCTAGTCCGTAGGAACCCTTACCTGCGGATTTCAAGTATCTTTATCATTGCCAATCATGGCCTTTTTACAGTGGAATATACGCGGCCTCAGGGGTAATCGGGGTGAGCTTCAGATGTTACTCTCCCAGTTTGCCCCTGTTGGTGTTTGCTTACAGGAACCAAAATTACACTCTGCTGTTATTTCTCACATCTCAGGCTATAATTTATTGTATTCTTCAGATCCTTTTCCTGATGGGACCTTTAATGAAAGTGCCCTTCTTCTCCGCACTGATATTCCGTACCATCAGCTATTTGTTCATACTTCGCTGCATTACACAGCAGCCCGTATCCACTTACATAGGTGGTATACGCTCTGTTCTTTATATCTCTCTCCTTCTCGGGCATTATCTATTCCGGATTTTGCCTTCCTTGTTTCGTCATTACCGCCACCGATTCTGTTACTTGGTGATTTTAATGCCCACCATTTCCTCTGGGGAGGGTCTCACTGTGATTCCCGTGGAATTCAGTTAGAGGCTTTTCTTGCCACCCACCCCCTCCATGTTTTAAATACAGGTACTCACACCCATTTTGATCCTCGAACTCATACTCTCTCTTGCATCGATCTCTCAGTTTGCTCTTCCTCCGCCGCATTAGACTTTACTTGGTCTGTTCTCCCGGACTTACATGACAGTGATCATTTCCCAATCATTCTTACTTCCCCTTCATATTCGCCACCTCTTCGCACCCCACACTGGCAATTTAATCGGGCAAATTGGAACCTTTACTCACACCTGACTGTTTTTAAAGAGGTTCCTTCTTCGTCCTCCATCGATGAGCTTTTACACCTCTTCTCGTCCTCCGTTTTCACCGCAGCTTCTCATTCTATACCCCAAACTTCGGGCAGGCATTCTCAGAAATGCGTGCCTTGGTGGTCTCCTGCTTGTGCTCGTGCAGTACGTTTGAAACGCGCTGCATGGGGCAGGTACCGGTACAATAGAACCACAGAGCGACTCCTTGATTTTAAACAGAAGCGTGCGATCGCTCGCCGTGTCATCCGTGACGCTAAACGCACTTGCTGGCGAGATTATGTCTCCACCATCACCTCTGCTTCCTCTATGAGTGCAGTCTGGAAAAAAGTACGAAAACTGAGTGGTAAATATTCTCCTGACCCGGCTCCTGTTCTGCGGGTTGCCGGTGTTGATATAGCAAACCCACTAGATGTTGCCAATGAAATTGGCAATCATCTGGTCCGTATTTCTCAGGGACTCCATCTATGCCCCTCATTTCTTTCCTCAAAGTCTGCCAGAGAGTTAGCACCCTTGGACTTTTCTTCTCTCAGAGAAGAACAGTATAATGTGCCTTTTACACTTCAAGAACTGGAGGCAACACTCTCAGCTTGTCGATCATCGGCAGCTGGGCCCGACGACATTCATATTCGTATGCTACAACATTTACATCAGTCAGCCCTTGCAGTCCTATTACACCTTTACAATCTTATTTGGTCACAAGGAGTTCTTCCACAGCTGTGGAAATCCGCCATTGTTCTCCCTTTCCGCAAACCAGGCACTACGGGACATGAAACCTCCCACTATCGTCCCATTGCTCTTACCAGTGCAGTTTGCAAAGTAATGGAACGTCTAGTAAATAGACGTTTAGTGTGGTATTTAGAGACACACAACAGTCTCTCCACTCGTCAATATGGCTTTCGTAAGGGACGTTCTACCATAGACCCCTTACTGCGCTTGGATACGTATGTTCGTAATGCCTTTGCGAATAACCACTCAGTTATTGCCATATTTTTTGACCTTGAGAAGGCATATGACACAACTTGGAGGTATAATATTTTAGCCCAAGCCCACTCCTTAGGCCTTCGAGGCAATCTACCATCCTTCCTTAAGAACTTTTTAACTGACAGGCATTTCCGTGTTCGGGTTAATAATGTGCTCTCCCCGGACTTTGTCCAAGCTGAAGGTGTCCCCCAGGGATGTGTTCTGAGCACAACACTTTTTCTCCTTGCTATTAATGATTTGGCCTCTAGTCTTCCATCAAATATTTGGTCATCACTCTATGTTGATGACTTTGCTATTGCCTGTGCAGGCGCTGACTGTCACCTCCTTACAGTTTCTCTCCAGCATGCAGTCGACCGTGTTTCCAATTGGGCCACCACACATGGGTTTAAATTTTCCAGCACTAAAACCCACCAAATCACTTTCACTAGACGCTCTGTCATCTCTGATCATCCTTTGTACCTCTATGGCTCACGTATCCCTGAACGTGATACAGTCAAGTTTCTGGGCCTCCTCTTTGATCGTAGGTTATCCTGGAAACCTCACATTACCTCTCTGAAGGCAACTTGTCACAGCCGGCTGAACCTTCTTAAAACCCTTGCTCATCTTTCGTGGGGAGCTGATCGTCGAACCCTCCTTCACCTACATTCCACCCTTATTTTATCGAAACTTGATTATGGTGACCAGATCTATTCAGCGGCATCTCCTGCTACTCTCTCTAGCCTTAACCCCATTCATCACCAAGGATTACGTTTATGCCTTGGTGCTTTTCGCTCTTCCCCTGTCGAAAGCCTCTATGCAGAAGCGAACGTTCCATCCTTATCCGATCGCCGTGATGCCCATTGCCTGCGCTACTATGTACGCTCTCATGATCTCCGCAATCCTTCCATTTATAGAATGGTCACTGATATTAGTAGACATTCTTTATTTGTTCGCCGCCCCTGCTTACTCCGTCCCTTCTCTCTTCGCCTTCATTCGCTCTTGTCTTCTCTTCAACTACCACCTTTCTATGTACATGTAGCATCTCACTTTTCCCTACCCCCCTGGGAGGTCCCAGCTGTTCGAGTCTGTTCTTTCTCCCTCCCTTGCTCGAAAGCCCAACTGTCTACGGTCGCTTCCCGCTCTCTTTTTCTTGACCACTTTCACTCTCATTCTCATGCCATTGCTGTGTACACAGATGGCTCTAAGTCTTCTGACGGCGTAGGATTCGCAGCAGTGTTTCCGGACAGCGTCGTACAAGGGCATTTACTATCTTCAGCTAGTATTTTTACTGCTGAATTATATGCCATCCTTACAGCACTTATCCGTATTGCATCTATGCCTGTGTCATCATTTGTGGTTGTCTCAGACTCCCTTAGTGCTTTACAGGCTATACAAAAATTTGATACACCTCACCCCTTAGTCCTCCGTATCCAACTTTGGCTACGCCGCATCTTTACTAAGCATAAAGATATTGTTTTTTGTTGGGTCCCTGGTCATGTTGACGTACAGGGCAATGAACAGGCAGACACTGCTGCGCGGTCAGCAGTACATGACCTACCAGTTTCTTACAGAGGTATTCCATGTACGGACTATTTTGCTGTAATATCTTCCCACCTTCACACCCGTTGGCAACAACGTTGGTCTACTATGCTCGGCAACAAACTTCAGTCTATTAAACCGAGTATAGGTTACTGGCCGTCTTCTTATCACCAGTGTCGAGGTTGGGAGACTACTCTCTCCCGTCTTCGCATTGGCCATACTCGTCTTACTCATGGATATCTCATGGAGAGGCGTCTTGCTCCTCTCTGTGAGAATTGCCAAGCTCCATTATCAGTCAGCCACATTCTGTTGGACTGCCCACTTTATCAACGAGCACGCAGAATTTACCTCTGTCGTCGTCTTCGCCCCGCTGCTCTCTCTTTACCTTCCCTTCTCGCTGATGGACCCACCTTTCATCCGGACTCTCTTATTGACTTTTTGACAACGACTGACTTACTTCACAAATTCTGATACTTTCAGCCCTTTCTACTTGTATCTCTTGCTACCCTCTACCCCCGTACTATCCCCTGCCCCGCTGTTTTCTGTAACCTGCTGATCATCCCCCCTCCCTCCTGCCATCCAATTCCCTTGCTTCCTTCCCTACCCTGCAGCGCTGTATAGCCCTTGTGGCTTAGCGCTTCTTTTTGATTATAATAATAATATACAAAAATTCAATGCATGTCAAAGGCCCTAAAATCTGGAACACCCTACCTGAAAACTCTAGAACTGCAGACACATTCATCACCTTCAAAACTACCGTTAGAAAACATCTTATCTACCTGATACACCCTGTCAACTAACTACATAAAAACCACCTGGTGGTTCACACTTACACTTGCTCACTCACCCATTTGACTATAAGCACAGAAATACGTATCTTAATCTTAAAATAATGATTCCTAACTAGTCACAAGTTTGCCTGTGATACTCTAATATAGAAACTATGTATTGTGCCAAAACAAAAGCATTCACATTGCTAAACTCACAAACTAGTATTTAGTCACTTAGTATTTAGTCAACTTACTCCACAATTTGTAATAATTTAGGGTTAAGAATTAATGTAAGTTTGCCCGAAATGCCTAGCCTTGCTAGGTGTTCTAGTGGCCCCCTCTGTAATTAGTATTTTATTACATATAAACCACACAATAACCAGAATCTGTAAACCCGGCATTGTAACCCTTATAGAGAATAAACTTTGATTTGATTTGATTAGATAAATACATGAGTGGGTGTGGGTGGGTGTGAGTTGGACCTGACCAGCTTGTGCTGCTGGGTCTGGTGCCATCCTCCATCCTTAAGTGACCAGACTATGTGGGCCATTGCGCTAATCCGGGGGAGGGGGGGCATGGACCTGCTCCGCATGGGTCAGTAGGCCTGTTGCAGTATTCCTTCTTTCTTATGTTCTTATGAAATGACAAGAACTATACTATAAATTGTAATTATCATAACATAAAAATTATATAAAATAATATGAAAAAGAGAAAAAAAAAAAGGTATATCGGCAACACTTCTGCAAGTGGCAGGACTGGAGGTTGCCGTCAGGTGAGCATCCAGTGCCCACTTCTCGGCCTCATATCTCTAACCCTTTGAGGGTCGACAGGCCCTCTCTGAAACTCGTTCTCAGGGTCGGCCAAATTTAAAAAAAAAAAAAAAATTATTTTCTCTTATGAAAAGATAGAGAATCTTTTCCCGATCATAAAGACACCAAAAGTTTGAAATTTGATAGAAAACTTACGGAATTATGCTCTCGCAAAGTTAGCGGTCTCGGCGATGTTTACGCATCGGCGATTTTGCCCACTTTGAGCCCCATTTTCGGCCAATTTCACTGTACTAGTCGACAAAAAACATGAATATTTCGCTAGAACTCCATTTTTTCTATCGAATGGGTGCAAGAAACCACCCATTTATGAAATTCAACTATCCAGTACAGTGGTCAGAATTTAGCAATTTTGCCAATTTCACACAAATTTCAAAAGATGCCAATTTCCGAATAGGGTCCAGAATAAACAAGAAAGACATTCCTGGCACTAAAATGACATTTCCTCTAGTCATTAGTCACGTCTCAAGGCCCCTCTTATATTCTTTTGCTTTCCACTTTGAATTTTTATTCTCACAAAATATATAAGATTTACTGTTATGCAGACTACTGCATTAGTGTAAAAAATGGTATAAATATTATTGGTGCACTTGTGAAAGAATATTAGACTCACCAGTTGACGTGTATTGCACGCTTGGCACGATTTGTTTACTTTTGAAGTTTGGTAAAAATCGAACATTTCTGCTACTTTGAGCTCAATTTCAAGGAACCTTTCATTGTAAAACCAGTCAAAATCATCTCAATTTCCGTAATATGTCTTCCATTCTATAAAATGAGACCAAGAAAACTAGAATACAACAATAAATACCATACGAAAATACACTGCAAAGTCGCTGATTTATTCCAAAAAAATGGTCAAAGTTTTTTTTTTCTCATTATGCACTGTGTGCTGCAGGATTTTTTTTAGACTGTGCACACTGACCACATAGACCCATTCTTTCATATGAAGGCCTACCAGCTTTCTCCCACTAGATTTGAGGCCGCTAGAATTTATGCGTACTAGTACGTCAAAAACCCCTACGCGTAAGACGTACTAGTACGACCAAAACCCTCAAAGGGCTAAGTAATGACCCTATTTTGAGTCCTGGAGATGGGAAGTACAGTGCCTGCACTCTGAAGGAGGGGTGTTAATGTTGCAGTTTAAAAACTGTAGTGTAAAGCACCCTTCTGGCAAGACAGTGATGGAGTGAATGATGGTGAAAGTTTTTCTTTTTCGGGCCACCCTGCCTTGGTGGGAATCGGCCGGTGTGATAATAAAAAAATAATAACACTTAGAAAAATGTGCTCTTTATTTCCATAAAAAAAAATTATTTTTCAAAATATTTGGTGCACTGGGGTAGTGAACGTATATATACGTTTGGCCCATTTATGGGTTAAATCTCCTCCACATCATTAAAACATGGAGATCTTTTTGGCCAGAAAACAATGGTCTTTATGGTTTTGAATCAGCAAGTGGGGCACAAATTTAGCAGCCACTCACGTCATGTTCAAGGTTTCAGTCAAAATTCTTTGATATAACCTGTAAGAAATTCCCACAGCACTTGCAATGTCCTGGATACCATGACAACAATCTTTGAAAATAGCTTTTCTCACAGGTGCCGGATCAACCAGGCTGTGATGGATATGTGGGGCAGCAGGCCACCAGCAGCAACAGCCTGGTTGACCAGGCAAGTACCAGATAAGCCTGGCCCATGGCTGGGCTCCAAGAGTAATAAGACTCAAAACTCGTCAAAAGTATATCAAAGGTATAAAGATACTTTTTCAATGTTGACATCTGTTTTTGAAGTTGATGGATGACCAGAGCATTCATCATGCTTAACTGACATTTGTCCTGCTTTGAATCAAGAAAACTGTCGAGAACAATGTATCCAACCCATTGCTTCATCTCCAAATACCTGCTGAAATATTTGCCGAGTTTCACTAGCTGTTTTATCAGGTTTGAAACAGAGTATCTCACACACACACGCTTTCTTTTTTAACCCTTTCAGGGTCCAAGGCCCAAATCTGGAGTCACGCACCAGTGTCCAAGAATTTTCAAAAAAAAAAATTTGTTATTTTTTCTTATGAAATCGTAGAGAATCTTTTTGTGAAGGTAATAAAACAAAAAGTACGAAATTTGGTGGAATATTGACGAAATTATGCTCTCGCAAATTTTGATGTGTCAGCGATATTTACGAATCGGCGATTTTGCCGACTTTGACTCCCATTTTAGGCCAATTACATTATTCCAATCAACCAAATTCTTAGCTATTTCACTAGTATTACTTCTATTCTATCGATTGAGCACAAGAAATCGCCAAGTCAACTGTTTCAACTACAAAATAAAGTGATCGGAAATTGTTAATTTGGCCAATTTAACACAAAGTTCAAAATATTCCAATTTCAAAATAGGGTCCAGAATGAACAATGTAGGCATTCCTGGCACTAAACTAACATTTCCTCTGTTCATTAGTTATGTTTTGAGGCTTTACAAATAAATTCCATTTTAATTTTTTATTCACATAATGAATTTTTATTCACACCAAAAAATAGAAGATTTACTGTTAGGCAATACTGTAATAATTGTATATATATCATAACCATATTTGTGAATGTATATTAGACCCACCAGCTGACGTGTATTAGACGTGTGAGGTCGTTTGTTTACTCTTGAATATCGGCAAAAATTTAACATTTCTGCTACTTTGAGCTCAGTTTCAAGCCATTTCCAGTGCTAAAACCAATCAAAATCATCTCTATTTCTGTAATATGTCTTCCATTCTATCAAATGAGACCAAGAAATCGCAAATACAACTATAAAAAACATACGAAAAAACACTGCAAAGTTGCTGTTTTAATCGAAAAATCATGATTTAATTTTTTTTCTCTCATTATACACAGTGTGCTGCAGGATCTGTTTTATGTGGTACACACATACCACATAGATGTATTCTCTCATATCTAGGCCCAAATGTACCACTCACAGTTTATCAGAGTGAGCTGAGCTCATGGCGTA
Organism: Cherax quadricarinatus; assembly: GCF_038502225.1. Taxonomy (NCBI): domain Eukaryota; kingdom Metazoa; phylum Arthropoda; class Malacostraca; order Decapoda; family Parastacidae; genus Cherax; species Cherax quadricarinatus. The sequence goes on along the minus strand of NC_091306.1, from coordinate 24,622,179 downwards.
GATCTACGGTTTGGACCCTGAACATAAAGCCGTAGATCTACGGGACGGACCCTGAAAGGGTTAAAGATTCCATTCTGTTGTACAAAAAAATTGCAATAACACCCTTACATTACAAAAAATGCCCATCTAACTTTAATGGAATGACTGACTGCACTGAAACTCGCCACGTTACTTCACAAAATAGTGTACTGCACAGCGTGATCTACGTTGTCACCATATTTCACCTAGGAAATGCGCAAAAATTTGTGTATGGGAACTATGATAGCACCTCGTAATTACACATTCTCTTGCCTTTTATGGTGAAACAGTTACCTGAGAAAGAACTCTACAACTGCTATGTATACTTTCTATTGTACTGATAAGAAAATAATAAAGAGCAAGAATGTAAAGAAGAAAAAGATGTCACACTTTATTTCATTCCTGATTGACATGGAATTCCAAAAATAGTCATAAATCTAATTAGGATGTAATTCTTCAGAATGTGTTAATTACTATACCCCCTTTTCTTTTACAGTTTTTTTTTTTGGTCACTTGGAAATGAAAAAGAATGCTCAACTATAAGATATTAATCAAAATAGAAGTATAGTGTAAAAACACTACAGTGGTCAGTTTGGCCTTTGATATCTATCTGAAATCTTGAGTTCTGAACCAAATAAATGTACTTACAAATCTCTTGAATAAAAATGATGCTTACCAAATATTTTTGTTTCATTCACTTCAGATATCTCGAGAAGCCTGTTACATATCGACTTGAAACTTACACATTTTGTGTATGCTAAATGAAAATATCATTGTACTTTTATACTGCATTCCACCAAATGCTTTTTTGTCTCCTGCCAAAGCAGGGTGATCCAAAGATCAAAACACAATCAAAATAATTTATTTAATTATTGTCTTTTTCTTTATATAAAGTTTATTTGATAGGATTATGCATGGTAACAGTTTTATATTGAGACTTACTTAGTTAAAGTATCTTTGTCCTCTGAAAGTTGTGTCACATAGGTGTTATTCATGCTTCCCATGCGAGATTTCAGACTGTGTCTTGTCTTCTGTAGTACATTCTTGATTGGTAGAATGTGACCATACTCTTGCAATGCATGACACAGGTCAGTAATATACCACGATCCTAAATTTAAAGAATAGACAGGAAATAATACTTTAATTTTAGAAACAAAATACCGAGTAGACTTATGTAAAAATTTCATATTTACTACCCATAAATGTATTCACCAGATCACTGCAAAAAGTTGCAAAGTGACATAGCTGCTTAAAATACTATACAGGTCCTCCATCACAAATCCGGCATCATTGGGACCTGTAGTGTGCCGGATTACTGAGTTTGCCGAATTACAGAGTGGTTAAGTTAGAAAACGCTTAATAAAATTAACCAACTTGACTTACACAGTTCAATGAACATCGGCAAAAATCAAACATTTCCGCTACTTTGAGCTCAATTTCAAGGTACTTTTCGTCATGAAAGCAATCAAAATCATGTCTATTTCTGTAATATATCTTCCATTCTATCAAATGAGTCCAAAAAATGAGAATACAATCATAAAAACCATACGAAAATATACTGCAAAGAGGCGGCTCATGGCTAAGAAGTTAACTCTCTTACTTATCATCCGTCTTTTTTATTTTTGTTGTACAAAAAGAAGCATCTTTCCGCCATACATTCCCCAAGTTTCAATGAGATAGCCCAACAAACAACTGAGAAAAAAAAATATTTACCAAAAATCATATATGGCAAGCCCAAGCCAGGTACTGGAAATAAGTCACTTTGTCTGACTTTTCTGGGTTATCCTAGGTTCTCTATACATACACTGCTATGTATGATAATCTATGTAACTGTATTTGTGTATACCTGAATAAACTTATTTACTTCTAGTCTGTCAACTGAGTACAGTACAAGAAACCGCCCATTCACTTATTTCAACTACCCAATAAAGTGGTCAGAAATTGGCGATTTGGCTGATTTCACACAAATTTCAACAAATGCCAATTTCAAAATAGGGTCCAGAATAAACAATGCAGACATTCCTGGCACTAAAATAACATTTTCTCTGTTCATTAGTCATGGCTACAGGCCCCTCTTATATTACTCTTGCTTACCATTTAGAATTTTTATTCACAAAAAAAAAATAAAAGATTTACTCTTATGCAGACTACTGCATTATTGTAATAATTGTATAAATAATGTCAATCCATTCTTGACTCCGTACTGGAATTTAGACTGGCAGGCGGACAAGGTATTGGACGGTGACGTCATTTGTTTACTCTTGAGCTTCGCTAAAGAATAGAACATTTTCCTTACTGTGAGCGCAATTTCAAGGTACTTTTTGTCATGAAAGCAATCAAAATCATATCTATTTCTGCAATATATCTTTCATTCTATCAAATGAGACTGAAAAAATGAGAATATAACCATAACAACCATACAAAAATATACCGCTAAGCGGCCGCTAATGGCTGAGAAGTGAACTCCACTATTTATGGTCTGATTTCTTTCATTTTTGTTGTACGTGAAGAAGTATCTTTCCACCGGATCACCTATCACAAAGCTAACAGAGGGAAAATTCTTAGGAATCCACCTTGATAATAGACTCAAATTTCATACACATATACAACAAATTTCTAAGAAAATTTCCAAGACTGTAGGCATACTATCGAAGATACGGTACTATGTTCCACAGTCAGCCCTCCTGGCCCTATATCACTCTCTTATTTACCCCTATCTCACCTATGGAATTTGTGCATGGGGCTCAACAACAATTAACCATCTCAGACCACTAATTACCCAACAAAAGGCTGCAGTTAGAATGATAACAAATTCTCACTACAGGCAGCACACTCCACCAATATTCAATACACTAAACCTACTCACCATACAAAACATCCATACTTATTACTGCACCTATTACATACATAGAACACTTAACTCTGATATTAACCCTCCCCTCAAACATCTCCTTGCCAACCTCAACAGAACACATGACCATAACACAAGGCACAGATCACTCTTTGATGTTCCTCGTGTCCATCTCACACTATGCAAAAACTCAATGCACATAAAAGGCCCTAAAATCTGGAATTCATTACCTGTAAATATAAAAGAAACACTACCTGTTTATAAATTCAAGTCTCTTCTCAAAGATCACTTACTCACCCAAAACCAAATAAATACTGAATAACTGAACCTTATAAATTGTATATCTTAAATGTTTCTCACAATTATATCACATAAATGTTAAACCTAAAACCCAATCTAACTTTATTATTTTTTAAATACACTACCTAACAGAATACTCCATACGACTGAATGCACAACAATGCATGCAACCATATGACCTGTCTTTGTAATACTCATTTGTGCTTTATAGTTATCTGTTTACAATAATGTATTATCACTGATTTCATCATTGCTTAGTTAATTTTAAGCCAGCCCGAAATGCTATGCATAGTATAAGTGGCTTTGGCATGCTGCTCTTATCTGTATTTTTTTTGTACCTCTGTATGTATGCTCAAATTGTTAATAAATAAATAAATAAATAAATAAATCATACATTGCCCAAGTTTGAATAAGATAACCCAACAAACAACTGAGAAAATAATAATAATAATAATAATATCTTTATTTACTACACGTACATGTACAAGGTGTACAGGCCTAGCTGACATCAGTGACATACTACTGTATAGAAAGGCACTTGTTATGCTGAGTATTTCAAGAAAATTAGGTCAGTGTCCCAGGATAACACCCACACTAGTCGACTAACACCCAGGTACCCATTTACTGATGGGTAAACATAGACAACAGGTGTAAAGAAACACGCCTAATGTTTCTACCCTGGCTGGGAATCGAATATTTACCAAAAATCATATATGGCTAACCCAAGCCAGGTACTAAAAATAAGCCACGTTGATTTTTTTTTGGGTTATCCTAGGTTCTCTACACATATGCTGCTATGTGTGATAATCTATAGAGAGAAAATAACTTTTTTGTTTCATGTTTATGGTGGAGTACGAGTGTATATCATAGTTAGCCCTGTGCTATACTCCATTTTCTCTAATATAAGCCACCAAGACAAGGATAGGAGAATGGTATTGTTTACCATATCCTCTACATAACTCTGTCGAACTGCTCGGTGTTATGCCAAATATTATTCATTCTGGAGTATTTAACATGTTTTATGTTATTTATATTGTTTCTTATGTCATATTAGATCAATTGTGATAGGCAAATAAGCTGTAGTGTTGATATTAGCGTAATAATAAAGCATATTCTCCTGCTTCATGAGACTGAGATCATGGCAACCGACAGTGGCTTCAAAGCCACCTTATCTTTAATGGATAATGTACTGTGTAGGTGCTTTACATAATGAGAAGCATTTCTTTTATTCATTGGAACCATGGCTAGGGCTAAAAGTAAGCAGGTTAAAACAATAAATGGAGAAAAAGAAATTGGAATGACTTATGCAGCAAGTAGCGCCACCAAACAGTACCAGCAGGTTGGTGTGGCGACCCTGGAAATTTGAAATTATGCTAGCCAAAATTAGTGCCGAATAACTGAAGGAACCGAATAACCGATTGCCGGATTTGTGATGGCGGACCTGTACTCTGCTTTTAGAAACTTATGTTCAAATGTAACCCCCACAGGTTGTGAAGAAGTGTACCAGAAAAATTAACTATCATACTAACCTTCTGTCTGGCTTCTTACAGCTGAGTAGCCTTTCACAGTAGCAGCCGAAATAAGGCAGTCACTTTCTACATGAGTAACTGTGCAGGTATCTTGTTGAAGGAGTATTGCTAGAAAAGATACAAATATTTTTTTAAAAATACATTTGCTGTTTCCTATCAAGTTTGTAAAGCCCAAAAAATAAGCAAATTAAAGGGAGGAAAATGCAATTAGGTAACTATATGATGTACTGCATATCTTACGTACTCAATTCTGCACTCTACTGGTCTACAGGTTACCTACATATTTTCAGTATGAGCCAAGTTCAGGCCTTCCTGGTGACTACTTGATCAACCAGTACAAAACACCTTCACACCTAAAGAAACCTGCCATTTTTTATTTTGGAGTTACCCTTAGTTAACCCTGCAATTTTTTTTTTTGTATTTTCTTTTTTGTAATAGGTTCAAAGTTAGGGATAACAGATGGTAACATGCCCTTTGGTCTGAGGGACAGTAGTTGCAATTCAAATGTGTCTTACTACACACTTCCTACAGTACAAGTAATTAAAGATATTTGCCTTGATTAGTCTTATTAAATTGTTAAATTATTATTATATTCATGGGAAGCATTAAACCTGTAAGGTTCATACAATGCTGGGAAATAGGAGGCAATCAGATCTGATCCAAGGAAGGGAAGCTCGAGTTCCTTGAATCAAGAGTTCTTCGTCAGCATCAAGGCATTTCCTAAGAAGGGATGAATTGTCAGACGACTTTAGAAATGTTAAATGACAAACTAAAATATTCACTTGTAAGAAAAATAAAACCAAATTTAGATTCAAGTAATATTATTAACCTAACTAAATGCAAGGATACAACAATCAAGGAAGAGAGGGGGAAAGGAAAGTGTCTTAGACAAGATAAATGAGATTCTTGACAAACCCATGTTAAAAGTTTAGGAGAGACCTTACTTTCTAGAAGATAGATCACTCTATAATAAGTTATCTTGTAACATGGCCAGTCTTAAACCAGAGGACAGATGGTATGAATATCATAAAATTGGAACATTTAGCAACAAAGAAATTTACAAAAAATAAAGGGAGAAGTAAAAGCTCAGAGTTTTCACCTTTGCATACACTGATATATATTTTCAAGGAAACGGTGTAAAAAAGAAATCTGTACTAAAATTAACTTAGAGCAATGTTAGGTGAGGTTTATCGAATATATTTTTAACTGAATACTTCATTGCTTAGTTAATCTTAAGTTAATTTTAAGCCTGCCCGTAATGCTATGCATTCAAGTGGCTTTGGCATGCTGCATTTAACTATTCTTTTGTACTTCTCTGTATCATGTTCAAATAAATAAATAAATAAAAATTAGCCTCATCCTACAGAGCTTATCTCCGGTGGTACAAAGTGGAGTATCTGAATAGCCAAGGAGAAGTGACTATAATGGTATAGGATAAGGAAAATGATGCCCCAATGTTTGTAACTACACTTTAGTAGAACTAATACTTACGTCTCAGAGCTTGTTCACCTCGGCATGCTTGAACAAAATACAGTCTTGGTTTGTTCAGAAGAGCCTGACTGAAACATAACTTGCGAATATCTGTGATGGAAATGCAAGACCGATCATGCAAGTAGAGCTGATCTGCAAAATGGTAATTTTCAATCTGGGTCAAGAAGTAATTCTATTTGTAGGTAAGATATGTTTGGACATCTATACATAAATAATGATATTCTCTAAAACAGCAATTAATAGCAATAACATGTTTATACGATGGAAATTAAATTTTATAACCCTGAGGCAGCAGATCTACCCAGCAGGACGCCGGTGTATCATCAACCCCCATCACCGCCGCCACCCAGGGAACAACAACAACAAACATGGCTGACTCCCCCTCCAACTCCACTCCCTTCAAAGGATTCACCCATGATAACTCAGGTATGATTATTCCTGACAATATCAAGGACTACATCGTTGCTCTAGAAAATGAAATCAAAGATATCAAAGCAACACTTGAGCGACGAGAATCCAAGATAACCAACCTCGAGAATAAGATCCAAAACCTTGAAGAGAAGATTACATCGGGAAGTGTTGACACAGAAAATACTCTAAAAGCAGCTATAGCCAGTCACACTGAGCAAATAACAACAATAAATATGAAGGTTGAAGAAGCAATCAAGGACTGGAATCAGAACATGCACACTCGACTAAATGAATACCTTGATTTCCAAGACGACAAAACTGAACAAGATAAGTTGTCTGATGCAGTTATAATAAACAGTCCACACATTCCTAGTGACATAACACAAGCACAGTGCAAAGAAACTGCTATCAGGATAATACAGAACCACGTACAAGTCATCGTGCAAAACAATGAAATCAAAGAAACACGTTTGCTAGGAAAACCAGGAAGTAAACACAGTATAATGATCCGACTTCATTCATACGAAAAAAGAAAGGACCTAATTAAATCAGCAATTACAATGAAAAATGGAGTGTACATAAATGAGTGTCTAACAAAAAAACGTCAAAACCTTCTGTTCAGGCTGAGAAAACTTAAACAGGAAAACAAAATACATCAGTGTTTCACGCGAGATGGGAAAATACTAGTAAGGAAAACATCAACAGGACAACAATATACCATCTCAAACGAACATGATTTCTCTACCTTCCTTAGAAAAGCTGACATTTCTGTAACAGATTAGGTAAGTGCCCTTAATACATATATACGTGTGGTGCATATAGTGTATGTTACTATTATATTGTGCATTATTATTTTTATTATTTTTCATCACTAGCTAATGCCAACTACCTCCAATACTCTATACTTCTTTCTTACTGCTATTAACCCTTTCAGGGTCCAAGGCCCAAATCTGGAGTCACGCACCAGTGTCCAAGATATTTAAAAAAAAAAATTTGTTATTTTTTCTTATGAAATCGTAGAGAATCTTTTTGTGAAGGTAATAAAACAAAAAGTACGAAAATTGGTGGAAAATTGACGAAATTATGCTCTCGCGAATTTTGATGTGTCAGCGATATTTACGAATCGGCGATTTTGCCGACTTTGACTCCCATTTTAGGCCAATTACATTATTCCAATCAACCAAATTCTTAGCTATTTCACTAGTATTGCTTCTATTCTATCGATTGAGCACAAGAAATCGCCAAGTCAACTGTTTCAACTACAAAATAAAGTGATCGGAAATTGTTAATTTGGCCAATTTAACACAAAGTTCAAAATATTCCAATTTCAAAATAGGGTCCAGAATGAACAATGTAGGCATTCCTAGCACTAAACTAACATTTCCTCTGTTCATTAGTTATGTTTTGAGGCTTTACAAATAAATTCCATTTTGATTTTTTATTCACATAATGAATTTTTATTCACACCAAAAAATAGAAGATTTACTGTTATGCAATACTGTAATAATTGTATAAATATCATCACCATATTTGTGAATGTATATTAGACCCACCAGCTGACGTGTATTAGACGTATGAGGTCGTTTGTTTACTCTTGAATATCGGCAAAAATTTAACATTTCTGCTACTTTGAGCTCAGTTTCAAGCCATTTCCGATGCTAAAACCAATCAAAATAATCTCTATTTCTGTAATATGTCTTCCATTCTATCAAATGAGACCAAGAAATCGCAAATACAACTATAAAAAAAAAACGAAAAAACACTGCAAAGTTGCTGTTTTAATCGAAAAATCATGATTTCATTTTTTTTCTCTCATTATGCACAGTGTGCTGCAGGATCTGTTTTATGTGGTGCACACATACCACATAGATGTATTCTCTCATATCTAGGCCCAAATGTACCACTCACAGTTTATCAGAGTGAGCTGAGCTCATGGCGTAGATCTACGGTTTGGACCCTGAACGTAAAACCGTAGATCTACGGGACGGACCCTGAAAGGGTTAATTGCTCATAATTTTAAATTACAAGTCAAATCTTACTCCAAATTAATAATATTCATTATTCTTACCTGTCCATTTAATTTTGTTTATCACTACTTGTTTTTTAGTCACTTTTCATTGTGTACAATTAGTATATATTCCAATTACTTTTTTGCAAGTACCAAAACTATCTTTTGCTAGCTAGTACCAACTACCTCATTTTTTTTACTTTTTATTGTGCAATAAACTGCTCAATTTATTTAATATTACAAATCAAATCCTACTCCTAAACCAATATTATTTCATAGTGACCATCTGTCCATTTAACTTTGTTTACCACTACTTAATTTTAGTCCCTTATATATTTTCTCCTTTATTTTAGCTTTATATAACTACCCTAGTTTATATATTCACAATTGTTAAAATAATCAAGGTGCTATTCTCAGGTGCTAAAGTAGAATAAGTTCACAATTTTGCCATTATATTCCAAAGCTCATTTATTTGATTACCACTTTATTGTTCACCACAACTTATATTAGTCCCTTTTATATTATAATTTTATACTATAATTCTAACTTTAAAGAATTACCTTTATAGTACTACCTACTATCATATTCCCAAGCTCCATTATTTGATCATCACTTTATTTGTATTAGTCCCTTTTATATTGTCTCCTTTATTTTAGCTTAAAAAAAAAAAAAAAAAAAACTACCTTAGCTCATTATTTTACATTTGTTAAATAATTCAGGTGCTATTTTTTAGCTTAAGACTATTTACCTTGTTTTATACTTAATTCTAACTATAGATTCACTACAAATCTTATGATTACAAGCATTGATCCTGATACCAACCTCTTATTTAATGACTTAAATGAATCAAACAGTTACTGTAATTACTACACTGCAGAACAATCAAAGGCACTTCTCAGTGCCAACAACAACATAACTATCTTTAACTACAATATCAGATCTTTAAGCAAGCATTACGATGACCTCATAGCATTACTAAATTCCTTACATGCCAATATGTCCATCATTACACTAACTGAAACCTGGCTAAAGCCTGATAGTACAGATGTCTATGCCATTCCTGGTTACACAGCCATACACAACTGTAGGCCAGACCAACAAGGGGGTGGCACAGCCATATACTACTCAGACCAACTAGAATGTATCACTAATACTTGCACAAGGGATGAACATGGGGAATATATAATAGCCAAATTCAAATCCAAATACCTACAAAAACCTCTCACATTGATAAACATCTACAGAGTTCCACAGTCAAACATTAGCCAATTTAGTCAAAACCTAGGAAGTATGATAACTGATGCACGCATGAACAAAGATCACTTACTACTCTCAGGTGACTTCAATATAAATCTCCTGCAAGACCAGGACCCACACGTTACTGAATTCACAAACACAATGAGTAACTGTATGTTGCTACCAACAGTAACAAAACCTACAAGAGTTACAAAGACTAGTGTTTCCCTACCTGACCACATCTGGACCAACACCATATCCCCTTTAAAATCAGGCATAATTACAGATAATACCACAGACCACTACCCTACTTTCCTCATAACAACTCTTGGTAAACTACCCCAAGACACTACTAAAGTCACCTTCAGACTTCGCAATGAGGCAGCCATTAATAACTTCACAACAGCAGTAGCAAACATTGACTGGCACACTGAGCTAGAAATCTATACAGATATTGACGAATGTATTAATAATTTTATAAAAAAGACCCAATACCTCTATAACAAGCACTGCCCTAAAAAAACTAAACAGATGACAGCTAAGAGACTGAACAGTCCCTGGCTAACACCCAGCATTCTCAAATCCATAAATACAAAACACCAATATGAAAAACAGTACAGAATGGGTCACATAACCAGAGACCAAACAAAACGTTACTCGTCAATCCTAACCAGCCTGATAAGAAGGGCAAAAAAATTGTATTATGAGAACAGATTATCCAACTTAAGAGGTGATATAAAAAAGACCTGGAAAACCCTATCAGAAATTCTGGGAACAAAAAAGATATCACAAAATAGCGAAATAAAATTAGCAAAATCAGATGAACCCCAACTCCCACCAACAGAAACAGCAAACAGACTCAATGATTTCTTCTCCACTATAGGACAAAACCTTGCCAATAAAATCCCAAGCTCAGATACCCCACCAAATGACTACCTCACCGGCAACTACCCGAACACACTGTTCCTAGCTCCGACTAACCCATACGAAGTCTCCCTTATTATCAACGCACTAAAAAACAAGGCAGGAGATTTAAATACATTACCACCCTTTATATACAAAAAAGTGTCACAAGTGCTATCACCAATCATTGCAACACTCTTTAACAAATCCATTGAATCCTCCACCTTCCCTACAGTACTCAAAATAGCAAGGGTCACCCCGATTCACAAAGGAGGTGACCAAACAGAGTTGAATAACTATAGGCCAATATCCAACTTACACCCTCTCTCAAAAATCTTCGAAAAATTAATTCATAAACGAATCTACTCCTACCTTATCTCCCAAAACATACTCAACCCCTGCCAATTTGGATTCAGGCCTAATAAAAATACTAATGATGCTATTATACACATGCTAGAACATATATACACTGCAATAGAGAAAAAAGAAGTCCCACTGGGGATCTTCATTGACTTACGTAAAGCTTTTGATACAGTTGACCATGACTTGCTCCACGTAAAATTGTCACACTATGGTATAAGAGGGCACTCCCTCAACTACCTCAAGTCATACCTCAGCAACAGAAGCCAATATGTGTACGCAAATGGGGCAAACTCTTCTGCACAACCAATTACAGTTGGTGTCCCACAGGGAAGTGTCCTTGGCCCTCTTCTATTTCTCCTATACATAAATGACCTACCAAATGCTTCGCAATTACTCAAACCCACACTATTTGCAGATGACACTACATACGTCTTCTCCCACCCGAGCCCAGTCACGCTAGCCAATACTGTAAATACCGAATTACAGAAAATATCTACCTGGATGAGGACTAACAAACTTACACTAAACGTTGACAAAACCTACTTCAATCAGTTTGGTAACAGAGCTACAGATGTCCCTCTTAAGATAATGATAAATGGATCACCTATCACAAAGCTAACAGAGGGAAAATTCTTAGGAATCCACCTTGATAATAGACTCAAATTTCATACACATATACAACAAATTTCTAAGAAAATTTCCAAGACTGTAGGCATACTATCGAAGATACGGTACTATGCTCCACAGTCAGCCCTCCTGGCCCTATATCACTCTCTTATTTACCCCTATCTCACCTATGGAATTTGTGCATGGGGCTCAACAACAATTAACCATCTCAGACCACTAATTACCCAACAAAAGGCTGCAGTTAGAATGATAACAAATTCTCACTACAGGCAGCACACTCCACCAATATTCAATACACTAAACCTACTCACCATACAAAACATCCATACTTATTACTGCACCTATTACATACATAGAACACTTAACTCTGATATTAACCCTCCCCTCAAACATCTCCTTGCCAACCTCAACAGAACACATGACCATAACACAAGGCACAGATCACTCTTTGATGTTCCTCGTGTCCATCTCACACTATGCAAAAACTCAATGCACATAAAAGGCCCTAAAATCTGGAATTCATTACCTGTAAATATAAAAGAAACACTACCTGTTTATAAATTCAAGTCTCTTCTCAAAGATCACTTACTCACCCAAAACCAAATAAATACTGAATAACTGAACCTTATAAATTGTATATCTTAAATGTTTCTCACAATTATATCACATAAATGTTAAACCTAAAACCCAATCTAACTTTATTATTTTTTAAATACACTACCTAACAGAATACTCCATATGACTGAATGTACAACAATGCATGCAACCATATGACCTGTCTTTCTAATACTCACTTGTGCTTTATAGTAATCTGTTTACATTAATGTTTTATCACTGATTTCATCATTGCTTAGTTAATCTTAAGTTAATTTTAAGCCAGCCCGTAATGCTATGCATAGTATAAGTGGCTTTGGCATGCTGCTCTTATCTGTATTTTTTTGTACCTCTGTATGTGTGCTCAAATTGTAAATAAATTACTGCTTAACCCTTTCAGGGTTGGTGCCGTACTAGTATGGCTTGCATGCCAGGGTTGGTGCCATACTAGTATGCATAAATTCTAGCACCTTCAAATCTAGCGAGGGAAAGCTGGTAGGCCTACATATGAAAGAATGGGTCTATGTGGTCAGTGTGCACACTTTAAAAAAAAACCTGCAGCACACAGTGCATAATGAGAAAAAAAAACTCCAACCGTGTTTTTGCTTTAAAACAGCGACTTTGCAGTGTATTTTCGTATGCTATTTATGGTTGTATTCTAGTTTTCCTGGTCTCATTTTATAGAATGAAAGACATATTACAGAAATTAAGATGATTTTGATTGGTTTCACAATGAAAAGTACCTTGAACTTGGGCTCAAAGAAGCAGAAATGTTCGATTTTTGCCAAAGTTCAAAAGTAAACAAATCATGCCACACGTCCAATACACATCAACTGGTGAGTCTATTATTCTTTCACTAGTGTGCTGATATTGTTTATACCATTTCTACACAAATGCAGTAGTCTGCATAACAGTAAATCTTCTATTTTTTGTGAGAATAAAAATTTAAAGTGGAAAGCAAAAGAAATGTAAGAGAGGCCTAGGGACATGTGGCAGGGAAGACAGTGTGGGTGTGGGGAAGGCAGTGTGGGTGTGGGGAAGGCAGTGTGGGTGTGGGGAAGGCAGCATGGATGTGGGGAAGGCAGCGTGGATGTGGGGAAGACAGCTTGAGTGGTGGGGAAGGCAGTGTGGATGGTGGGAAAGGCAGCGTGGATGGTGGGAAAGGCAGCGTGGATGGTGGGAAAGGCAGCGTGGATGGTGGGAAAGGCAGCGTGGATGGGGAAGACAGTATGGGTGGTTGGGAAGATGGCATGTAAGCAATTAAGTTTATTCAGGTATACACAAATACAGTTACATAGATTATCATACATGGCAGCAGGTGTGGAGAACCTAGGATAACCCCAAAAAATCAGAGTAACTTATTTCCAGCATGGGTGATGGGGAAGACAGCATAGGGTGGTGGGTAAGATGGTATGGGTGAGGAAGATGGTGTGGGTGGGGAAGGCAGTGTGGGTTTGTGTAAACAAGTTTTGTAAACAATATACAGTGGAACTCAGGTTTTTCTCCAGTCTGAATATCGTACAATTCAGATTTCGACCACTTTTTTGGCGAATTTTGATTCTGGGTTTTGTACATCCACTCGGAAATCATCTGTACTAGACGTGTCCACCTGGGCTGCTCATACGTTCATGACTCGCTCTTGGGTACATTAAATGTCTTATTTTACGTTAAGATAGACATTTTCATTAATCCCTCTATGACATTTTCTTCAAAAATATCTAAGAAACACGTTACATAGCATATAAACATGCCTTTGTTACTCATTCACTAAGTCTTAACGTCATAGTAATAATACTAAAACATAATAATAATCACTCTTGGGATCATTAAATGTCTTATTTTACGTTAATATAGACATTTTCTTTAATCCACCTATGATATTTTCTTCAAAATTATAAAAGAAACAAGTTATGTTTAGCAACATGTTTAATAATAATCACTCTTGGGCATATTAAATGTCTTATTTTAACCCTTTCAGGGTTTCCGACGTACTAGTACGGCTTACGCACCAGGGTTATTGACGTACTAGTAAGCCTAAATTCTAGCGAGAGAAAGCTGGTAGGCCTACGTATGAAAGAATGGGTCTATGTGGTCAGTGTGCACAGTATAAAAAAATCCTGCAGCTCAAAGTGCGTAATGAGAGAAAAAAAAACTTTGACCGTGTTTTTGGTTTAAAACAGCGACTCTGCACTGTATTTTCGTATGGTATTTATGGTTGTATTCTAGTTTTCCTGGTCTCATTTTATAGAATGGAAGACATATTATAGAAATTGAGATGATTTTAATTGGTTTCACAATGAAAAGTACCTTGAAATTGAGCTCAAAGTAGCAGAAATGTTTGATTTTTGCCAAATTTCAAAAGTAAACAAATCATGCCATGCATCCAATACACGTCAACTGGTGAGTCTAATATTCTTTCACAAGTGCGCTGATATTATTTATACCATTTCTACACTAATGCAGTAGTCTGCATAACAGTATGGGGTAGGTTTAAAAATGTAGTGTTGGAGTGTTCAGCAGAAGTTTGTGGTTACAGGAAGGTGGGTGTGGGAGGGAAGTGGAGCGATTGGTGGAATGATGATGTAAAGAGAGCAGTAAGGGAGAAAAAGTTAGCAAATGAGAAGTTTTTACAAAGTAGAAGTGATGCAAGGAGGGAAGAGTATATGGAGAAAAAGAGAGAAGTTAAGAGAGTGGTGAAGCAATGTAAAAAGAGAGCAAATGAGAGAGTGGGTGAGATGTTATCAACAAATTTTGTTGAAAATAAGAAAAAGTTTTGGAGTGAGATTAACAAGTTAAGGAAGCCTAGAGAACAAATGGATTTGTCAGTTAAAAATAGGAGAGGAGAGTTATCAAATGGAGAGTTAGAGGTATTGGGAAGATGGAGGGAATATTTCGAGGAATTGTTAAATGTTGATGAAGATAGGGAAGCTGTGATTTCGTGTATAGGGCAAGGAGGAATAACATCTTGTAGGAGTGAGGAAGAGCCAGTTGTGAGTGTGGGGGAAGTTTGTGAGGCAGTAGGTAAAATGAAAGGGGGTAAGGCAGCCGAGATTGATGGGATAAAGATAGAAATGTTAAAAGCAGGTGGGGATATAGTTTTGGAGTGGTTGGTGCAATTATTTAATAAATGTATGGAAGAAGGTAAGGTACCTAGGGATTGGCAGAGAGCATGCATAGTTCCTTTGTATAAAGGCAAAGGGGACAAAAGAGAGTGCAAAAATTATAGGGGGATAAGTTTGTTGAGTATACCTGGTAAAGTGTATGGTAGAGTTATTATTGAAAGAATTAAGAGTAAGACAGAGAATAGGATAGCAGATGAACAAGGAGGCTTTAGGAAAGGTAGGGGGTGTGTGGACCAGGTGTTTACAGTGAAACACATAAGTGAACAGTATTTAGATAAGGCTAAAGAGGTCTTTGTTGCATTTATGGATTTGGAAAAGGCGTATGACAGGGTGGATAGGGGGGCAATGTGGCAGATGTTGCAGGTGTATGGTGTAGGAGGTAGGTTACTGAAAGCAGTGAAGAGTTTTTACGAGGATAGTGAGGCTCAAGTTAGAGTATGTAGGAAAGAGGGAAATTATTTCCCAGTAAAAGTAGGCCTTAGACAAGGATGTGTGATGTCACCGTGGTTGTTTAATATATTTATAGATGGGGTTGTAAGAGAAGTAAATGCGAGGGTCTTGGCAAGAGGCGTGGAGTTAAAAGATAAAGAATCACACATAAGGTGGGAGTTGTCACAGTTGCTCTTTGCTGATGACACTGTGCTCTTGGGAGATTCTGAAGAAAAGTTGCAGAGATTGGTGGATGAATTTGGTAGGGTATGCAAAAGAAGAAAATTAAAAGTGAATACAGGAAAGAGTAAGGTTATGAGGATAACAAAAAGATTAGGTGATGAAAGATTGGATATCAGATTGGAGGGAGAGAGTATGGAGGAGGTGAATGTATTCAGATATTTGGGAGTGGACGTGTCAGCGGATGGGTCTATGAAAGATGAGGTGAATCATAGAATTGATGAGGGGAAAAGGGTGAGTGGTGCACTTAGGAGTCTGTGGAGGCAAAGAACTTTGTCCTTGGAGACAAAGAACTTTGTCCTTGGAGGCAAAGAGGGGAATGTATGAGAGTATAGTTTTACCAACGCTCTTATATGGGTGTGAAGCATGGGTGATGAATGTTGCAGCGAGGAGAAGGCTGGAGGCAGTGGAGACGTCATGTCTGAGGGCAATGTGTGGTGTGAATATAATGCAGAGAATTCGTAGTTTGGAAGTTAGGAGGTGCAGGATTACCAAAACTGTTGTCCAGAGGGCTGAGGAAGGGTTGTTGAGGTGGTTCGGACATGTAGAGAGAATGGAGTGAAACAGAATGACTTCAAGAGTGTATCAGTCTGTAGTGGAAGGAAGGCGGGGTAGGGGTCGGCCTAGGAAAGGTTGGAGGGAGGGGGGTAAAGGAGGTTTTGTGTGCGAAGGGCTTGGACTTCCAGCAGGCATGCATGAGCGTGTTTGATAGGAGTGAATGGAGACAAATAGTTTTTAATACTTGACGTGCTGTTGGAGTGTGAGCAAAGTAACATTTATGAAGGGGTTCAGGGAAACCGGCAGGCTGGACTTGAGTCCTGGAGATGGGAAGTACAGTGCCTGCACTCTGAAGGAGGGGTGTTAATGTTGCAGTTTAAAAACTGTAGTGTAAAGCACCCTTCTGGCAAGACAGTGATAGAGTGAATGATGGTGAAAGTTTTTCTTTTTCGGGCCACCCTGCCTTGGTGGGAATCGGCCAGTGTGATAATAATAATAAAAAAAAATAAATAAAAGTTCATAGTGGAAAGCAAAGAAACGTAAAAGGGGCCTGGGGACGTGACTAATGAAGAGAGGAAATGTTATTTTAGTGCCAGGAATGTCTGTATTGTTTATTCTGGACCCTATTTGGAAATTGGCATCTTTTGAAATTTGTGTGAAATTGGGAAAATTGCTAATTCCTGATCACTTTATTGGATAGTTGAAATCGGCAAATGGGTGGTTTCTTGTACTCGTTCGATAAAAAAAATGGAGTTCTAGCAAAATAGTTACGATTTTTGTCGACTAGTACACTGGAATTGGCCGAAAATAGGGCTCAAAGTGGGCGAAATAGCTGATGCATAAGCATCGTCGAGACTGCTAACTTCACGAGAGCATAATTCCATAAGTTTTCCATCAAATTTCATACTTTTGGTGTCATTATGATTGGGAAAAGATTCTCTATCTTTTCAAAAAAAAAAAGTAATTTTTTTTTTCCAAAAAATTTTCGACCCTGAGAACAAGTTTAGGAGAGGGCCTCTCAACCCTGAAAGAGTTAAGTTAATTAATATAGCCATTTTCATAAATCCATCTATGATATTTTCTTCAAAATTATATAAGAAACACTTTACATAGCTTATAAATATGCAATGTTTATATGCTATTTAGGAGTGGTAGTCTCTGGTCCAGCATGAGAGAAAACGTGTATGAACCTGTGTTGGCCCAGTCACTGCCCTTAATACATAATGCTTTTGTTTACAATTCTTGGCATGAATTATTCATTACTTCTCCCTTTGTTTATGATGGCATCTAAAGGTAGTTGCTAGAAACAATTAAACTCAATGAACATGGTATGTCGATGGTAATAATATAGCTATGTGTATTTTACTTTTTATTGTGTTTTTTAATGCCTAGTTCTATTACTAACTTAATACAGTGGACCCACGGTTATCGGCCGGTTCTGTTATCGGCCAACTCGGTTATTGGCCGGTTTTTCAGCCCCCGGTTATCGGACATTAATTCGGTTATCGGCTGTTTGGGACGTGTCCATCTGCCGGCTGGGGCCGCTTCCGCATCAGTTTGGCTTTGTCTCTTGGTGTCTGAGGAAGCTTCTGCTCATACATCCAAACATTTCGCTTGTTTTCCATTGTTTCTAGTGATTTTTTTGCAGTGCAATTGAGAAATAATAAATAACCATGGCTCCAAAGAAAGTTCCTGTGGTAAAGAAAGTGAGAAACACCATGGAATTTAAGCGTGAAGTGATAGAAAAGTTTGAAAGTTGTATGAAGGTGGTGGAACTTGCCAGGATGTACAGCAAGAATAAATCAACAATTACATCAATCCTGGCAAAGAAAGAACAAATCAAAGATGCTTACATTGCAAAAGGAGTAACTAGTCTAACTAAACAAAGGCCACCAATAATGGAAGAGATGGAAAAGTTATTATCATTGTGGATTAAGGAAAAATAATTAGTGGGAGACAGTGTTGCGGAGACTATTTTTTGTGAGAAGGCTTGCAGTTTGTGAATTTAGGACCAGCAAAGGATGGTTTGACAGATTTAACCCTTCTCAGGGTCGAAATTTTTTTTGCAAAAAAAAAAAAAAGAAAAAAAAAAAAAAGAAAAAAAAAAAAAATTTTTTTCTTATGAAATGATAGATAATCTTTTCCCGATCATAATGACACCAAAAGTATGAAATTTGATGGAAAACTTACGGAATTATGCTCTCGCAAGTTAGTGGTCTCGCCGATGTTTACGCATCGGCAATTTCGCCCACTTTGAGCCCTATTTTCGACCAATTCCTGTATGCTAGTCGACAAAAATCATATTTATTTCACTAGAACTCCATTTTTTTCTATCGAATGAGTACAAGAAACCACCTATTTACCAATTTCAACTACTCAATAAAGTGATTAGAAATTGGCAATTTTGCCAATTTCACACAAATTTCAGAAGATGACAATTTCCAAATAGGGTCCAGAATAAACAAGACAGACATTTCTGGCACTAAAATAACAAGTTCTCTGTTCGTTAGTCACGTCCCCAGGCCCCTCTTATATTTCTTTTGCTTTCCACTTAGAATTTTTATTTTTACAAAAAAATAGAGGATTTACTGTTATGCAGACTACTGCATTAGTGTAGAAATGGTATAAATAATATCAGCGCACTTGTAAAAGAATATCAGACTCGCCAGTTGACGTGTATTGGACGCTTGGCATGATTTGTTTACTTTTGAACTTTGGTAAAAATCGAACATTTCTGCTACTTTGAGCTCAATTTCAAGGTACTTTTCATTGTGAAACCAATCAAAATCATCTTAATTTCTGTAATATGTCTTCAATTCTATAAAATGAGACCAGGAAAACTAAAATACAACCATAAATACCATACGAAAATGCAGTGCAAAGTCGTTGTTTTAATTCAAAAACACAGTTTTTTTTTTTTCTCATTATGCACTGTGTGCTGCAGGATTTTTTTTTATACTGCGCACGCTGACCACATAGACCCATTCTTTCATATGTAGGCCTACCAGCTTTCTCTCGCTAGATTTGAAGGCGCTAGAATTTATGCGTTCTGGTGCGTAAGCTGTACTAGTACGTCGAAAACCCCGAAAGGGTTAAGAAGTGTAGTGGCATACACAGTGTTGTAAGGCATGGTGAGCTGCAATTTCTGACAAATGTGCGACTGAAAAGCATGTTCACGAATTCCAGGACTATGTAAAGGCTGAAGGATTCGAACCCCAACAAGTGTTCAGTTGTGACGAAACAGGCCTGTTTCGGAAAAAAATGCCAAACAGGACCTACATTACCCAGGAGGAAAAGGCACTTCCAGGACACAAGCTTATGAAAGACAGGCTTACTCTTTTGTTGAGTGGGGATTTCAAAGTGAAGCCTTTATAAGCGTGTATCACTCAGAAAATTCCAGAGTGTTCAAGAAAAAGTCATGAAGAATAGATTGTGTGTGATGTGGAAAGCTAATCATAAGGCATGGGTCACAAGGCAAATTTTCAGAGAGTGGGTTAATGATGTGTTTGGCCCAAGTGTGAACAAATACTTCCTGGAAAAGAAATTGCCTCTCAAGTGCCTCCTGGTACTGGACAATGCTCCTGCACATCCTCCAGATTTGGAAGACCAAGTGTTTAGGGACTTCAGTTTTATAAAAGTGAAGTTCTTGCCTCCTAACACCACTCCTCTCCTTCGGCCCATGGACCAGCAGACATTTCTAACTTCAAAAAACTCTACACAAAAGCAGTGTTTCGAAAGTGCTCTGAAGTGACGTTGGACACTCAGTTGACCCTAAGACCATTCTGGAGGAATCATATCACTATCCTCCATTGCATAAGCCTTATAGGTAAGGCTTGGGAAGGAGTGACTTCCAGGACTTTGAACTCTGCTTGGAGAAAACTGTCGCCAGATTGTGTCCAAGAGAGGGATTTTGAAGGGTTTGAGCTGACCCTGACCCTGCTGACCCTGTGAACTCTATTGTGGCACTGGGGAAGTCCCTGGGGTTGGAGGTGAGTGGCGAGGATGTGGAAGAGTTGGTGGAGGACCACAGGGAAGAGCTAACCACTGAAGAGCTGCAAGAGCTTCATCTCAAACAGCAACAGACTGCAGCTGAGGAACTTGCTTCAGAGGAGGAGGAAGAGAGAGTGAAGGAGGTGCCTTCTTCAAAGATTAACCCTTTCAGGGTCCGTCCCGTAGATCTACGGCTTTATGTTCAGGGTCCAAACCGTAGATCTACGCCATGAGCTCAGCTCACTCTGATAAACTGTGAGTGGTACATTTGGGCCTAGATATGAGAGAATACATCTATGTGGTATGTGTGCACCACATAAAACAGATCCTGCAGCACACTGTGCATAATGAGAGAAAAAAAATGAAATCATGATTTTTCGATTAAAACAGCAACTTTGCAGTGTTTTTTCGTATGTTTTTTATAGTTGTATTTGCGATTTCTTGGTCTCATTTGATAGAATGGAAGACATATTACAGAAATAGAGATGATTTTGATTGGTTTTAGCATTGGAAATGGCTTGAAACTGAGCTCAAAGTAGCGGAAATGTTAAATTTTTGCCGATATTCAAGAGTAAACAAACGACCTCACACGTCTAATACACATCAGCTGGTGGGTCTAATATACATTCACAAATATGGTGATGATATTTATACAATTATTACAGTATTGCATAACAGTAAATCTTCTATTTTTTGGTGTGAATAAAAATTCATTATGTGAATAAAAAATCAAAATGCAATTTATTTGTAAAGCCTCAAAACATAACTAATGAACAGAGGAAATGTTAGTTTAGTGCCAGGAATGCCTACATTGTTCATTCTGGACCCTATTTTGAAATTGGAATATTTTGAACTTTGTGTTAAATTGGCCAAATTAACAATTTCCGATCACTTTATTTTGTAGTTGAAACAGTTGACTTGGCGATTTATTGTGCTCAATCGATAGAATAGAAGTAATACTAGTGAAATAGCTAAGAATTTGGTTGATTGGAATAATGTAATTGGCCTAAAATGGGAGTCAAAGTCGGCAAAATCGCCGATTCGTATATATCGCTGACACATCAAAATTTGCGAGAGCATAATTTCGTCAATTTTCCACCAATTTTCGTACTTTTTGTTTTATTACCTTCACAAAAAGATTCTCTACGATTTCATAAGAAAAAATAACAAATTTTTTTTTTGAAATATCTTGGACACTGGTGCGTGACTCCAGATTTGGGCCTTGGACCCTGAAAGGGTTAAAGAGGTGTGTGCAATGATGACTAGGGTGCAAGCTTTTGTAGAGAAACACCGCCCTGACAAAGCTGAAACAAGCCATATCTGCAACATGTTTAGTGACAAAACCCAGTCCCACTTCAGGGAAATCTTAAAGAGATGCCAGAAACAAAGCACTCTGGACAGTTATTTTGTGAGACAGGGGTCCAGTTACTCTCAAGCTGGTCCTAGTGGCATTAAAAGATAAAGAAGGGAAGTAACCCCAGAGAAGGCTTTGCTACCTAAAGTTTTTATGGAGGGGCATTTCCATTCCAAACATTAACTCCTCCCTCTTTCCTCCTCCCTGTCTTCCAGAAGCCAGCATTAGCCTTCAATAAAGGTATGTAATACTGACATAACTGTTAATTTTTTTTTTTTTTTTTTGTGAATATCTTTGTTTGGAACAGATTAATTGTATTTCCATTAATTCTTATGGGAAATATTAATTCGGTTTTCGGCCATTTCGGTTATCGACCAACCGTCTGGAATGGATTACGGCCGATAACCGGGGGTCCACTGTATAAGTTAATGTAAACTTGACACCCCTATGCCTGTTGTGGAATCTATTGTGGCTTTGGGGAAGTCCATGGGTTGGATGTGAGTGGCCAGGATATGGAAGAGCTGGTGGACTACCACTGGGAAGAGCTAACCACTGAAGAGCTGCAACACTATAGTTACTCTCTACAAAATTTATTTTTTGTTAATATTTTTGGGTGTCTGGAATGGATTAATTGGATTTACATTATTTCTTATGGGAAATATTACTTCAGTTTTCGTCCATTTCTGATTTCAACCGACCTTGTGGAATGGGTTAAGGATGAAAACCGGGGATCCACTGTAATAATAACAATGTTTGTGTGGTTATTGTGTTGCATACAACAAGTGGATGGATGGATGGATGGAGATATATATATATATATATATATATATATCTGGTAGGGTGTGCAAAAGAAGAAAATTAAAGGTGAATACAGGAAAGAGTAAGGTTATGAGGATAACAAAAAGATTAGGTGATGAAAGATTGAATATCAGATTGGAGGGAGAGAGTATGGAGGAGGTGAACGTATTCAGATATTTGGGAGTGGACGTGTCAGCGGATGGGTCTATGAAAGATGAGGTGAATCATAGAATTGATGAGGGAAAAAGAGTGAGTGGTGCACTTAGGAGTCTGTGGAGACAAAGAACTTTGTCCTTGGAGGCAAAGAGGGGAATGTATGAGAGTATAGTTTTACCAACGCTCTTATATGGGTGTGAAGCGTGGGTGATGAATGTTGCAGCGAGGAGAAGGCTGGAGGCAGTGGAGATGTCATGTCTGAGGGCAATGTGTGGTGTGAATATAATGCAGAGAATTCGTAGTTTGGAAGTTAGGAGGAGGTGCGGGATTACCAAAACTGTTGTCCAGAGGGCTGAGGAAGGGTTGTTGAGGTGGTTCGGACATGTAGAGAGAATGGAGCGAAACAGAATGACTTCAAGAGTGTATCAGTCTGTAGTGGAAGGAAGGCGGGGTAGGGGTCGGCCTAGGAAGGGTTGGAGGGAGGGGGTAAAGGAGGTTTTGTGTGCGAGGGGCTTGGACTTCCAGCAGGCATGCTTGAGCATGTTTGATAGGAGTGAATGGAGACAAATGGTTTTTAATACTTGACGTGCTGTTGGAGTGTGAGCAAAGTAACATTTATGAAGGGATTCAGGGAAACCGGCAGGCCGGACTTGAGTCCTGGAGATGGGAAGTACAGTGCCTGCACTCTGAAGGAGGGGTGTTAATGTTGCAGTTTAAAAACTGTAGTGTAAAGCACCCTTCTGGCAAGACAGTGATGGAGTGAATGATGGTGAAAGTTTTTCTTTTTCGGGCCACCCTGCCTTGGTGGGAATCGGCCGGTGTGATAATAAAAAAAAAAAAAAAAAATATATATATATATATATATATATATATATATATATATATATATATATATATATATATATATATATATACATATACATACATACATATACATACATACATACATACATACACACAGTGGACCCTCAACCAGCGATATTAATCTGTTCCTGAGAGCTCATCGTTAGTCAAGTTAATTTTCCCCATAAGAAATAATGGAAATCAAATTAATCCGTGCAAGACACCCAAAAGTATTGAAAAAAAAAATTTTACCACATGAAATATTAATTTTAATACACACAAACTGAAGATTACATGCACAGTTACATGACACTTACCTTTATTGAAGATCTGGTGATGATTGATGGGATGGGAGGAGGGGAGAGCGTTATCTTCTTACTGTTTAGAAGGGGAATCCCCTTCCATTAGCACTTGAGGCAGCAAGTCTTTTTCTGGGGTTACTTCCCTTGTTCTTTCAATGCCACTAGGACCAGCTTGAGAGTCACTGGACTTCTGTCGCACAACATATCTGTCCATAGAGGCCTGTACCTCTCGTTCCTTTATGACTTTCCTAAAGTGGTTCACAACATTGTCAGTGTACAGGTTGCCAACACGGCTTGCAGTGTTGGCAGTGTTGTCAGGGTGATTATCATCCATAAAGCTTTGCACTTTAAGCCACACTGCACAGATTTCCTTAATCTTGGAAGTAGGCAACTTCTTCAATTTCTCTCTCCCCTCCTCCGAAGCAGTTTCCTCAGGTCTGCCCTCTTGCTGTTAAAGATGATCTAGCAGCTCATCAGTGGTTAGTTCTTCACTGTCCTCCACCACCAACTCTTCCACATCCTCCCCACTAACCTCCAACCCCAAGGACTTCCCCAATGCCACAATGGATTCCTCAACTGGCATAGGATTCTCAGGGTTAGCCTCAAACCCTTCAAAATCCCTTTTGTCTACACATTCTGGCCACAGTTTTTTCCAAGCAGAGTTCAATGTCCTCTTAGTCACTTCCTCCCAAGCCTTACCTATAATGTTTACACAATTGAGGATGGTAAAATGATCTTTCCAAAACTCTCTTAGAGTCAGTTGAGTTTCTGAGGTCACTACAAAGCACCTTTCAAACATAGCTTTTGTGTACAGTTTCTTGAAGTTGAAAATAACCTGCTGGTCCATGGGCTGCAGGAGAGGAGTGGTATTAGGAGGCAAAAACTTCACCTTAATGAAGCTCATGTCCCTAGAAAATCGCTCTGCCACATCTGTAGGATGACCAGGGGCATTGTCTAATACCAGGAGGCACTTAAGGTCTAATTTCTTTTCAATTAGGTAATTTTTCACATCGGGGGCAAATGCATGGTGTAACCAGTCATAGAAAAGTCCATAGTGACCCATGCCTTACTGTTTGCCCTCCACAGCACACACAAATTAGCCTTGAGGATATTCTTTTGCCTGAACACTCTGGGAGTTTCTGAGTGATACACTAATAAAGGCTTCACTTTGCAATCACCACTAGCACTGGAACACATCAACAGATGTGTGTATTAAAATTAACATTTCATGTGGTAAAAAATTTTTTTTTTCATACTTTTGGGTGTCTTGCATGGATTAATTTTATTTCCATTATTTCTTATGGGGAAAATTCATTCACATAACGATTATTTCGCATAACAATTACCCCTCTTGCACGGATTAAAATCGTTAACCGGGGGTCCACTGTATATATATATATGTGGACCCCCGGTTAACGATATTTTTTCATTCCAGAATTATGTTCAGGTGCCAGTACTGACCGAATTTGTTCCCATAAGGAATATTGTGAAGTAGATTAGTTCATTTCAGACCCCCAAACATACACGTACAAACACACTTACATAAATACACTTACATAGTTGTTCGCATTGGGAGGTGATCGTTATGCGGGGGTCCACTGTATATATATATATATATATATATATATATATATACAGTGGACCCCTGGTTAACGATATTTTTTTCACTCCAGAAGTATGTTCAGGTGCCAGTACTGACCGAATTTGTTCCCATAAGGAATATTGTGAAGTAGATTAGTCCATTTCAGACCCCCAAACATACACGTACAAACGCACTTACATAATTACACTTACATAATTGGTCGCATTCGGAGGTGATCGTTACGCGGGGGTCCACTGTATACATATATATATACAGTGGACCCCCGGTATTCGATATTAATCTGTTCCTGAGAGCTCATCGAATACCGATAATATCGAAAACCGAATCAATTTTCCTCATAAGAAATAATGAAAATCAAATTAATCCGTGCAAGACACCCAAAAGTATGAAAAAAAAATTTTTACTACATGAAATATTAAGTTTAATGCAATAGAATAACTACAATAACAATAAAATAATTGACACTTACCTTTAATGAAGATCTGGTGATGATTGATGGGATGGAAGGAGGGGAGAGGTGTTAGTGTTTAGAAGGGGAATCCCCTTCCATTAGGACTTGAGGTAGCAAGTCCTTTTCCAGGGTTACTTCCCTTCTTCTTTTAATGCCACTAGGACCAGCTTGAGAGTCACTGGACCTCTGTCGCACAACAAATCTGTCCATAGAGCTCTGTACCTCCCGTTCCTTTACGATTTGTCTAAAATGGGCCACAACATTGTCATTGTAATAGCTGTGTTAGGGTGATTTTCATCCATAAAGGTTTGCACTTCAACCCACTGTGCACACATTTCCTTAATTTTTGAAGTAGGCACAATGTATTCCACAATTGGTATAGGCTTCTCAGGGTTAGCCCCAAACCCTTCAAAATCTATCTTAATTTCCATACTAATTCTCACCCTTTTTACCACAGGGTTGGCACTAGAAGCTTTCTTGGGGCCCATGGTGACTTATTTTGCAGAAACAAGCACCAAACACAGTGATAATATGGATAATATGGAATGTACTGAATGTATCCTTAGATGCGCGCACACTGGCTGGCTTGTAAACACTGGCACACAAGGGGCAGTTCAGGCCACATGTGGACAGGTCTCGTATGAATCGTATCGAATACACATGTACCGGGTTTTCAATCGAATACCGAGGAAAACTTTTTGCGATATAATGCATCGAATACCGGATTTATCGAATACCGATGCCATCGAATACCGGGGGTCCACTGTATATACATTATGCATTGTACTGGTCTCATAGCCCACAAAAGTTACTTTAAAAAATGAAATACAGTGGATCCTCAGTTAACGACGCCATCGGATAATGTAAAAATCAGATAACATGTTCTTGCGTCAAAATATTGGCTCAGTTAACGATGAAGAACTCAGTTGAAGTCATTCGTCCCAAACATGTCCGCTCAGCCTGAGCAGCCCAGCCACTCCATGTACAGCCAGTGTGTCACTGTTTACAAGTGCCAGTGAGGGCGATTCCACGAGTACATGTGATACATTTTGTATTGCACCTACCATCCGACTTATGACCTGCTCGACATACGACCATTCGACTTACAACCGTGTTTTCTATGCCAAATTTCTGGGAAATAAACAACTGTTTGTGTTGTACACAGTGTTTATCCTAAAGCTTACAGTATAAAATACAGTACTAACAGCATAAAAAGTAAAGTAAAAAATGAAATACCAAAATAAAACAATAAAATAAAGTCATTACAAAAATGTGATGTTGATATTCAGTAGTAAGGTTCGACTTACGTCCATTTCGACTAACAACCGGTTTGTCGGAACCGAACTCGGTCGTAAGTCAGATGGTACCTGTATTCCATTGTTTTTAGTGCTTGTAACTGCTAAATAAGCCACCATGGGCCCAAAGAAAGCTTCTAGTTCCAGCCCTGTGGTAAAGTGGGTGAGAAATACTATTGAATTCAAGAAAGAGATCATTGCAAAATACGAAAGTGGAGTGCGTCTCTCTGAGCAGGCCAGGTTGTATAACAAACCCCAGTCAACCATCGCTACTATCTTGGCCAACAAAAAGGCAATCAAGGAAGCTGTTGTTGTGAAAGGTGTAAATGTGCTTACATAACAGAGATCACAAATACTCGATGTGGAGAGACTGTTGTTGGTGTGGATCAACGAGAAACAATTATCAGGAGATAGTGAAAAGGCAAGGCAGTTGTATGATGATCTCATTAAGAAAACGCCTGCAACGAGTGGTTATGTTTGTGATTTTAAGGCCAGCAAAGGTTGGTTTGAGAGATTTAAGAATCATAGTGGCATACACAGTGTGATAAGGCATGGCGAGGCTGCCAGTTCTGACAAAAAAGTGGCTGAAAAATATGTGCAGGACTTTAAAGGGGCACATAGAGGTTGAAAAATTAAAACCCCAACAAGTGTTCAATTGTGATGAAACAGGCCTGTTTTGGAAGACAATGCCAAACAGGACCTACATTACTCAGGAGGAAAAGGCACTCCCAGGACACAAGCCTATGAAAGACAGGCTAACTCTCATGTTTTGTAGTAATGCTAATGGTGACTGCAAAGTGAAGCCTTTACTCGTGTATCACTCTGAAACTCTCAGAGTCTTCAAGAAAAACAGTGCTGTCAAGACTAAATTGAGTGTGATTTGCAGAGCAAACAGTAAGGCATGGGTCACTAGGAACATTTTCCTCGATTGGTTCTGTGACGTGTTTGGCCCCAGCGTGAAAAAATACCTCCTGGAAAATAAACTGCCACTCCAATGCCTCCTGTTAATGGACAATGCTCCTGTTCATACTCCAGACTTGCAAGAGCGAATTGTGGAGGAGTTTAGTTTCATCAAAGTGAAATTTTTGCCCCTTAACACCACTCTTCTCCTCCAGCCCATGGACTAGCAGGTCATTTCAAATTTCAAAAAACTGTACACCAAAGCAGTGTTTCAAAAGTGCTTTGAAGTAACCTCAGACACTGAATTGACCCTAAGAGAGTTGTGGAAAAATCACTTCAGTATCCTCAGTTGCATAAACCTTATAGGTAAGGCTAGGGAGGGAATGACTTGCAGGACTTTGAACTCTGCTTGGAGAAAATTGTGGCCACAATGTGTACAAGAGAGGGATTTTGAAGGGTTTGGGGCTAACCCTGAGGAGCCATTGCCAGTTGTGGAATCTATTGTGGCATTGGGGAAGTCCATGGAGTTGGAGGTTAGTGGCGAGGATGTAGAAGAGTTGGTGGAGGATGACGACGAAGAGCTAACCACTACAGAGCTGCAAGAGCTTGAGGTGCAACAGCAAGAGACCACAGCTCAGGAATTTCCTCCAGAGGAGGGGGAAGAGAGATGGAGGAAGTTGCCTTCTTCAAAGATTAAGGGCATTTGTGCAAAGTGGGTTGAAGTGCAAACCTTTATGGAAGAACATCACTCTGATACAGCTGTTGCAGGCCATGCCAGCAACATCTACATTGACAATGTTGTGCCCCATTTTAGGGAAGTCTTAATGACACACCAGAAACAGAGCTCTCTAGACAGATTTTTGGTGTGACAGGGGTCCAGTGACTCTCAAGCTGGTCCTAGTGGCATTAAAAAACAAAGAAGGGAGGTAACCCCAGAAAAGGAGTTGGTATCTAAAGTCCTTATGGAAGGGGATTCCCCTTCCAAACAATTGTAAACTCCTCCATCCTCTGCCCTCCTCCCATCTTATCACTCATCAAATACATCTTCAATAAAGGTGTCATTTTATTAATTATTAATGTATTTATTCTGCATGTCTCATTGTTTTCTGTGTAGGGAAATATATATTTCATGCAAAAAAAATTATTTTGTTTAACCCTTTCAGGGTCCAGGGACTAAATTTCAAAATGTGCACCAGGGTTCAAGAACTTTAAAAAAACAATTTTGTTTTTTTTCTTATGAAATTGTAGAGAATCTTTTTCTGAAGGTAATAAAACAAAAAGTACAAAATTTGATAGAAAATTGATGAAATTATGCTCTCGCGAATTTTGATGTGTCAGCAATATTTACGCATCAGCAATTTTGACAACTTTGACTCCCATTTTAGACTAGTTACATTATTCCAGTTGACCAAATTCTTAGCTATTTCACTAGTAGTACTTCTATTCTATCGATTGAGCACAAGAAATTGCCAAATCAACTATTTCAACTGCAAAATAAAGTAATCGGAAATTGGTAATTTGGCCAATTTAATGCAAAGTTCAAAATATTCCAATTTCAAAATAGGGTCCAGAATAAACAATGCAGGCATTTCTGGCACTAAACTAACATTTCCTCTGTTCATTAGTTATGTTTTCAGACTTTACAAATGAATTCCATTTTGATTTTTTATTCACATAATGAATTTTTATTCAAACAAAAAAATAGAAGATTTACTGTTATGCCATATTGTAATAATTGTATAAATAATATCACCACATTTGTGAACGTATATTAGACCCACCAGCTGGTGTGTATTAGACGTGTGAGGTCATTTGTTTACTCTTGAACATCGGCAAAAAATTAACATTTCTGCTATTTTGAGCTCAGTTTCAAACCATTTTCAGTACTAAATCCAATCAAAATCATCTCTATTTCTGTAATATGTCTTCCATTCTATTAAATGAGACCAAGAAACTGCAAATACAACTATAAAAAACATAAGAAAAAACGCTGCAAAGTCGGTTTTAATCGAAAATTATGTTTTTTTTTTCTCTCATTATGCACTGTATGCTGCAGGATTTGTTTTATGTGGTACACACACATATCACATAGATGTATTCTCTCATATCTAGGCCCAAATTTACCACTCACAGCTTAGAGTGAGCTGAGCTCATGGCGTAGATCTATGGTTTGGACCCTCAATGTAAAGCCATAAATCTACGGCACAGACCCTGAAAGGGTTAATACTTTTGGGTGTCTGGAACGGATTAATTGGATCTCCATTATTTCTTATGGGGAAAATTAATTCAGATAACGACAGAATCGGTTAAAGACAAGGTCTCTGGAACAGATTGTCATTAACCCTTTGAGGGTCGACAGGCCCTCTCCGAGACTCGTTCTCAGGGTTGGCCAAATTAAAAAAAAAAAAAAATAATTTTTTCTTATGAAAAGATAGAGAATATTTTCCCGATCATAATGACACCAAAAATATGAAATTTGATGGAAAACTTACGGAATTATGCTCTCGCGAAGTTAGCGGTCTCGGCGATGTTTACGGATCGGCGATTTTGCCCACTTTGAGCCCCATTTTCGGCCAGTTCCACTGTACTAGTCGACAAAAAACATGAATATTTCTCTAGAACTCCATTTTTTCTATTGAATGAGTGCAAGACACCACCCATTTACCAATTTCAACTATCCAGTACAGTGGGCAGAATTAGCAATTTTGCCAATTTCACACAAATTTCAAAAGATGCCAATTTCCGAATATGGTCCGGAACAAACAAGAAATACATTCCTGGCACTAAAATGACATTTCCTCTGTTCATTAGTCACGTCTCAAGGCCCCTCTTACATTCTTTTGCTTTCCACTTTGAATTTTTATTCTCATAAAAAATAGAAGATTTACTGTTATGCAGACTACTGCATTAGTGTAAAAAATGGTATGAATCATATTGGCACACTTGCAAAAGAATATTAGACTCACCAGTTGATGTGTATTGGATGCTTGGCATGACTTGTTTACTTTTGAACTTTGGTAAAAATCGAACATTTCTGCTACTTTGAGCTCAATTTCAAGGTACTTTTCATTGTAAAACCAGTCAAAATCATCGCAATTTCTATGATATGCCTTCCATTCTATAAAATGAGACCAAAAAAACTAGAATACAACAATAAATACCATACGAAAATACAGTGCAAAGTCGCTGTTTTATTCCCAAAAAACGGTCAAAGTTTTTTTTTTCTCATTATGCACTGTGTGCTGCAGGATTTTTTTTATACCGTGCACACTGATCACATAGACCCATTCTTTCATATGGAGGCCTACCAGCTTTCTCCCACTAGATTTGAGGGCGCTAGAATTTAGGCGTACTAGTACGTCAAAAACCCTGGGTCGTAAACCGTACTAGGGTCCACTGTATCAGAAAAGAAAAGAAAAACTAGAATAAAAGGAAAAATAATATTACAGAGTGAGTGGCAGTTGCCGATGTTGCAGTAAGCGATTCACTTTCTGTTAACTTCACGCCTCTATATCTCGGCAAGTACTGATTGCAAAATTTTTTTCTTTTAACCCTTAAACTGTCCAAACGTAGATCTATGTTTACCTGCGTGGTGCTCCAAATATTCTGAAAAAAAAAAATAGTTTTTTGTTTTTAAATTAAAGAGGGCAATTTTCTGTGTGGTATAAGACCAAAAAAAAAAAATTAGGACCAGTACTTACCGAGATATAAGAGCATGAAGTTGTCTCTGGATGCTCACCTGATGGCAACATTCAGTCCTGCCACTTGCAGAAGTATTGTCGATTTACCTATCTTTCTCGTTTTTATTTTAATTTATATAATTTTTATGTTCTGATAATTACAATTTATAATAGTTCTTGTGATTTCATACCCAATCTTTGTTCTGACACTAATATTATATACTGAAATAGTGCTCAAATAGTATCAATCACACTGACAGGTGAACATTTTCACCTGCCTTGGTCATTTACTATTGTCTAGAAATATATACAAAGTATTTATAGGTCCCAGCAATGTTTTAGACATGCTGGAGTATGATACTCCTTGAAGCATGGTGTTATGACAAGCGTCAGATAACAAGCGACATTTGATGGATGTGCGCTGCTGGAGGGGGGAGCCTTGCCTTTATGTTTTTACTCTTGAACACAAACATGTCTCTGTATGTCTGTCTATCAGACCTGCAAAAGGCCTTCGATACTGTCAACCACAATATATTATGTAATAAACTTCAAGCTATCGGTATAGGTTCTGTAGACTGGTTTAAGTCCTACCTTAGCAACAGGAGACAAATAGTCAAAATCAACAAAACAGAATCAGAACCCCTGCCGATAACATGTGGAGTTCCCCAAGGTAGTATTCTGGGTCCCTTATTATTCTTATGTTATGTCAATGATATGCCTATCAGTGTCAAGTGCAAACTCCGACTGTATGCAGATGACAGTGCTCTGTTAGTGTCAGGTAAAGACCCACAAGATATTGCTAATGTTTTAACACTGGAACTGGAGTCCTGCAGCAAATGGTTAGTAGACAACAAACTATCATTACACCTAGGGAAAACTGAAGCCATTCTCTTTGGCACGAAACATAAACTGAGAAGGGTAAATAACTTTAATGTTCAATGTAATGGGGAGCCCATCACTTTGGTTTCATCAGTAAAATATTTGGGAATTCCCTTTGACCCATGCATGTCAGGAGAATTGATAGGGAACAGTGTAGTAAAGAAAGCGAATGCCAGACTGAAGTTCCTGTATAGACAAGCACAGTGTCTACCTACTGAGGCTCGCAGGACCCTATGTCTAGCCCTTATACAATGCCATATGGATTATGCATGCTCTTCATGGTACTCTGCCTTGACAAAAAAACTGAAAGATAGACTGCAAATCACCCAGAACAAAATCGTAAGATTCATCCTGGGGCTGGGACCAAGAGAACATGTAGGCCAGGATGAATTACAGCAGTTGGATATGCTGAATGTTGAAGACAGAATAAAACAACTGAAGCTAAATCATGTTTATAAAATTGCTCACAAACAGTGTCCAGAATATCTTGCTGTCAATTTTGTCAAGGTTGGGAACCATAGCAATCATCGCACTAGGGGGAGAGAGCACAACTTTGTAGTACCCACAGTCATTGGCCAGGCTTCAAACACCTTTTATTGTACAGCAATAAAGGAATGGAACAGACTACCCGCACATGTCAAAGCTAGTCATAGCATGAACCAGTTCAAGAAGAGTGCCAAAAGGTGTCTGATGAATGTAGCTACAGAAAGGGAGGGGAATGATTTTCTATTTTTTATCTAACATACGTGTAAATTTTACCTTATTCCTAGTAATGACCCTCGTATTGTAGATAGTCTTAATGACCCTCGTGTAGTAGATAGTCTTTTTAGTATGATAATAAGATGTTATCTTCATTATAGAATAATAAGAAAATATTATAACCTTTATATTATAATAATAAGGTAAAAGGACCCCAATGGAAATAAGTCACTCTGTCTGACTTTTTTGGGTTATCCTAGGTTCTCTACACATATGCTGCTATGTATGATAATTCTATGTAACTGTATTTGTGTATACCTGAATAAACTTACTTACTTACAGTCTGTCTATCTGTACATCTGTCTATCTGTACATCTGTCTTTCTGTCTGCCTGTGTGTCTGTCTTTCCATCTGCCTGTCTCTGTCTCAGGGAGTGGCTAGTAAGCCTGTTGGTTTGTGGTGTATGGGCCGCTCCCTGATTGCTGAGCAAGTGACACCCCCAGAACTCTCTCCAGGTAAACTCCAGGTAAACAAACACTGTATAACACTTGGCCTGGAATTTTTGGGTTATCCTAGGTAATTTACATTATGTATAATAACTGTATTTATGAGTACATGTGAGAGACAGAGATACAAATAGACAGTGATATAGACAGATAGAGATATAGATAGACAGAAATATAGACAGATACAGACAGAGACAGCCAAAGCCAGTCAGCCAAATACAAAAGAACATAAAGAAGGAACACTGCAGCAGGCCTACTGGCCCATGCAAGGCAGGTCCATGTCACCCCCTGGCTTAGACCAATGACCCACCTAGTCAGGTCACATCCACTGAAGGAAGCATGGCATCTGACCTAGTAGCACAAGCTAGTCAGGTCCAACTCACACCCACTCATGCATTTATCTAACCTATTTTTATTTTCCTCTTAAAATGTGAGTGTTAATATGACATGACATCAGTGAATCACTGGTGCTTGCCATGCTATTTGCTCTAGCTGGCACTCAATTGAACCGGTGCTCCCACAAGGTACTAAGTGGTCCCAGATTTTTTTCATAGCGACACACTGAGTGCACAGACCCATTCTTTCATGTCTAGGTGAATCTAACCTATCATGCCAAATTTGAAGGAATGAAAAATAAAACTGATCTACATTTGGAGCCTGCCGCATGTGAACGTAAATCTATGTGTGGACAGTTTAGGGGTTAAAACACTCAGAAAAATATTCTTAACATTTTGGTAAGAATTTTTTTTTTTTAAATATTTTTCGACACTAAGAGCAAGTTTGTGATCAGGGCTCTTGACAGTGAAAGAGTGAACATTGAGACTTCTTACTTTACCTTAAATTGTCATCTGACTTTATGGAATTCCTTACTAGCTGCAGTCTTCAATCCATAACAGTAAAAGACATTCCATATTATCCATTTCAGAACTACAGTTTTTAACAATCACTTTTGGCATATAAGATACTGTAACTATACCATGCCTTTTTTTTTTTTTAACAGGTCAGCCGTCTCCCACCGAGGCAGGGTGACCCAAAATGAAAGAAAATCCCCAAAAAGAAAATACTTTCATCATTCAACAATTTCACCTCCCTAATACATAATCACTGTTTTTGTAGAGGCGCTCAGATAAGACAGTTTAGAAGTCCCTTTAAACTGTCAATATACCCGACCCCTCCTTTAAAGTGCAGGCACTGTACCTCCCATTTCCAGGACTCGAGTCTGGGTAAATCTATAATAACCAGTTTCCCTGAATCCTTTCACTTAATATTACCCTGCTCACACTCCAACAGCTTGTCAAGTCCCAAAAAACCATTTGTCTCCATTTAGTCCTATCTAACATGCTCACACACACGCTTGCTGGAAGTCCAAGCCCCTTGCCCATAAAACCTCCTTTACCACCTCCCTCCAACCTTTTCGAGGACGACCCCTACCCCTCCTTCCTTTCCCTACAGATTTATATGCTCTCCAAGTCATTCTACTTTGATACATTCTCATTAAATGACCAAACCACCTCAACAACCCCTCTTGACTAATACTTTTAGTAACTCCACACCTCCTCCTAATTTCCACACTCTGAATTCTCTGCATAATATTTAAACCACACATTGCCCTTAGACAGGACATCACTGCCTCCAGCCATCTCCTCGCTGCAGCATTTGCAACCCAAGCTTTACACCCATATAATAGTGTTGGTACTACTATACTTTCATACATTCCCTTCTTTGCCCCCATAGATAACATTTTTTCTCTCCACAGATACCTCAACGCACCACTCGCTTTTTTTCCTTCATCAATTCTATGGTTAACCTCATCCTTCATAAACCCATCCACTGACAAGTTAACTCCCAAATATCTGAAAACATTCACTTCTTCGATACTCTCTCTCTCCAATGTCATATCCAATTTTTCTTTATCTAAATCATTTGATATCCTCATCACTTTACTCTTATCTATGTTCACTTTCAACTTTCTACCTTTACACACACTCCCAAACTCGTCTACAAACCTTTGCAACTTTACTTTATAATCTCCCATAAGTACAGTATCATCAGCAAAAAATAACTGTCAACTCCCATTTTGTACTTGATTCCCCATAATTTAATCCCACTTCTCTCCCCAAAACTCTAGCATTTACTTCTTTTACAACCCCATCTATAAATATATTAATGACCATGGCGACATTACACATCCCTGTCTAAGACCTACTTTTACCGTGAAGTAGTCTCCCTCTCTCCTACACACCCTAACCTGAGCCTCACTATCTTCATAAAAACTTTTTACAGCATTTAGTAACTTACTACCTATTCCATACACTTGGAACATCTGCCACATTGCTCCCCTATCCACTCTTTCATATGCCTTTTCTAAATCCATAAATGCAATGAAAACTTCCCTACCATTATCTAAATACTGTTCACATATATGCTTCAATGTAAACACTTGATCTACACATCCCTTACCCACTCAAAAGTCTCCTTGCTCATCTGCAGTCCTACTCTCTGTCTTACCTCTAATTCTTTCAATAATAATCCTACCGTATGCTTACCTGGTATACAGTGAACCCTCAGGTAACGACAATCCGTTCCAGAGAGCTTGTCTTTAACCGGTTTTTTCGTTATCCGAATTAATTTTCTCCATAAGAAATAATGGAAATCCAATTAATTTGTTCCAGACACCCAAAAGTATTAAACAAAATATTTTTTTTACAAGAAATAAACATTTCCCTACACAGAAAACAATGAGACATGCAGAATAAACAATACTGAAATGACACTTACCTCTATTGAGGACTTATTGATGAGTGAATAAGGGAATCCCCTTCCATAAAGACTTTAGGTAACAAGTCCTTTTCTGGGGTTACCTCCCTTCTTTGTTTTTTAATGCCACTAGGACCAGCTTGAGAGTCACTGGACCCCTGTCACACCAAAAATCTGTCCAGAGAGCTCTGTTTCTGGCATCTCTTTAAGATTTCTCTAAAATGGGACACAATAGTGCCATTGTACATGTTGCCAATATGGCCTGTAACAGCTGTGTCAGGGTAATGTTCATCCATAAATGCTTGCACCTTTGTCCACATTGTACAAATGTAATAATCTTTAATGAAGACAACTTCCTCCATCTCTCTTCCTCCTCCTCTGAAGGAAATTCCTGAACCAAGCCTTAACTACAAGGCTTATGCAACTGAGGATACTGAAGTGATTTTTCCAGGACTCCCTTAGGGTCAATTCAGTGTCTGAGGTCACTTCAAAGCACTTCTGAAATTGCTTTGGTGTACAGTTTTTTGAAGTTTGAAATGACCTGCTGGTCCATGGGCTGGAGGAGAGGAGTGGTGTTGAGGCAAAACCTTGACTTTGACAAAACTAAACTCTCCCACAATTCGCTCTTGCAAGTCTGGAGGATGAGCAGGAGCATTGTCCATTAACCCTTTCAGGGTTTCGGACATACTAGTACAGCTTACGCACCAGGGTTTTTGATGTACTAGTACGCCTAAACTCTAGCGCCCTCAAATCTAGTGAGAGAAAGCTGGTAGGCCTACATATGAAAGAATGGGTCTATGTTGTCAGTGTGCACAGTATAAAAAAAAACCCTGCAGCACACAATGCGTAATGAGAGAAAAAAAACTTTGACCATGCTTTTGGATTAAAACAGAGACTTTCCACTGTATTTACGTATGGTATTTATTGCTGTATTCTAGTTTTCCTGGTCTCATTTTATAGAATGGAAGACATATTACAGAAATTAAGATGATTTTGACTGGTTTTACAATAAAAAGTACCTTGAAATTGACCTCAAAGTAGCAGAAATGTTCGATTTTTACCAAAGTTCAAAAGTAAACAAATCATGCTATGCGTCCAATACACATCAACTGGTGAGTCTAATATTCTTTCACAAGTGCGCTGATATTATTTATACCATTTCTACACTAATGCACTAGTCTACGTAACAGTAAATCTTCTATTTTTTGCGAGAATAAAAATTCAAAGTGGAAAGCAAAAGAATGTAAGAGGGGTATGAGGACGTGACTAATGAACAGAGGAAATGTCATTTTAGTGCCAGGAATGTCTTTCTTGTTTATTCTGGACCCTATTCGGAAATTGTCATCTTCTGAAATTTGTGTGAAATTGGCAAAATTGCTAAATTCTGACCACTTTATTGGATAGTTGAAATCAGTAAATGGGTGGTTTCTTGTACTCATTCGATAGAAAAATGGAGTCCTAGCAAAATAGTTATGATTTTTGTCGACTAGTACACTGGAATTGGCCGAAAATAGGGCTCAAAGTGGGCAAAATCGCCGATGCGTAAACATTGTCGAGACCACTAACTTCACGAGAGCATAATTCCTTAAGTTTTCCATCAAATTTCATACTTTTGGTGTCATTATGATCGGGAAAAGATTCTCTATCTTTTCACAAGAAAAAATATTTTTTTTTTTGAAAATTTGGCGACCATGAGAACAAGTCTTGGAGAGGGCCTGGTGACCCTGAAAGGGTTAACAGGAGGCACTGGAGTGGCAATTTATTTTCCAGGAGGTATTTTTTCACACTGGGGCCAAACACATCATAGAACCAATCAAGGAAAATGCTGCTAGTGACCCATGTCTTACTGTTTTGCTCTCCACATCACATACAATTTAGTCTTGATGACACTGTTTTTCTTGAAAACTCTGGGAGTTCCAGAGTGATACACGAGTAAAGGCTTCACTTTGCAGTCACCATTAGCATTACTACAAAACATGAGAGTTAGCCTGTCTTTCATAGTCATGTGTCCTGGAAGTGCCTTTTCCTCTTGAGTAATGTAGGTCCTGTTTGGCATTTTCTTCCAAAACAGGCCTGTTTTGTCACAATTGAACACTTCTTGGGGTGTTAATTTTTCAGCCTCTATGTACCCCTTTAAGTCCTGCACATATTTTTCATCCGCTCTTTTGTCAGAACTGGCAGCCTCGCCATGCCTTATCTCTCAAACCAGCCTTTGCTGGCCTTAAATTCATCAATATGAGCACTATTTGGAGGCATTTTTTTAATGAGATCTGCACGCAACTGCCTTGCCTTTTCACATACTATTAACTGAGAAACACTATCTCCTGATAATTGTTTCTCGTTGATCCACACCAACAACAGACTCTCCACATTGAGTACAGTGGATCCCCGCATACCGTTGGCCTTACATAACGTTAAATCTGCATACCGATACATTTTATCGCTAAGATTTTGCCTCGCATACCGCTAAAATACCCGCTCAATGCTGTTCGTCCGAGACGCGTCTAATGTGCGGCCTTAGCCAGCCTCACATGTTCCGCCAGTGGCATTGTTTACCAGCCAGCCTCCGCGGTAACATCCAAGCATACAATCGGAACATTTCGTATTATTACAGTGTTTTTGGTGATTTTATCTGCAAAATAAGTGACCATGGGCCCCAAGAAAGCTT
Organism: Cherax quadricarinatus; assembly: GCF_038502225.1. Classification (NCBI taxonomy): domain Eukaryota; kingdom Metazoa; phylum Arthropoda; class Malacostraca; order Decapoda; family Parastacidae; genus Cherax; species Cherax quadricarinatus. Next base: position 24,582,678 of record NC_091306.1, on the reverse strand, counting down.
CTAGTGCCAACCCTACAGGAATAAGGGTGAGAATTACTATAGAGATGAAGAAAGAGATCACTGATAAGTATGAAAGTGGAGTGCGTGTCTCCGAGCTGGCCAGGTTGTATAGTAAACCCCAATCAACCATCGCTACTATTGTGGGCAACAAAAAGGCAATCAAGGAAGCTGTTCTTGCCAAAGGTTTAACTGTGTTTTCGAAACAGAGATCGCAAGTGATGGAAGATGTTGAGAGACTCTTATTGGTGTGGATAAATGAAAAACAGATAGCAGGAGATAGCATCTCTCAAGTGATCATAAGTGAAAAGGCTAGGAAGTTGCATCAGGATTTAATTAAAAAAATGCCTGCAACTAGTGATGATGTGAGTGAATTTAAGGCCAGCAAAGGTTGGTTTGAGAGATTTAAGAAGCGCAGTGGCATACATAGTGTGATAAGGCATGGTGAGGCTGCCAGTTCGGACCACAAAGCAGCTGAAAAATATGTGCAGGAATTCAAGGAGTACATAGACAGTGAAGGACTGAAACCTGAACAAGTGTTTAATTGTGATGAAACAGGCCTGTTTTGGAAGAAAATGCCAAGCAGGACCTACATTACTGAGGAGGAAAAGGCACTCCCAGGACATAAGCCTATGAAAGACAGGCTTACTCTGTTGATGTGTTCCAATGCTAGTGGTGATTGCAAAGTGAAGCCTTTATTAGTGTATCACTCAGAAACTCCCAGAGTGTTCAGACAAAAGAATATCCTCAAGGCTAATTTGTGTGTGCTGTGGAGGGCAAACAGTAAGGCATGGGTCACTATGGACTTTTCTATGACTGGTTACACCATGCATTTGCCCCCAATGTGAAAGATTACCTAACTGAAAAGAAATTAGACCTTAAGTGTCTTCTGGTGTTAGACAATGCCCGTGGTCATCCTACAGATGTGGCAGAGCGACTTTATGGGGACATGAGCTTCATTAAGGTGAAGTTTTTGCCTCCTAATATCACTCCTCTCCTGCAGCCCATGGACCAGCAGGTCATTTCAAACGTCAAAAAAACTGTACACAAAAGTTCTGTTTGAAAGGTGCTTTGTAGTGACCTCAGAAACTCAACTGACTCTAAGAGAGTTTTGGAGAGATCACTTTAATATCCTCAATTGTGTAAACCTTATAGGTAAGGCTTGGGAGGGAGTGACTAAGAGGACATTGAACTCTCCTTGGAATAAACTGTGGCCAGAATGTGTAGACAAAAGGGATTTTGAAGGGTTTGAGGCTAACCCTGAGAATCCTATGCCAGTTGAGGAATCCATTATGGCATTGGGAAAGTCCTTGGGGTTGGAGGCTAGTGGGGATGATGTGGAAGAGTTGGTGGAGGAGGACAATGAAGAACTGACCACTGATGAGCTGCTAGATCAACTTCAACAGCAAGAGGCCAGACCTGAGGAAACTGGTTCGGAGGAGGGGAGAGAGAAATTGAAGAAATTGCCTACTACAAAGATTAAGGAAATCTGTGCACTGTGGCTGAAAGTGCAAACTTTTATGGATGAAAATCACCCTCACACAGCTATTGCAACCCGTGCTGGTGACTATTACACTGACAATGTTGTGAAACACTTTAGGGAAGTCATAAAGGAACGAGAGGTACAGGCCACTATGGACAGATATGTTGTGCGACAGAAGTCCAGTGACTCTGAAGCTGGTCCTAGTGGCATTAAAAGAAGAAGGGAAGTAACCACAGAAAAGGACTTGACACCTCAAGTCTTAATGGAAGGGGATTCCCCTTCTAAACACTAAGACTCTCTCCTCCTCCCATCCCATCAATCATCACCAGATCTTCAATAAAAGTAAGTGTCATGTAATTGTGCATGCCTTTTTCAGTTTGTGTGTATTAAAATTAATATTTCATGTGGTAAAAAAATTTTTTTTTCATACTTTGGGGTGTCTTGCACGGATTAATTTGATTTCCATTATTTCTTATGGGGAAAATTCATTTGCATAACGATAATTTCGCATAACAATGAGCTCTCATGCACGGATTAATATCGTTATGCGGGGGTCCACTGTATTTGCGATCTCTGTTTTGTAAGCATACTTGCACCTTTCACAACAACAGCTTCCTTGATTGCCTTTTTGTTGGCCAAGATAGTAGCGATGGTTGAATGGGGTTTGTTATATAACCTGGCTGACTCGGAGACACGAACTCCACTTTCGTATTTTGCGGTGATCTCTTTCTTGAATAGTATTTCTCACCCTCTTTACCACAGGGCTGGCACTAGAAGCTTTCTTTGGGCCCATGGTGGCTTATTTAGCAGTTACAAGCACTAAAAGCAATGGAATAATACAAAATACAGTGGACCCCCGCCTTATGATATTAATCCGTCCCTGAGAGCTCATCGTAAGCCGAAATTATCGTTAGCCGAATTCATTTTCCCCATAAGAAATAATGGAAATCAAATTAATCCGTTCCTGACACCCCAAAGTATGAAAAAAAAAAATTTTACCACCTGAAATATTAATTTTAATACACACAAACTGAAGAAGACATACACAATTACTACTCTACTAAGAATAGAATACATGACACTTACCTTTATTGAATATCTGGTGATGATTGATGGGATGGGAGGAGGGGAGAGTGTGGAAGTTGTAATTGTTTAGAAGGGAAATCCACTTCCATTAGGACTTGAGGTAGCAAGTCCTTTTCCGGGGTTACTTCCCTTCTCTTTTAATGCCACTAGGACCAGCTTGAGAGTCACTGGACCTCTGTCACACAACAAATATGTCCATAGAGCTCTGTACCTCCCATTCCTTTAACCCTTAAACTGTACAAATAGATCGATGTTCAAATCCTTAGTGCTCCAAAAGTAGATTTTCAAATATAACAAAAAAAAAAAAAAAATTGTAGATAAAAGTTTTTTTACACATTTTCAAATGTAAAAAAAAAAAAGATGATGTACATTTTTTTACATACTTTCAAATGTTGAAAAAATGTATACAGTAGGGCCCCACTTATACGGCAGGTTAGGTTCCAGGCTACCGCCGTAAAGCGGAAATCGCCGTAAAGTGGAACACCTTTTTTTTCCGCTTATAAATGCATACAAATACTAGATATAAGTTTACACTAACATATATTAAGTTAGCAATACAACTAGGCATCAAAAACAATAAAAAAGTACAATACACACATAGTGCACTCATTACTTACCTTAAAATATTTATAGTCTTAATTTAGGGTGAGACAAGTAGTATTTATTGTAAGAAATCAAGTGTGGTATGTATGGTAGTCAGCCGGGTTACCATACGAGGCCAACCCACCTACACATAATATTCTATTACATTTAAGCATCCCAGAGCGATAAAATGCATATACAGTTTACTCATTACTTACCTTAAAATATTTGTAGTTTTAATCTAGGGTGAGATGAGTAGTATTTATTGTAAAAAATCAAGTGTAGTATGTATGGTAGTCAGCCGGGCTACCATACCAGGCCAACCCACCCACACATATATTCTATGATATTTAACCCTTTCAGGGTCCGTCCCGTAGATCTACGGCTTTACGGTGAGTGTCCAAACCGTAGATCTACGCCATGAGCTCAGCTCACTCTGATAAACTGTGAGTGGTACATTTGGGCCTAGATATGAGAGAATACATCTATGTGGTATGTGTGCACCACATAAAACAGATCCTGCAGCACACTGTGTATAATCAGAGAAAAAAACTGAAATCATGATTTTTCGATTAAAACAGCGACTTTGCAGTGTTTTTTCGTATGTTTTTATAGTTGTATTTGCGATTTCTTGGTCTCATTTGATAGAATGGAAGACATATTACAGAAATAGAGATGATTTTGATTGGTTTTAGCACTGGAAATGGCTTGAAACTGAGCTCAAAGTAGCGGAAATGTTAAATTTTTGCCGATATTCAAGAGTAAACAAACGACCTCACACATCTAATACACGTCAGCTGGTGGGTCTAATATACATTCACAAATATGGTGATGATATTTATACAATTATTACAGTATTGCATAACAGTAAATCTTCTATTTTTTGGTGTGAATAAAAATTCATTATGTGAATAAAAAATCAAAATGGAATTTATTTGTAAAGCCTCAAAATGTAACTAATGAACAAAGGAAATGTTAGTTTAGTTCCAGGAATACCTACATTGTTTATTCTGGAGCCTATTTTGAAATTGGAATATTTTGAACTTTGTGTTAAATTGGCCAAATTAACAATTTCCGATCACTTTATTTTGTAGTTGAAACAGTTGACTTGGCGATTTCTTGTGCTCAATCGATAGAATAGAAGTAATACTAGTGAAATAGCTAAGAATTTGGTTGATTGGAATAATGTAATTGGCCTAAAATGGGAGTCAAAGTCGGCAAAATGGCCGATTCGTAAATATCGCTGACATATCAAAATTCGCGAGAGCATAATTTCGTCAATTTTCCACCAAATTTCGTACTTTTTGTTTTCTTACCTTCACAAAAAGATTCTCTACGATTTCATAAGAAAAAATAAAAAAATTTTTTTATGAAAATTCTTGGACACTGGTGCGTGACTTCAGATTTTCGCCTTGGACCCTGAAAGGGTTAAGCATCCCAGAGCGATAAAATGTATATACAGTTCACTCATTACTTACCTTAAAATATTTGTAGTCTTAATGTAGGGTCAGGAGTAAGTAAATGAGATAAAGGAGGAGACCAAACAGAGTTGAATAACTATAGGCCAATATCCAACTTACACCCTCTCTCAAAATCTTCGAAAAATTAATTCATAAACAAATCTACTCCTACCTCATCTCTCAAAACATACTCAACCCCTGCTAATTTGGATTCAGGCCTAATAAAAATACTAATGATGCTATTATACACATGCTAGAACATATATACACTGCAATAAAGAAAAAAGAAGTCCCACTGGGGATCTTCACTGACTTACATAAAGCTTTTGATACAGTTGACCATGACTTGCTCCACATAAAATTGTCACACAATGGTATAAGAGGGCACTCCCTCAACTACCTCAAGTCATACCTCAGCAACAGAAGCCAATATGTGTACACAAATGGGGCAAACTCTTCCGCACAGCCAATTACAGTTGGTGTCCCACAGGGAAGTGTCCTTGGCCCTCTTCTCTTTCTCCTATACATAAATGACCTATCAAATGCTTCACAATTACTCAAACCCACACTATTTGCAGATGACACTACATACGTCTTCTCTCACCCGAGCCCAGTCATGCTAGCCAATACTGTAAATACCGAATTACAGAAAATATCTACCTGGATGAGGACTAACAAACTTACACTAAACATTGACAAAACCTACTTCATTCAGTTTGGTAACAGAGCTACAGATGTCCCTCTTAACATAATGATAAACGGATCACCTATCACAAAGCTAACAGAGGGAAAATTCTTAGGAATCCACCTCGATAATAGACTCAAATTTCATACACATATACAACAAATTTCTAAGAAAATTTCCAAGACCGTAGGCATACTATCGAAGATACGGTACTATGTTCCACAGTCAGCCCTCCTGGCCCTATATCACTCTCTTATTTACCCCTATCTCACCTATGGAATTTGTGCATGGGGCTCAACAACAATTAACCATCTCAGACCACTAATTACCCAACAAAAGGCTGCAGTCAGAATAATGATAAATTCTCACTACAGGCAGCACACTCCACCAATATTCAAAACACTAAACCTACTCACCATACAAAATATCCATACTTATTACTGCACCTATTACATACATAGAACACTTAACTCTGATATTAACCACCCTCCCCTCAAACATCTCCTTGCCAACCTCAACAGAACACATGACCATAACACAAGGCACAGATCACTCTTTGATGTTCCTCGTGTCCATCTCACGCTATGCAAAAACTCAATGCACATAAAAGGCCCTAAAATCTGGAATTCATTACCTGTAAATATAAAAGAAACACTACCTGTTTATAAATTCAAGTCTCTTCTCAAAGATCACTTACTCACCCAAAACCAAATAAATACTGAATAACTGAACCTTATAAAATGTTTATCTTAAATGTTTCTCACAATTATATCACATAAATGTTAAACCTAAGACCCAATTTAACTTTGTTATTTTTTAAATACACTACCTAACAGAATACAGTGGACCCTCAACCAGCGATATTAATCCGTTCCTGAGAGCTCATCGTTAGTCAAAATAATCGTTAGTCAAGTTAATTTTCCCCATAAGAAATAATGGAAATCAAATTAATCCGTGCAAGACACCCAAAAGTATTGAAAAAAAAAAATTTTACCACATGAAATATTAATTTTAATACACACAAACTGAAGATTACATGCACAGTTACATGACACTTACCTTTATTGAAGATCTGGTGATGATTGATGGGATGGGAGGAGGGGAGAGCGTTATCTTCTTTCTGTTTAGAAGGGGAATCCCCTTCCATTAGCACTTGAGGCAGCAAGTCTTTTTCTGGGGTTACTTCCCTTGTTCTTTTAATGCCACTAGGACCAGCTTGAGAGTCACTGGACTTCTGTCACACAACATATCTGTCCATAGAGGCCTGTACCTCTCGTTCCTTTATGACTTTCCTAAAGTGGTTCACAACATTGTCAGTGTACAGGTTGCCAACACGGCTTGCAGTAGCTGTGTCAGGGTGATTATCATCCATAAAGCTTTACACTTTAAGCCACATTGCACAGATTTCTTTAATCTTAGAAGTAGGCAACTTCTTCAATTTCTCTCTCCCCTCCTCCGAACCAGTTTCCTCAGGTCTGCCCTCTTGCTGTTCAAGATGATCTAGCAGCTCATCAGTGGTTAGTTCTTCACTGTCCTCCACCACCAACTCTTCCACATCCTCCCCACTAACCTCCAACCCCAAGGACTTCCCCAATGCCACAATGGATTCCTCAACTGGCATACTCCTCTCAGGGTTAGCCTCAAACCCTTCAAAATCCCTTTTGTCTACACATTCTGGCCACAGTTTTTTCCAAGGAGAGTTCAATGTCCTCTTAGTCACTTCCTCCCAAGCCTTACCTATAATGTTTACACAATTGAGGATGGTAAAATGATCTTTCCAAAACTCTCTTAGAGTCAGTTGAGTTTCTGAGGTCACTACAAAGCAACTTTCAAACATAGCTTTTGTGTACAGTTTCTTGAAGTTGGAAATAACCTGCTGGTCCATGGGCTGCAGGAGAGGAGTGGTATTAGGAGGCAAAAACTTAACCTTAATGAAGCTCAAGTCCCTAGAAAGTCGCTCTGCCACATCTGTAGGATGACCAGGGGCATTGTCTAATACCAGGAGGTACTTAAGGTCTAATTTCTTTTCAATTAGGTAATTTTTCACATCGGGGGCAAATGCATGGTGTAACCAGTCATAGAAAAGTCCCTAGTGACCCATGCCTTACTGTTTGCCTTCCACAGCACACACAAATTAGCCTTGAGGACATTGTTTTTCCTGAACACTCTGGGGGTTTCAGAGTGATACACCAATAAAGGCATCACTTTGCAATCACCACTAGCATTGGTACACATCAACAGAGTAAGCCTGTCTTTCATAGGCTTATGTCCTGGGAGTGCCTTTCCTCCTGAGTAATGTACATCCTGCTTGGCATTTTCTTCCAAAACAGGCCTGTTTCGTCACAATTAAACACTTGTTCAGGTTTCAGTCCTTCACTGTCTATGTACTCCTTGAAGTCCTGCACATATTTTTCAGCCGCTTTGTGGTCCGAACTGGCAGCCTCACCATGCCTTATCACACTATGAATGCCACTACGCTTCTTAAATCTCTCAAACCAACCTTTGCTGGCCTTAAATTCACTCACATCACTAGTTGCTGGCATTTTTTTAATTAAATCGTCATGCAACTTCCTAGCCTTTTCATATATGATCGCTTGAGAGATGCTGTCTCCTGCTATCTGTTTCTCATTTATCCACACCAATAACAGTCTCTCAACATCTTCGAGTACTTGCGATCTCAGTTTCGAGAACATAGTTGCACCTTTGGCAAGAACAGCTTCCTTGATTGCCGTTTTCTTGCCCACAATAGTAGCGATGGTTGATTGGGGTTTATTATACAACCTGACCAGCTCAGAGATACGCACTCCACTTTCATATTTATCAATGATCTCTTTCTTCATCTCCATAGTAATTCTCACCCTTTTTGCTGTAGGGTTGGCACTAGAATCTTTCTTGGGGCCCATGGTGACTTATTTTGCAGGTGCAATCACTAAAAAGGCTGTGATAATATGAAATGTTCCAGTTGTATGTTTGGAAGCGACCGCGGTGACTGGCTGGCTTGTAAACACTGGCACCAAAGGGACAAGTGAGGCGCGCTCAGGCCAAAGTGGATGCGTATGGTACAGAACGAAAAGCTCTGGTCGGGTTTTTAAGCGCTAGTCGAGGCAAATTTTTGCGTTTAAATGAATCGCTAGTCAGATTTATCATTAATCAATGCCATCGCTGGTCGCGGGTCCACTATACTCCATTCTACTGAATGTACAACAATGCATGGAACCATATGACCTGTCTTTGTAATACTCATTTGTGCTTTATTGTTATCTGTTTACAATAATGTTTTATCACTGATTACATCATTGCTTAGTTAATCTAAGTTAATTTTAAGCCTGCCCGTAATGCTATGCATACAAGTGGCTTTGGCATGCTGCTCTTACCTGTATTTTTTTGTACCTCTGTATGTATGTTCAAATTATTAAATAAATAAAATAAATAAATAAATAAATAAATAAATAAATAAAAAATAAAGAAAGAATGAGTGCATGAGAGAGGACAGGCGCCGAGTTATGTAAACAAACCAGGCGAAGGTAAGTTTTGTAAACAAAGTGTACACGTCTGGTTTGTGTACAAGTTACAATGTGTACAGATTGTCCCTACATTGATACGCTAGAATAAATAAAGAAGAACACTCCCATTCTCATGTAACATCATTTTGAGAAGAAATGATGCTCTGAGTGAAGGCAATGTAAGTAAGTCACTCTGTCTGACTTTTTTTGGGTTATCCTGGGTTCTCTACACATATGCTGTTATGTATGATAATCTGTGTAACTGTATTTGTGTATATCTGAATAAACTTACATAAATACGAAAGGAACAATTTTCTACAGTTACCCCCAGTAACACATTTTCTCTTATGTTAGATTAGAGAAAATGTTATTCTTGGCATCACTTGTACAAGTTATCTGGCTACTACATCTCATATTTATGTTTATTTATTCTATTGTGGGGTGTATTTATCATCTTTATATGTTACGTATTATGTTTATTATATAATTTTGAAAAAAATATCATGGATGGATTAATGAAAATGTGTATATTAACGTAATATACGACATTTAATGAGACTTGGTGATTATTATTATTATTATTATTTCTAATATGGCGTCACTTGTGCAAGTCGTCTGCTACCACATCTCATATTTATGTTTATTTATTCTACTGTGGGGTGTATTTATCATATATGTTATGCATCGTGTTTATTATATACAGTAGGGCCCCGCTTTATGGCGTTTCACTTTATGGCATTCCACTAATGCAGTCATTTCAAATTATGACCAAAACTCGCTATACGGCTCCCCCCACCTGACTTTCTAATACGGTCACCATGCCCCACCCGGTTTGTTTACATTCTCTGTGAGATCCGTAAACACTAAGTCTCTCCATTATGTCTGGAAACTCCAAAATTTTAAGTGTTTTTAAAAGTTATTTCATATTTTATATATACTCTAATTATACTTATGTATACCTGTACTTAAATAAACTTACATACTGTGCTGGCATGCAGGTACACATTAAAATCAGTAAGAGTGTCTTATGTCTCCAGACGTCACATTATTAAAGATAATAATAATCACCGAGTCTCATTTAAATGTTGTATATTACGTTAATATACACATTTTCATTAATCCATCTATGATATTTTTTCAAAATTACATAATAAACACGATGCATAACATATAAATGTGATAAATACACCCCACAGTAGAATAAATAAACATAAATATGAGATGTGGTAGCAGACGACTTGCACAAGTGACGCCATATTAGAAATAATAATAATAATCACCGAGTCTCATTAAATGTCGTATATTACGTTAATATACACATTTTCATTAATCCATCCATGATAGTTTTTTCAAAATTATATAATAAACATAATACATAACATATAAAGATGATAAATACACCCCACAATAGAATAAATAAACATAAATATGAGATATAGTAGCTAGATAACTTGTACAAGTGACGGCAAGAATAACATTTTCTCAAATCTAACATAAGAGAAAATGTGTTACTTGGGGTAACTGTAGAAAATTATTCCTTTCGTATGTATGTGTTTATTCAGGTATACACAAATACAGTTACATATATTATCATACATAACAGCATATGTGTAGAGAACCCAGGATAACCCAAAAAAGTCAGACAGAGTGACTTAATTCCATTGCCTTTACTCAGAGCGTCATTTCTTCTCAAAATGATGTTACATGAGAATGGGAGTGATCTTCTTTATTTTTTTTTTATTATCACACTGGCCGATTCCCACCAAGGCAGGGTGGCCCGAAAAAGAAAAACTTTCACCATCATTCACTCCATCACTGTCTTGCCAGAAGGGTGCTTTACACTACAGTTTTTAAACTGCAACATTAACACCCCTCCTTCAGAGTGCAGGCACTGTACTTCCCATCTCCAGGACTCAAGTCCGGCCTGCCGGTTTCCCTGAACCCCTTCATAAATGTTACTTTGCTCACACTCCAACAGCACGTCAAGTATTAAAAACCATTTGTCTCCATTCACTCCTATCAAACACGCTCACGCATGCCTGCTGGAAGTCCAAGCCCCTCGCACACAAAACCTCCTTTACCCCCTCCCTCCAACCTTTCCTAGGCCGACCCCTACCCCGCCTTCCTTCCACTACAGACTGATACACTCTTGAAGTTATTCTGTTTCGCTCCATTCTCTCCACATGTCCGAACCACCTCAACAACCCTTCCTCAGCCCTCTGGACAACAGTTTTGGTAATCCCGCACCTCCTCCTAACTTCCAAACTACGAATTCTCTGCATTATATTCACACCACACATTGCTCTCAGACATGACATCTCCACTGCCTCCAGCCTTCTCCTCGCTGCAACATTCATCACCCATGCTTCACACCCATATAAGAGCGTTGGTAAAACTATGCTCTCATACATTCCCCTCTTTGCCTCCAAGGACAAAGTTCTTTGTCTCCACAGACTCCTAAGTGCACCACTCACCCTTTTCCCCTCATCAATTCTATGATTCACCTCATCTTTCATAGACCCATCCGCTGACACGTCCACTCCCAAATATCTGAATACATTCACCTCCTCCATACTCTCTCCCTCCAATCTGATATCCAATCTTTCATCACCTAATCTTTTTGTTATCCTCATAACCTTACTCTTTCCTGTATTCACTTTCAATTTTCTTCTTTTGCACACCCTACCAAATTCATCCACCAATCTCTGCAACTTCTCTTCAGAATCTCCCAAGAGCACAGTGTCATCAGCAAAGAGCAACTGTGACAACTCCCACTTTATGTGTGATTCTTTATCTTTTAACTCCACGCCTCTTGCCAAGACCCTCGCATTTACTTCTCTTACAACCCCATCTATAAATATATTAAACAACCACGGTGACATCACACATTCCTGTCTAAGGCCTACTTTTACTGGGAAATAATTTCCCTCTTTCCTACATACTCTAACTTGAGCCTCACTATCCTAGTAAAAACTCTTCACTGCTTTCAGTAACCTACCTCCTACACCATACACCTGCCACAATGCCCCCCTATCCACCCTGTCATACGCCTTTTCCAAATCCATAAATGCCACAAATACCTCTTTAGCCTTATCTAAATACTGTTCACTTATATGTTTCACTGTAAACACCTGGTCCACACATCCCCTACCTTTCCTAAAGCCTCCTTGTTCATCTGCTATCCTATTCTCCGTCTTACTCTTAATTCTTTCAATAATAACTCTACCATAAACTTTGCCAGGTATACTCAACAGACTTATCCCCCTATAATTTTTGCACTCTCTTTTATCCCCTTTGCCTTTATACAAAGGAACTATGCATGCTCTCTGCCAATCCCTAGGTACCTTACCCTCTTCCATACATTTATTAAATAATTGCACCAACCACTCCAAAACTATATCCCCACCTGCTTTTAACATTTCTATCTTTATCCCATCAATCCCGGCTGCCTTACCCCGTTTCATTTTACCTACTGCCTCACGAACTTCCCCCACACTCACAACTGGCTCTTCCTCACTCCAACAAGATGTTGTTCCTCCTTGCCCTATACACGAAATCACAGCTTCCCTATCTTCATCAACATTTAACAATTCCTCAAAATATTCTCTCCATCTTCCCAATACCTCTAACTCTCCATTTAATAACTCTCCTCTCCTATTTTTAACTGACAAATCCATTTGTTCTCTAGGCTTTCTTAACTTGTTAATCTCACTCCAAAACTTTTTGTTATTTTCAACAAAATTTGTTGATAACATCTCACCCACTCTCTCATTTGCTCTCTTTTTACATTGCTCCACCACTCTCTTAACCTCTCTTTTTCTCCATATACTCTTCCCTCCTTGCATCACTTCTACTTTGTAAAAACCTCTCATATGCTAACTTTTTATCCCTTACCACTCTCTTCACATCATCATTCCACCAATCGCTCCTCTTCCCTCCCGCACCCACTTTCCTGTAACCACAAACTTCTGCTGAACACTCTAACACTACATTTTTAAACCTACCCCATACCTCTTCGACCCCATTGCCTATGCTCTCATTAGCCCATCTATCCTCCAATAGCTGTTTATATCTTACCCTAACTGCCTCCTCTTTTAGTTTATAAACCTTCACCTCTCTTTTCCCTGATGCTTCTATTCTCCTTGTATCCCATCTACCTTTTACTCTCAGTGTAGCTACAACTAGAAAGTGATCTGATATATCTGTGGCCTCTCTATAAACATGTACATCCTGAAGTCTACTCAACAGTCTCCCATCTACCAATACATAATCCAACAAACTACTGTCATTTTGCCCTACATCATATCTTGTATACTTATTTATCCTCTTTTTCTTAAAATATGTATTACCTATAACTAAACCCCTTTCTATACAAAGTTCAATCAAAGGGCTCCCATTATCATTTACACCTGGCACCCCAAACTTACCTACCACACCCTCTCTAAAAGTTTCTCCTACTTTAGCATTCAGATCCCCTACCACAATTACTCTCTCACTTGGTTCAAAGGCTCCTATACATTCACTTAACATCTCCCAAAATCTCTCTCTCTCTCCTCTGCATTCCTTTCTTCTCCAGGTGCATACACGCTTATTATGACCCACTTCTCGCATCCAACCTTTGCTTTAATCCACATAATTCTTGAATTTACACATTCATATTCTCTCTTCTCCTTCCATAACTGATCATTCAACATTACTGCTATCCCTTCCTTTGCTCTAACTCTCTCAGATACTCCAGATTTAATCCCATTTATTTCCCCCCACCGAAACTCCCCTACCCCCTTCAGCTTTGTTTCGCTTAGGGCCAGGACATCCAACTTCTTTTCATTCATAACATCAGCAATCATCTGTTTCTTGTCATCTGCACTACATCCACGCACATTTAAGCATCCCAGTTTTATAAAGTTTTTCTTCTTCTCTTTTTTAGTAAATGTCTACAGGAGATTTTAGTCGCCTCATACGACACGCATGGCTTACGGAGGAAAGATTCTTTTCCACTTCCCCATGGACAATAAAAGAAATAAAAAGGAACAAGAGCTATTTAGAAAAAGGGGAAAAAACCTAGATGTATGTATATATATATGCATGTGCGTGTCTGTGAAGTGTGACCAAAGTGTAAGTAGGAGTAGCAAGATATCCCTGTTATCTAGCGTGTTTATGAGACAGAAAAAGAAACCAGCAATTCTACCATCATGCAAAACAGTTACAGGTTTCTGTTTCACAGTCATCTGGCAGGACGGTAGTACTTCCCTGGGTGGTTGCTGTCTACCAACCTACTACCTACCAACCTACTACCTTCTCTATTTATTCTACCGTATCAATGTAGAGACAACCTGTACACAATGTTTTATTTATTCTACCGTATCAATGTAGAGACAACCTGTACACAATGTAACTTGTACACAAACCAGACGTGTACACTTACACAAATAACCCGCACGTAAAAGAGAGAAGCTTACGACGACGTTTCGGTCCGACTTGGACCATGTGCGGGTTATTTGTGTATCGTTCCAGTCACGGTATTGTGCCTTTTTTTGTTATTTACGTGTACACTTTGTTGTTTACAAAACTTACCTTCGCCTGGTTTGTTTACATAACTCTGCGCCTGTCCTCTCTCATGCACCCATTCTTTCTCTCTCTCATTTATTCGTTTTATCTCATTTACTTACTCCTGACCCTACATTAAGACTACAAATATTTTAAGGTAAGTAATGAGTGAACTGAATATACATTTTATCGCTCTGGGATGCTTAAATATCATAGAATAGTATGTGTGGGTGGGCTGACCTGGTATAGTAGCCCGGGTGACTACCATACATACCACACTTGATTTCTTAAAATAAATACTACTTGTCTCACCTTAGATTAAGACTATAAATATTTTAAGGTAAGTAATAAGTGCACTATGTGTGTATTGTACTTTTTTATTGTTTTTTGATGCCTAGTTCTATTGCTAATTTAATATATGTTAGTGTAAACTTGTTATCTAGTATTTGTATGCATTTATAAGTGGAAAAAAAGGGTGTTCCACTTTATGGCAATTTCCAGTTTATGGCGGTAGCCTGGAACCTAACCTGCCGTATAAGTGGGGCCCTACTGTAATTTGAAAAAATATCATAGATTGATTAATGAAAATGTGTATATTAACGTAATATACTACATTTAAATGAGACTCTGTGATTATTATTATCATTACTAATATGACGTCTGGAGACATAAAACACTCTTACTGATTTTAATGTGTACCTGCATGCCAGCACAGTATATAAGTTTATTTAAGTACAGGTATACATAAGTATAATTATCAGAGTATATATAAAATATGAAATAACTTAAAAACACTTATAATTTTGGAGTTTCCAGACAAAATGGAGAGACAGTGCTTACGGATCTCACAGAGAATGTAAACAAACCAGGTGGGGCGCAGTGACCGTATTAGAAAGTCAGGTGGGGGGAGCCGTATAGCGAGTTTTGGTCATAATTTGAAATGACCGTATTAGCGGAATGCCATAAAGCGAAATGCCGTAAAGCGGGGCCCTGCTGTATATATGTTTGGACCGTTTAAGGGTTAAGACTTTCCTAAAATGGGCCATTACATTGTCACTGTACAGGTTGCCAACACAGCTTGCAGTAGCTGTGTCAAGGTGATTTTCATCCATAAAGGTTTGCAGTTCAACCCACTTTGCACACATTTCCTTAATCTCTTTTTTCAATTCCATACTAATTCTCGCCCTTTTTACCACAGGGATGGCACTAGAAGCTTTCTTGGGGTCCATGGTGACTTCTTTTGCAGTTACAAGCACTAAAAACACTGGGATAATGTGAAATGTACTGAATGTATGCGCAGATGCGACCGCACTGGCTGGCTTGTAAACACTGGCACTGAAGCCACACGTGGGACGCGTCCCGGACGAATCATGTAAGGTGAGTTTTTTATCATGAGGCGAGGCAAATTCGTATGGAGGATTTAACGTTAGGCGATACGTTCGTAAAGCTGGGGTCCATTATTGCATGTACGCGTTCAATCGTCCTCGCTGGCTTGTAAACAATGGCACACTGGCTGTACATGGAGTGGCTGGGCGGCTCAGGCCGCGTGGACACGTTCAAGACGAATGTCCTTAACCGAGTTCTTTTTTGGTAACTGAGCCAATATTTTGATGCAAAAATGTGTCGCTATCCGATTTTTTCATTATCCGATGACATCGTTACCTGAGGGTCCACTGCACTCACCAAACTTATTCAACTATAATTTTTACAAATTCTTTTGTTCTCCTTCCCTTTACAGTGGACCCTCAGTTAACGATTTTAATCCCTTCCAGAGAGCTTGTCCTTAACCGATTTTATCGTTATCCGATTTAATTTTCCCCATAAGAAATACAGTGAACCCTTGTTTTTCGTAAGGTTTGAAAGTCGTAATTTTTGGAAATTGCAACTTTTTTTCATCAAAACATTGACTCGCGAATCATCGTTTGATTCGCAAATAGTCATTCGTCCGGGAAGCGTACACACAGCCCCGAGCCACCTCACACTCCATTCCCAGCCAGTGTGCCATTGTTTATTAGTGAGTGAGGATGATCCCACGAGTTCATATGATACATTTCATCATAATATTCCATTCGTTTTAGTACTTGCAACTGCTAAATAAGTCACCATGGCTCCAAAGAAAGCTTCTAGTGCCAGCCCTTTGGTAAAGAATGTGAGAAACACATATAATTTAAGAAAAAGTTTGTAGAAAAATACGGAAGTGGTGGTGGTAGAGTGGTAGCAATTGTGATAGTGGTAGAGGGTGGTAGTGATGGTGGTAGACTGACCTGTATGTCTAGTAGGTAGAGCTCGGCCGGCATTGGTGGAGTGTGGACGTGTCTTCTGAAGGTTCCTCAGTTGTTTATTAGTGGTGAAGGCCCTGTTTAGGCTCTGCTTAACATTCTTTCTTTTCTTGTGTGCTTGAGTTGTCATTGTCTTCTCCATCAGGCGGTGTTGTGTGGCCCATTTATGAGGGGTTCGACTGAAATGTCGTTTGCCCCCATAGGGAGGGACCCCCCTCCTGTCTCTACTCAGTTGACAACTGTTTCACTACTGTCGGACCAAGATATGGCTAGTGTGCCCCCTATTGGGATAAACAAATGGGCCCTTGAGGTTGACGACAGTACCAGGTCCCTGTCTAGCCCAAAACGCCAACCCACCGCTTGTCCAGACTATGCTCCTTCTCCTCACATTACTCCAGACGTGGTGGTGGTTCTTGTGCATCCTAAGGATGGCGGTACGTCCTTCACCAACCCACGGGATGTCACCAACGCCATCAGTGGATCTCCTTTCGGCAAGGCTTGCATAGATGGGGGCGTCCAAAACTCGGTAGGGGTGCAGCCCTAAGGCTCTTCTGGCTAGAAATTTGCCACTAAATGCCATTCATGTCCTGGGTAGGTGGAATGTTGTCTGCTGGGAGGTCTGCTCCTCAATCCTCGCCGCTGGCTGTTGTTACGGCAGAATTGGACTGATTTCTACATCCCCCTCAGATGAGGAGATCCACTCTGAATTGGTTCACAGTAGGGGTGACGACTTAGGTTTGCGGGAGGTTTGGAGCCTCTTGAATCGTCCTACCCCATCTCGTATGGTTCGTGTAGGTTTCTCGGGTGCTCTCCCGAAATTTGTGACTTTTGGCAATCTAAGATTTCCCGTTCTTCCTTATACTTTTCCTTTACTCCGATGTCGGAAATGTTTCCTTTTCGGGCATGGAGAGTTGTCTTGCTGTGGTAAGGTAAGATGTGCAAACTGCAGCAGGTTTCACCCAGTAGTTAAAGACGGTATTACCTGTACCCACCCGGCTTCATGCTACTTCTGTAAAGGGAGCCACAAGGTTACCTCCCGGTCTTGCCTGGCATATCACCAGACTCTTGATTTGGCAAACTCAGCCAGGGCCCAGTCTTGTTCGCTCAATGAATGTAACTCTTGCTTGCGGTCTGTAAAGCCAGTCACAGTCCGTCAGCCCCTGCCTCCTTCGCCTCCAGTGCCCCCCACTAAGGGAGTCTCCCCAACACCAACACGGCCAGGGCATCTGTACTCCGCAGCTGTGAGGGCTAATATCCCTGTTACAAATCAGTTTGGGGCTCTTGCGGACCTCTCTCTCCCTTTAGAGGATTCCCCACCCTCGGGGCAACATCAACTCA
This sequence comes from Cherax quadricarinatus, assembly GCF_038502225.1. Classification (NCBI taxonomy): domain Eukaryota; kingdom Metazoa; phylum Arthropoda; class Malacostraca; order Decapoda; family Parastacidae; genus Cherax; species Cherax quadricarinatus. The sequence goes on along the minus strand of NC_091306.1, from coordinate 24,564,718 downwards.
AGGTGTCCTCGGACCCGGCTTTCATTGCGGAAATTATTGCACATGCCCCCCTCGTCCACAACGCACGTCCTCATGTCGAGGTGGTACAGTTCCCAAATCGACTCGTTGCTCAGAGCCCCACCCAGTTCAGATGGACATCATACCCAACCTGGAGCCTCCCATCTTGCAGCTGACTCTCCCCCAATTCTCCTCAACCCCAACCTCAGCCTGTCTCCACTCCAGGACCCTTCATGTCTGAAGGTCCCGCTTTCTCACTCTCGCCTGCCTGGGCTTTATTCCTTCATCCTATCCTCCTCCTGGTGGAGGAGGTGCTACATTCTTACCTCCAGGGCACCTCTTTTGTGACTGCATGTCTCTCGGTTCTCCCTCGCCTTATTGGGCTGCTTAGTTCACACACGTGAACCTTTCTCACCCGTTTTTCTTCTTTGGAATGCACGTTCTGTACTGGGGAAGCTTCCAGACCTTCAGAGATATCTGGCTGAGGTACAGCCACTGGTGGTGGGTCTCTCTGAGACATGATTACGCCCTCGACATTCTCTTCGGATGCCTGGTTTCACTGTTTACCATAGGGATTGCCTTGCAGGGAGCAGAGGTGGCCTAGCTCTTCTTGTACACAACCAGCTCCAGAGTATGACCCTCTCTCTCCAAGCCTATGAGAGTGGAGTGTTGGAAACTCTGGCTGTGAGAGTTGCCTTGGGCACTCAGTGGTGCAACATACTCCTGATCTATAATCTGGGTAGGTCGGTTACACAAAGTGAATTTACCTATTACTCTGGACAACTCCGTGGTTCTATGCTTGTGATAGGAGACTTTAATGCAAGGCACCAGTTCTGGGAGCCATCCATTTCTTTAGGATCAGTGAATCCCACAGGTAGGGCCCTGTTCCAAACCCTCCTCGCATCTCACCTTTTGTTGCTCACACCACCAGGTTTGGAGACTAGAGTGGATCCTTATACCGGGCGAGTTTCTACCCTAGACCTCGTTCTTGGGTGTGGATATTTTACTACAGTTACTGCTACTGTAGGCCCCTTCATGGGGAGTGACCATCTTCCAGTCCTTACTTCTACAAATGAAGCCTTAGCAGTGCCAGTGACAGCAGTTCGTTCATGGTGGAAAATCACCCAGGCTGGTTGGACAAACTATAATCGGGCCCTTGTTGATTACAGCCTGCCTCAGGACTCCTTGCTGGACGAGGCTGTTGCATTTCTGTAAGGGGCCATGCTTGAGTCGGGCTCGCGTTCATTCTGTCTCTCTGGGAGCTTCTCCCGTTCACGCCCCCGGGTTCCATGGTGGAATGATGAGTGCCTCCGAGCAGTGAAGGTGCGTTGGACAGTGTGGGCACAGTGGCGGCATCAACCCTTTCGGACTCAGCAGTTGGCTTACTGAAGGGCAGACGCTCTTTGTCGGCGAACCCTCCTCCAAGCGAAACGTGCATCCTGGGCTTTATTCTGTTCTTCTCTTTCTTTTCGCACCTCTGCCAGTCAGGCATGGGGTTTCTTCCACTCCATGTTGGGATCACGTTCTGTAAGTACTTTTCCTCTGCTGGGGGAAGGAGCGACTCCACTCTTACCCCAGGACAAGGCTGAGACATTTGCAAATTTCTTAGGTCCTATGTTTTCTCCTCCTCCTCCTCTACCCTCTAAGGTGATCAAATGGGGCCCTTTGCCACCTGCCATGCCCGAGGTTCACTGCCAGGTGCTGGCATCTCCCTTTAGTTCCCATGAACTGCAGCGGGCACTTTCCCAACTTTTTTCCCACTCTTCTCCAGGGGAGGGCAACTTACCCTATTCATTTATACTACATCTACCTCCCTCCTGTACAGAAGCTATGCTGGAGGTTTTCAATACCAGCTGGTATACAGGTGTCTTCCCTGATATGTGGAAACACTCTCTTTTGATTCTGATTCTAAAGCCGGGCAAGGATGATACCCAACCGAGCTCTTACCGGCCCACTGCTCTACTGCCCTGCTTGGGTAAGGTGCTGGAATGACTGGTGGCTACTCATCTCTCTTGGTGGATTGAGGAACATGGCCTCCTGCCTGATAACCAGAGTGGCTTCCGAGAAGGTCGATCCACCCTCGACCCTTTGCTTCAATTTACACAACTTGTGCACACTTCATTTGAATGCCGGGAGTTCCTTTTGGCTGCATTTTTGGACCTACGCAGAGCATTTGACTCTGCATCTCACACAGCAATTGTTTTCAAGCTGGCCCACATGGGGATGACAGGAGCTCCCCTCTGCTGGATGTGCAACTTTTTGCAAGGGAGGACCTTTCGTGTAGCAGTGGGTGGCACTTTGTCCTCACCCTGTCCTGTATACTGGGGAGTGCCCCAGGGATCTGTTCTTAGCCCACTCCTTTTCTCTGTCTTATTGTCGGATCTCCCTTCCATCCAGGGAGTGCATACCCTGGTATATGTGGATGATATGGCCCTTATGTGCAGTGCTCCAGCTTTACTGACAGCACAGGAAACACTTCAGGGTGCCCTGCAATGCATAACATCATGTGCCACCACCTGGGGTTTGGAGGTTAGTGACACTAAGTCCAAGCTCTTATGCTTTACTAGACGCTGACTCCCCACTCTTCCATCAGTCTCATTGAACCAGACGCCAATCCCTTTGGTCTCTTCTCATCGTTGGTTGGGAGTCACCTCAGATGCACCATTCTTGACATGGAAGAAACACATAGTGGCCCTCCACCTCTCGTGTGCATGTCGCATTGCACTTATGCGCCGGATCTCTGGCACCAAGTGGGGGGTGGATCGAGACCTTCTCTATGAGTTCTATATAGCTATGGTTTGCAGCGAGCTCACTTATGCGAGTGAGGTGTATGGCTCGGCTTCTTCCTCCTCTCTTCATCGCTTAGACATTCTCCAGAATTCAGCCATCCGTAATATGCTGGGGGCATTCCCCTCCACCTCTATCGCAGCCTTGGAGGCAGAGTCGGGGATAGTCCCTCTCTCGTCGGTGAGGACAGCGAGGAACTGTTTACGCTCTCATCATATGGCCTCTCTGCCTTATACTCACCCCTGTCGCCTCTCTTCACAGATGTGGGAGAGCCTCTGTCCCCCCACGTTTGGCTCAGCCTTCCTTTGTAGCCAGGGCCCAGCATTCCCTGTCCTGCCTTACTCTTCCTGCACTTGTGATGACTCCCTCCCCTCTCCACTCTCTGGCACCCCCCCTGGCTGGACCTGACACGATACATTCACCTGGATTGGCACTACAGGAACAGGGAACCCCTTCAGTTAGTTGCATTTCTATTTGAAGAGTTTTGCTCTGTTACATATGGCTCTTCATTCTCCGTCTACATGGATGGCTCAGCACGGTCCTCCTCCCCTTCTACATCATCTGCGGCCTTCTTCGCTAATCCCTACCTGTGTCAAATGTGGCGGTTGGACCCTGCTCATTCTGTTCTGGCAGGGGAGCTCTTCACCATTCACCAGGGTCTGGTTTTTGTCCTAGATCACATTCCCCCACAACCATTGGTCCTCTTCTCTGATTCCCAGTCTTCTCTGGCACTTTTGTGCTCTGCCCGTCCACGATCACTGCGCGTCCTCATTCGTCGGACACAATCTCTCCTCCTGCGCTTCTTGCAGAGCCCAGGTTGGAGCATCTCCCTTCAGTGGGTTCCCGCCCATGTTGGAATCTGGGGCAATGAAGTGGCAGATCAGGCGTCCTCCCTCGCGCACACACTTCCTACTGTTACCCCTCTTGCCTTGGGCCACAGTGATTTCACAAGGCCTGTTTGGAAGGGAATCTGTCATCAGTGGAAAGAGGGCCTTGCACACTCCCTCTCTTCTTCGGCGTTGGGCTCTGTCCTAACTTTTAACCCTTTGACTGTTTCCGACGTATAAATACGTCTTACGAGTCAATGTTTCTGACGTATTTATACGCATAAATTCTAGCAGCTTCAAATCAAGCAGGAGAAAGCTGGTAGGCCCACATGTGAGAGAATGGGTCTCCATGGTCAGTGTGCACCATATAAAAAAAATCGGGGAGCCAGTGGTGCATTGTGGGAATGCCATTTCAGTTGTCCTTTTTCAGCATGTCTAGCGGTAAGAAATATGTGATTCCCCAGCAAATCTGGGACTCTTCTCTTCCCAAGTGATGCTCTAACACAGATGGAAGTGTCAGTGAAGATCAATTTCATGATTTGGAGGAGTTTGAGACCAAAAGCAATGGAGGAGGAGGAGGGGAGGAAGAGGAGGAGGAGGAGGAGGAGGGAAGGAAGAGGAGGAGGAGGAGGAGGAGGAGGAGGAGGAGGAGGAGGAGGAGGAGGAGGAGAAGAGGAGGAGGAGGAGAAGAGGAGGAGGAGGAGAAGAGGAGGAGGAGGAGGAGGAGGAGGAAGAAGAAGATGTAATAATATTGTTCCCTTGAAGCAAGAAAAAAAAAAGTCCACCCCATGACAGTGACAAGATAAGGGGAGATAACATCTGATAAGAGCTGACTTTGAGGAGCGTAAAGGAGGGTAATATTACATGACCATCGCCCTCCCTTTGTTTTTGCTGGTACACAAACATTTGTCTGTCTGTCTATTTGTCTGTCTGTCAAGCTCCCTGTCTGTCCATCTAGCTCTCTGTCTCAGAGAGAGCCACAAGACTGTGTCATCACGTTTACTCACATCTTCAAGCAGAGTATAGCACTCTGTCTGGATTTCTTGGGTTATCCTAGGTAATTTACACTATGTATACTTGTATTTATGTGTACCTGTGAGACAGAGATAGGCAGACAGATAGAAAGAGAGACAGATTGAAAGATATAGAATGAGGGAGAAAGATAATTAGATAGAATGGAGGAGGGGAAGCAGCATCCGACCCCATTGTTTTGACAGGCCGTAGGGGTAGTGACTAATGAGACAATATGTCACTTTGACAGCTGCTGACTTCTGACTCAAAACAATTATAAGCCACACACTCCCACACAAGACAAGGAGGAGGAGAAGGAGGAGAAGGAGGAGGAGGAGGAGGAGGATGAGGAGGATGAGGAGGAGGAGGAGGAGGAGGAGGAGGAGGAGGAGGAGGAGGAGGAGGAGGAGGAGGAGGAGAAGGAGGAGGAGGAGGAGGAGGAGGAGGAGGAGGAGGAGGAGGAGGAGGAGGAGGAGGAGAAGGAGAAGGAGGAGGAGGAGGAGGAGGAGGAGGAGGAGGAGGAGGAGGAGGAGGAGGAGGACGAGGAGGAGGAGGAGGAGGAGGAGGAGGAGGAGGAGGAGGAGGAGGAGGAGGAGGAGGAGGAGGAGGAGGAGGAGGAGGAGGAGGAGGAGGAGGAGGAGGAGGAGGAGGAGGAGGAGGAGGAGGAGGAGGAGGAGGAGGAGGAGGAGGAGGAGGAGGAGGAGGAGGAGGAGGAGGAGGAGGAGGAGGAGGAGGAGGAGGAGGAGGAGGAGGAGGAGGAGGAGGAGGAGGAGGAGGAGGAGGAGGAGGAGGAGGAAGAAGAAGAAGAAGAAGAAGAAGAAGAAGAAGAAGAAGAAGAAGAAGAAGAAGAAGAAGAAGAAGAAGAAGAAGAAGAAGAAGAAGAAGAGGAGACAAGTTTTGTAAACAATATATTGATAATTATGTTTGTGTGCTTATTGTGTTGTATACAACGAGTGTATATATATACATTGCACCTTACTTTGGTCTCATAGGCCACATAAGTTATGTGAAAAAATAAAATAGTGAAAAAAACAAAAAACCTTCAATTACAAGTAAACTAAAGTTTACCGGGTGAGCGGCAGTCGCCGCTGTTGCCATATGCGGCTCATTTTCTGCAAACTTCACGGCTCTATATCTCGGTAAGTACCGATGGCAAAAAATTTTTTTTTGGACTAAAACACTCAGAAAAATAATCTTAACATTTTCATAAGAAAAAATAATTTTTTTTTTTTTTAATATTTGGTGACAGAATGACAGTTTCAGAGAGGGGCCTGAAACAGTCAAAGGGTTAATAGCCCCTGCCCTTGGGCTCGCTATCCCAACCGCTCGGTGGACGTTGCACTGGCTCGCCTTCGAGTCGGGCACTTGCGACTGATGGCTCATCTATATCGCCTTCGGATGACAGACTCTCCGTACTGCCTGGGGTGTCCCTCAAAGCCTGAGACGGTGGAACACTTCCTGCTGTGGTGCCCACGTTATCACTCTGCACGGACTACTCTCCGTGCGGCCTTGCGCACACTTGGGGTGCACACTTTCATTCTATCTGTCCTCCTCAATGGGGTGGGGTTTCGCCCTCTGGACCATCAGGGGATATTGGCTTGTACCTGCTCCTTCCTGCTGGCTTCAGGGTATATCAGAGACATATGATACATAGTTATTAGTCAAGACATTCTACCACCTTGGTCGATATTCCCTCTCCTAGCACTGGACGGCCGGGCTCGATACGGCATATGCTGTCAGTGGCCCTGAAACCCAACAGAAGAAGAAGAAGAAGAAGAAGTGATGGTGGTAGCAGTTGTGATAGTGGTAGAGGGTGGTAGTGGTTGTGATAGTGGTAGAGGGTGGTAGTGGTTGTGATAGTGGTAGAGGGTGGTAGTGATGGTGGTAGTGGTTGTGATGGTGGTAGAGGGTGTCTTCTTCAGTGATTCTACTAACTCCTCCAATGTTGTTGGAGTTATATAGGGCTACAGAAAACACTGGCGCCTCAGCTGCTGCTTCACCACCATTATGGACAGCTTATGCTCTCAGTGGCCCTTATACACCCAACAACAAAAACAGAACACCTCTTGTGACAACAATGACTTATTTTATTCATTCTAGAGTATATTCCATGCTTCTATGTTATTAATACTGTTTATGTCATATTAGTTTAATTGTGATAGATAAATAAGCCGTAGAGTTGATATTAGCGTCATATTCTCCAACTAAACTTGCCTCCCCTCCCTCTGCTCCGTCTGCCATACACCAACAAGAGTCTTCAATGAAGGTAAGTGTGATGTTAAATGTTCATTTATACATTTTATTAGTGCTTTACATTTATTTGGCATTCTCTTCTACATGTAAATCTATACTTAAGCTAGGGAAGTGGCAGAGGCGTCGCTAGGGTTGGTGTCACCCGGGGCGGAATCTTTGGTGTCACCCGGGGTGGCATCTTTGGCGTCACCCCTATGAAATCTAAGGGCAGGGGGATAGGGGTAGTAAACTCCAGTTACATCACTGCTGCATGACCAGTGACTAATGTTTAGCAATGAGAACATTTAACCCTTTCGGGGTTTTGGCCGTACTAGTACGGCTTACGCGCCAGGGTTTTTGACGTACTAGTATGCATAAATTCTACCACCCTCAAATCTAGCAAGAGAAAGCTGGTAGGCCTACATATGAAAGAATGGGTCTATGTGGTCAGTGTGCGCAGTATAAAAAAATCGTGCAGTACACAGTGTGTAATGAGAAAAAAAAACTTTGACCGTGTTTTTGGTTTAAAACAGTGAATTTGCACTGTATTTTCGTATGGTATTTATGGTCGTATTCTAGTTTTCCTGGTCTTATTTTATAAAATGGATTACATATTACAGAAATTGAGATGATTTTGATTGGTTTCACAATGAAAAGTACCTTGAAATTAAGCTCAAAGTAGCAGAAATGTTCGATTTTTGCCAAAGTTCAAAAGTAAACAAATCATGCCATGTGTCCAATACATGTCAACTGGTGATTCTAATATTCTTTCACAAGTGCGCTGATATTATTTATACCATTTCTACACTAATACAGTAGTCTGCATAACAGTAAATATTCTATTTTTTGTGAGAATAAAAATTCAAAGTGGAAAGCAAAAGAAATGTAAGAGGGGCGTGGGGATGTGACTAATGAACAGAGGAAATGTTATTTTAGTACCAGGAATGTCTTTCTTGTTTATTCTGGACCCTATTTGGAAATTGGCATCTTTTGAAATTTGTGTGAAATTGGCAAAATTGATAAATTCTGACCACTTTATTGGATAGTTGAAATCGGTAAATGGGTGGTTTCTTGTACTCATTCGATAGAAAAAATGGAGGTCTAGTGAAATAGTTATGATTTCTGTCGACTAGTACATTGACACTGGCTGAAAATAGGGCTCAAAATGGGCAAAATCGCCGATGCGTAAACATCGTCGAGACTGCTAACTTCACCAGAGCATAATTCCGTAAGTTTTCCATCAAATTTCATACTTTTGGTGTCATTATGATCGGGAAAAGATTCTCTATCTTTTAACAAGAAAAAATAATTTTTTTTTTTGAAATTTTGGCAACCCTGAGAACAAGTCTTTGAGAGGGCCTGGCGACCCTCAAAAGGTTAAAGGCCATAAACCAAACTTTATTAATGATAAAATAAATAATCGTAGTAATATTGAGGAAACAAACTTAAATACCACTTTGAGTACAGGTAACAGATCCTACATTTATTCATCTTCAACAATGAAAAAAAACTTGAAAAATAAAGAAAAAAACTAGTTTCGATTTAACCTTGAATACAGGTAACATCTCAAAGAATCTGACATTTCATTTCCTTGCCTCAATCCTGCAAAATCATCTATCACATCATCAAAATCAATGATTTTCCCTATATAGGCCTATTTGTACTCTGCAATCCTATAATAGGCTATATAGAAATGAAGGATTTTTCTGTTATGTTGCTGCAGCATGGTGTTGGTCATTAGTGTTACCTTCTTTAGAGGCTCTATGGTGTCACCCCCTAAATGGTGTCAACCGGGGCGGCCCCCCCTTACAACGCCCCTGGGAAGTGGATAGGAAAGTGAGCCCTGAAGTGACCTAGTCCTTATGGAGGGGAATTCCCCTTTCAAACAATAACCTCTCTTCCCTCTCCCCTCCTCCCTGTCTTCCATTCATCAACAACAGCCTTCAATAAAGGTAACTGTCATGTTGAATGTTCATTCTTTTGTACATGTAAATCTATCTTTAAGGTAAAAAAAAAAAATTTGTTGATACTTCTGGGTGTCTGGAACGAATTAATTGGATTTACATTATTTTTTATGGGGAAAATGGATTTGCAAATCGTCAATTTCGATAACAGTCTCTCTCTGGAATGGATTAATTATTAAAAACACGTGTCCACTGTAATGGAAATCCAATTAATCCGTTCCAGACACCCAAAAGTGTGAAAAAAAATTTTCCCATGAAATATACATTTTCCTACACAGAAAATAACGAGACATGAAGAATAAATGACACTTACCTTTACTGAAGATTTATTGATGAGTGATTAGATGGGATGAGGGGAGATGATGGAGGTGTATTATTGTTTGGAAGGGGAATCCCTTTCCATAAGGACTTTAGGAAGCAAGTCCTTTTCCTAGGTTACTTCCCTTCTTTGTTTTTAATGCCACTGGGAACAACTTGACAGTCACTGGACCTCTGTCGCACCAAAAATCTGTCCATAGAGCTCTGTTTCTGGTGTTCCTTAAACCCTTTCAGGGTCGACAGGCCCTCTCCTAAACTTGTTCTCGGGGTCAGAAATTTTTTTGAAAAAAAAAAAAAAAAAAAAAAAAAAAAAAAAAAAATCTTGTGAAATGACAGAGAATCCTTTCCTGATCATAATGACACCAAAGGTATGGAATTTGATGGAAAACTTACGGAATTATGCTCTCGCAAAGTTAGCGGTCTCGACGGTGTTTACACATCGGTGATTTCACCCACTTTGAGCCCTATTTTTGGCCAATTCCAATGTACCAGTGACAAAAATTATAACTATTTCGCTAGAACTCCATTTTCTCTATCGAATGAGTATAAGAAAACACCCATTTATCGATTTCAACTATCCAATAAAGTGGTCAGAAATTGGCAATTTTGCCAATTTCACACAAATTTCAAAAGATGCCAATTTCCAAATAGGGTCCAGAATAAAGAAAACAGACATTCCTGGCACTAAAATAAATTTTTTTCTGTTCATTAGTCATGTCCCCAGGCCCCTCTTACATCTCTTTTGCTTTCCACTTTGAATTTTTATTCTCACAAAAAATAGAAGATTTACTGTTATGCAGACTACTGCATTAGTATAGAAATGGTATAAATAATATCAGTGCACTTGTGAAAGAATATTAGACTCACCAGTTGACATGTATTGGACGCTTGGCATGATTTGTTTACTTTTGAAATCTGGTAAAAATCGAACATTTCTGCTACTTTGAGCTCAATTTCAAGGTACTTTTCATTATGAAACCAATCAAAATCACCTCAATTTCTGTAATATGTCTTCCATTCTATAAAATGAGACCAGGAAAACTAGAATACAATCATAAATACCATACGAAAATACACTGCAAAGTCGGTTTTAAACCAAAAACACGGTCTGAGTTTTTTTTTCTCATTATGCACTGTGTGCTGCAGGATTTTTTTTATACTGTGAACACTGACCACATAGACCCATTCTTTCATATGTAGGCCTACCAGCTTTCTCTCACTAGATTTGAAGGTGCTAGAATTTAGGAGTTCTAGTACGTCAATAACTCTGGTGTGTAAGCCGTACTAGTACGTTGGAAACCCTGAAAGGGTTAAGATTTCCCTAAAATAGGACACAATAGTGTCATTGTACATGTTGCCAATACAGCTTGCAACAGCTTTGCGAGGGTGAAGTTCATCCATAAAGGCTTGCACTTTTGTCCACATTGTACAAATGCCCTTAATCATTGAAGAAGGCAACTTCCTCCATCTCTCTCTCCCCTCCTTTGAATCAATTTCTTCAGCTGTGGTCTGTTGCTGTTGCAGATGCTCTTGCAGCTCATCAGTGGTCAGCCCTTTATGGTCGTCCTCCACCAACTCTTCCACATCCTCGCCACTAACCTCCAACCCCATGGACTTCCCCAATGACACAATAGATTCCACAACTGGTATAGGCTAATCAGGGTTAGCCCCAAACCTTTTAAAATCCCTCTCTTGTACACATTCTGGCCACAATTTTTTCCAAGCAGAGTTCCAAGTCTTGCAAGTCACTCCCTCCCAAGCCTTACCTATAAGGTTTATGCAACTGAGGATATTACGTGTAGGAGACACTTTTTAAAAAAGGTTTTCCTTTTTCCCGGGTTGCGTCGTTTTCTTCTCAAGAAGAAAGAGGGAGTCTCCTTTTTTCGTAATACAAATACTAAACTAACTTCCTTGATGTTTTATTTATATCAATCTTCAAAAAGGGGGTAAATTAAGACAAAGTCATCTATATTATGTTAGTTTTAATGAACATATTTATCTTCCTTTAGAATATACGAATAAAGGTACACCTACCATCCGACTTACGACCTGCTTGACATAAGTCCACTCGGCTTACGATCGTGCATCTGGTAGCTGGGCTGGGCCGGCTGATGCACACCACTGTACAATATTTGACAATATGTACTCTCGGTGGCAATGCGTCATGCAGGCAGCATCAGTTTGATTAACCCTGTCCTATCAGCAGCATCATACTGTATTAACTGTACTAACTGGACAGTAAATTTCACCATGGCCCCTAAGATGAAGTCTGAATCTTGCACTGGAGATTGTGGCAAGAAAGGCTCTTACTCTCGAACTCTATTTGTTTTCACTGTTGCACATAAACCTGTCTGTATCTGTCTGCCTGTATATCTGTATATCTCTGTGTGTCTGTCTTTCTGTCTACTTGTGTGTCTGTCTTTATGTCTACCTGTGTGCCTGTCTTTGTCTACCTGTGTCTTTCTGTCTACCTGTGTGTCTGTATTTCTGTCTACCTGTGTGTGTCTTTCTGTCTACCTGTGTGTCTGTATTTCTGTCTTCCTGTGTGTCTGTCTCTGTCTACATGTGTGTGTCTTTCTGTCTGCTTGTCTGTCTCAGAGCCACTCATTAAGAGTGTAATTGGTCTTGAAGACGCCACATTAATAATGATAATAACACAATAATAATTACTGAGGCGCAGTAAATGTGAATAAAACGTTAGCATATGAGAAGTTTTTACAAAGTAGAAGTGATGCATGGAGGGAAGAGTATATGGAGAAAAAGAGAGAGGTTAAGAGAGTGGTGAAGCAATGTAAAAAGAGAGCAAATGAGAGAGTGGGTGAGATGTTATCAACAAATTTTGTTGAAAATAAGAAAAAGTTTTGGAGTGAGATTAACAAGTTAAGGAAGCATAGAGAACAAATGGATTTGTCAGTTAAAAATAGGCGAGGAGAGTTATTAAATGGAGAGTTAGAGGTATTGGGAAGATGGAGGGAATATTTTGAGGAATTGTTAAATGTTGATGAAGATAGGGAAGCTGTGATTTCGTGTATAGGGCAAGGAGGAATAACATCTTGTAGGAGTGAGGAAGAGCCAGTTGTGAGTGTGGGGGGTAAGGCAGCCGGGATTGATGGGATAAAGATAGAAATGTTAAAAGCAGGTGGGGATATAGTTTTGGAGTGGATGGTGCAATTATTTAATAAATGCATGGAAGAGGGTAAGGTACCTAGGGATTGACAGAGAGCATGCATAGTTCCTTTGTATAAAGGCAAAGGGGACAAAAGAGAGTGCAAAAATTATAGGGGGATAAGTCTGTTGAGTATACCTGGTAAAGTGTATGGTAGAGTTATTATTGAAAGAATTAAGAGTAACACAGAGAATAGGATAGCAGATGAACAAGGAGGCTTTAGGAAAGGTAGGGGGTGTGTGGACCAGGTGTTTACAGTGAAACATATAAGTGAACAGTATTTAGATAAGGCTAAAGAGGTCTTTGTGGCATTTATGGATTTGGAAAAGGCATATGATAGGGTGGATAGGGGGGCAATGTGGCAGATGTTGCAGGTGTATGGTGTAGGAGGTAGATTACTGAAAGCAGTGAAGAGTTTTTACGAGGATAGTGAGGCTCAAGTTAGAGTATGTAGGAAAGAGGGAAATTATTTCCCAGTAAAAGTAGGCCTTAGACAAGGATGTGTGATGTCACCGTGGTTGTTTAATATATTTATAGATGGGGTTGTAAGAGAAGTAAATGCGAGGGTCTTGGCAAGAGGCGTGGAGTTAAAACATAAAGAATCAAACATAAAGTGGGAGTTGCCACAGTTGCTCTTTGCTGATGACACTGTGCTCTTGGGACATTCTGAAGAGAAGTTGCAGAGATTGGTGGATGAATTTGGTAGGGTGTGCAAAAGGAATATTGTGAAGTAGATTAGTCCATATCAGACCCCCAAACATACACGTATACGCGATCTTTTGCATAAATACATCACCCTTACATAATTGGTCGCATTGGGAGGTGATCGTTAAGCGGGGGTCCACTGTATAGACATTTTGCTTAATCCATCTATGATTTCTTTTTCAAAATTATAAACATATATATTAGCAAATATGAGATGTTTTTCTGGTCAGCTTGACAGATTGAACAAAAACCATTCGTGTCCGGGCTGGTAACAACAACAACAACGTTTGTTTACATAACTCGCCAACCTTCTACACTCTCATTCATTTATTCTTGTTTACTCACCTCTCACTCTACATTAAGACAACAGATATTTTAAGGTAAGTAATGAGTGGACACGATTATTATATTATAATTTAAAAATAATATTATTAATATTAGTACAGATGTATTATTGTAATAATAATAATAATTATTAATATTATTATTAATTTAGGGCACTGGAGCACAGATCCACTGTATAGCACTTTGTCTGGATTTTTTGGGTTATCCTAGGTAATTTATACAATGTATGATAACTTTACTTACGTGCACCAGAGAGAGAGAGAGAGAGAGAGAGAGAGAGAGAGAGAGAGAGAGAGAGAGAGAGAGAGAGAGAGTGAGAGAGAGAGAGAGAGAGAGAGAGAGCGAGAGAGAGAGAGAGAGAGAGAGAGAGTGAGAGAGAGAGAGAGAGTGAGAGAGAGAGAGAGAGAGTGAGAGAGAGAGAGAGTGAGAGAGAGAGTGAGAGAGTGAGAGAGAGAGAGAGAGAGAGAGAGAGAGAGAGAGAGAGAGAGAGAGAGAGAGAGAGAGAGAGAGAGAGAGAGAGAGAGAGTGAGAGAGTGAGAGAGCGAGAGAGTGAGAGAGCGAGAGAGTGAGAGAGCGAGAGAGAGAGCGAGAGAGAGAGCGAGAGAGTGAGAGAGCGAGAGAGTGAGAGAGAGAGAGAGAGTGAGAGAGTGTGAGAGAGAGAGAGAGAGAGAGAGAGAGAGAGAGAGAGAGAGAGAGAGAGAGAGAGAGAGAGAGAGAGAGAGAGAGAGAGAGAGAGAGAGAGAGCGAGAGAGCGAGAGAGCGAGCGAGAGAGCGAGCGAGAGAGCGAGAGAGCGAGCGAGAGAGCGAGAGAGAGAGAGAGAGAGAGAGAGAGAGAGAGAGAGAGAGAGAGAGAGAGAGAGAGAGAGAGAGAGAGAGAGAGAGAGAGAGAAGGGGGGGACAGGCCACCCACCCACTCACCCGGCCACCCAGCCAGCCAGCTACATATTACACATGTTCCAGAGTTGTTTCTCTTTACTTAGGGTATAGGTTATACTACATTCTTGCAGGATGACACTACTAGTGGTATTCTCCCATTCCACTGTGCCGACAATACATAAAGATAACAGTAACATATGATACTGTATGCGATGTAAAATTTACAATACAGTTCACTACCATGTATACATTATATACAGTACATAAATAATTAAAATATAACAATAGAAGTAAATTATGGTAAAAAGAATGAAATAATGATTGTACATTACATTACAGTACTATGTAGGTAGTTTATATAGGAAAAGTTTGAAATTATGCCCTACCCAGTATGTCGGCAATTTTCAAAGGTTCGACTTACTTGCATTTTGACTTACGACCGGTTGGTCGGAACCAAGCTTGGTCGTAAGTCGGATGGTTGTAGGTGCATATTCAAATTCTTATAGTTTGGGCCCATTAAAGACTAAGCAATATCAGTGCTTAAATATACAAAATCGATAATCTTTATACATACTATTGAAATTACTATATACAATTCCTTATAGCTCAGGTGGGGATACCATTTTCTCAATAACTGAGAAGACACCAATTCCCAGGCACGTCCATGTCTAGGAGGGATATATGTGCAAACACCGTAAACCTATCCTCGAACCGATGAGTTGGTCTGGCTTCTCCAATCCCAGGGTAGGCGAGGTAGAGTCAATGGAAAGTAGAACTGTCCTCAAAGCTTGCCAGAGAGAGACTGCCAGGAACCACCCTCGTGAATGGTAAGTAACCTCGGGAGACCAGAAGCCGCCAAATCATGTTATTAACAACCCAACTCTCGGACTAGGTCGAGCTTATTATAATAACCTAACCGTACACAAATACACAAGTGATGAAGGATGAATGTGATAATACTACGATGATCCAGCAGCTTCGGTTTAGCTATTATCGAAGCAGTTAGCGAGGTAGTATTATCTGGATGATAAAGCAGAGGAATATTACGATACATCGTAACAGAGGATGCTGAAGTGATCTTTCCAAAACTCTCTTAGGGTCAATTCAGTGTCTGAGGTCACTTCAAAGCACTTTTGAAATACTGTTTTGGTGTACAGTTTTTTGAAATTTGAAATGACCTGCTGGTCCATGGGCTGGAGGAGAAGAGTGGTGTTAGGAGGCAAAAACCTGACTTTTATGAAACTCAACTTCCCTACAATTTGCTCTTGCAAGTCTGGAGGATGAGCAGGAGCACTGTCTAATACCAGGAGGCACCTGAGGTCCAATTTATTTTCCAGGAGGTATTTTTTCACAGTGGGGCCAAAAACATGATAGAACCAATCATGGAAAAATGTCCCTAGTGACCCATGCCTTACTCTTTGCCCTCCACATCACACACAAATTAGTCTTGACGACACTTTTTCTTGAACACTCTGGGAGTTTCAGAGTGATACACGAGTAAAGGCATTACTACAAAACATGAGAGTTAGCCTGTCTTTCATAGGCTTGTGTCCTGGGAGTGCCTTTTCCTCCTGAGTAATGTAGGTCCTGTTTGGCATTTTCTTCCATAACAGGCCTGTTTCGTCACAATTAAACACTTGTTGGGGTTTTAATTTTTCAGCCTCTATGTACTCCTTAACCATTTGACTGTTGCAACCTCAAATCCTGAAGTGTCTCCTGGTGTCAAAGAATTAAAAAAAAAAAAAACATTTTTTTCTTATGAAAATGCTAAGATTAATTTTTTGATTGTTTTAAGCCCCCCCCCAAAAATTTTTAGAGATCAGTGTTTAGCAAGATATAGAGGCATAAAGTTGGCAGAAAATGAGCCGTGTATGGCAACAGCGGCAAATGCCGTTCACCTGGTAAACTTTGGTTTACTTGCATTCCAAGGATTCTTGTTTTTTTTTCACTATTTTATTTTTTCAGATAACTTATGTGCCCTATGAGTCCAAAGTAAGGTGCAATGCACATATATACACTTGTATACAACACAATAAGCATGCAAACATAATTATCAATATATTGTTTATAAAACCTGTTTACGCAAACAATACAAAAAATTGTTTATTACTATTGTTTTATATGTATACAAATGTACAGTCACTGGACATATTCCTAGAAGTTCTGCAGCTTGTGGAACTCTTTGAAACCTGGTTTCATACACAATGTGGGCATTTTTTTTGTATGTGCACAGACAAAACCCCTCATCTGAGCAGTTTTCTTCAAAGTATTAGCAGGCAGTTGTGTTAGGTAGTTTTTTTTTTTTTTTTTTTTTTTTTTTCAACAAGTCGGCCGTCTCCCACCGAGGCAGGGTGACCCAAAAAAGAAAGAAAATACCCAAAAAGAAAATACTTTCACCACACTCACACATTATCACTGTTTTTGCAGAGGTGCTCAGAATACAACAGTCTAGAAGCATACACATATAAAGATACACAACATATCCCTCCAAACTGCCAATATCCCAAACCCCTCCTTTAAAGTGCAGGCACTGTACTTCCCATTTCCAGGACTCAAGTCCGACTATATGAAAATAACCGGTTTCCCTGAATCCCTTCACTAAATATTACCCTGCTCACACTCCAACAGATCGTCAGGTCCCAAGTACCATTCGTCTCCATTCACTCCTATCTAACACGCTCACGCACGCTTGCTGGAAGTCCAAGCCCCTTACCCACAAAACCTCCTTTACCCCCTCTCTCCAACCCTTTCGAGGACGACCCCTACCCCGCCTTCCTATAGATTTATATGCTTTCCATGTCATTCTACTTTGATTCCATTCTAGGTAGTTATCCTAGGTAAATGGTCGTATGTCATCATTCATTCCTTCCTTCCTTCCTTCTTTCCTACCTACCTTCCTTTCTTCCTTACTTTTTTCCTTTTCCCTCCTTCCTTTCATCTCGTCCTTCCTTCCTTCTGGTTTCTATAATATATATACACATATATAGTGAGTGTGTTGACTTCTAATTGTTCTGAGTCAGAGCCAGCAACTGTCAAAATGATATATTATCTCATTACTCACTTCCACTACTGCCTGTCAAAACAATGGGGTCGGATGCTTGCTTCCCCTCCATCCTACTACCTAATTATCTTTCTCACTTATTCTCTCATTCTCTCCCTCATTCTTCTGGTATCCTGGGTATTGCTTTTGGTCACAAACTCCTCAAAACCACGAAACTGATCTTCAGGCATAATCACAGATAATACCACAGACCACTACCCTACCTTTCTCATAACCAATCTAGCTAAATTACCCTAAGATACTACTAAAGTAACTTTCAGATTTCATAGTGAGGCAGCCATTAATAACTTCACAACAGCAATGACAAACATCAACTGGCTAAATAACAAAAAAAGGCACAATACCGTGACTGGAACGATACACAAATAGCCCGCACATAAAAGAGAGAAGCTTATGACAACGTTTCGGTCCGACTTGGACCATTTACAAAGTCACACTAACCAGAAGTGGAGCAGGACGGCTATATATAGGCAGGAAGAGGTGGTGGTGGTAGTAGTAGTACAAGAATGGTATATAATACCGACAAGATGAAATTAAGACACATGCGCAACACCCGGGCATCTCTATCGTAGACGTTTCGCCATCCAGCCAACCACTGGATGGCGAAACGTCCACAACAAAGACACCCAGACACCGCACATGTGTCTTAATTTCATCAGTAGTAGTAGTAGTAGTAGTAGTAGAAAAAATGAGGAGTCAGGTTAGGTCACGGGTGTTCACGTCAGAGATCATAGCCATCCTATTGACTGGTCTTCTGCTAAAACTGTCTTCCCTACTTCCAACTCGAACAGTTGCCATCTAGTTGAATCCTCTCTAATACACAACTTTTCTTGCATGAATCTTAGCCCTGGCTTCGTCTCTGTAGATGCCTTCCTCTCCCACTACATTGTAAAATGCTCCAAACTTCAGAACACCCGTGACTTAACCTGACTCCTCATTTTTTCTTTTTCTTTTTCTTCTTCTCCCTCTTCCCCTTTCCTCTTTCCTTTTTCTCCTGTGGGTTGTCTTTCTCTCTTCTGTCTCGTGTTTCTGTTCCTTCTTCATTTATTTCACCACTTCCCCTTTCACGCACCTCTGTGCGCTTGCTCTCCCTCTGTGGGCACCTAGCTCCCTTGCAGTGCTCCCCTTCCTTTGTATTTGACTGGCTCGTCCTCCTTATTCCCCACTTCTACCACTACTACTACCTCTTCTACTACTGATGAAATTAAGACACATGTGCGGCGTCTGGGTGTCTTTGTTGTGGACGTTTTGCCATCCACTGGTTGGCTGGATGGCGAAACGTCTACGATAGAGATGCCCGGGTGTTGCACATATGTCTTAATTTCATTTTGTCGGTATTATATACCATTCTTGTACTACTACTACTACTACTACCACCACCTCTTCCTGCCTACATATAGCCGTCCTGCTCCACTTCTGGTTAGTGTGACTTTGTAAATGGTCCACGTTGGACCAAAACGTCGTCGTAAGCTTCTCTCTTTTATGTGCGGGTTATTTGTGTATAAACTGGCTAACTGAGCTAGAAATCTATACAGATACTGACGAATGTATTAGTAATTTTCTAAAAAAAGACCCAATACCTCTGTAATAAGCACTGCCCTAAAAAAAAAAAAAGATCATAGCTAAGAGACTGAACAGTCCCTGGCTAACACCCAGCATCCTCAAATCCATAAACGTAAAGCACCTATATGAAAAACAGTACAGAATGGGTCACATAACCAGAGACCAAGCAAAACATTACTCATCAGTCCTAACCAGCCTGATAAGAAGGGCAAAAAAATTGCATTATGAGAACAGATTATCCAACTTAAAAGGTGATATGAAAAAGACCTGGTAAACCCTATCAGAAATTCTAGGAACAAAAAAGATATCAGGAAACAGAGCAATCAAACTAAGAAAACCAGATGAACCCCAACTCCCACCAACTGAAATAGCAAACAGACTCAATGTTTTCTTCTCCACTATAGGAAAAAACCTTGCCAATAAAATCCCAAGCTCAAATACCCCATCCAATGACTACCTTACTGGCAACTACCTGAACACACTGTTCCTAGCTCCGTCTAACCCAGCAGAAGTCTCCCTTATTATCAACACACTAAAGAACAAAACAGGAGATTTAAATACCTTACCACCCTTTATATACAAAAAAGCTTTGCAAGTGCTGTCACCAATCATTGCAACACACTAACAAATCCGTCGAATCCTCTACCTTCCCCACAATTCTCAAAATAGCGAGGGTCACCCCAATACATAAAGGAGGAGATCAAACAGACTTGAATAACTATAGGCCAATATCCAACTTACAACCTCTCTCTAAAATCTTTGAAAAATTCATTCATAAGCGAATCTATTCCTGCCTCATCTCCCACAACATACTCAACCCCTGTCATTTTGGGTTCAGGCCTAATAAAAATATGAATGATGCTATTATACACATGCTAGAACAAATATACACTGCACTCGAGAAAAAAGAAGTCCCATTGGGGATCTTCATTGATTTAAGTAAAGCTTTTGATACAGTTGACCATGATTTGCTGCACATAAAATTGCCACACTATGGTATAAGAGGGCACTCCCTCAACTACCTAAAGTCATACCTTAGCAACAGAAGCCAATATGTGTACACATATGGAGCAAACTCTTCCACACAGCCAATTACAGTTGGTGTCCCACAGGGAAGTGTCCTTGGCCCTCTTCTCTTTCTCATTTACATAAACAACCTACCAAATGCATCGCAACTACTCAAACCCACACTATTTGCAGATGACACTACATACGTCTTCTCTCACCCAAGCCCAGTCATCCTAACCAATACTGTAAATACCGAATTACAGAAAATATCTACCTGGATGATGATTAACAAACTTACACTAAACATTGACAAAACCTACTTCATTCAGTTTGGAAACATAACTACAGATGTCCCTCTTAACATAATGATAAATGGATCACCTATCACAAAGCTCACAGAGGGAAAATTCTTAGGAATCCACCTTGATAATAGCCTCAAATTTCAAACACATGTACAACAAATTTCCAAGAAAATCTCCAAGACCATAGGCAAACTATCGAAGATACGGTACTATGTTCCACAGTCAGCCCTCCTGGCCCTATATCACTCACTCATTTACCCCTATCTCACCTATGGAATTTGTGCATGGGGCTCAACAACAATAAACCATCTCAGACCATTAACTACCCAACAAAAGGCTGCAGTCAGAATGATAACAAATTCCCACTACAGGCAGCATACTCCACCAATATTCAAAACCCTAAACTTACTCACCATACAAAACATCCATACTTATTATTGTTCCTACTACATACATAGAACACTTAACTCAGATATAAACCCTCCCCTCAAACATCTCCTTGCCAACCTCAACAGAACACATTACCATAATACAAGGCACAGATCACTCTTTGATGTTCCTCGTGTCCATCTCACACTATGTAAAAACGCAATGCACATAAAAGGTCCAAAAATCTGGAATTCGTTACCTGTGAATATAAAAGAAATACTATCTGCTTATCAATTCAAGACTCTTCTTAAAAACCACTTACTCACCCACAACTAAATAAATACTGATTAACTGTATCTCATAAATGTATAACCTGTATCCCTATCAAACCATGTTTTTTTGTAATTACATTACCTAATAGAATACTCCATTCTCTTATTCACAGTAACTCATCAAATGACCATATGACCTGTTTCTGCACTACAAATCATTGACTTTATTCAATCTGACTGGATTATATTATAAATTGTGCTACAAATTTGTAAAACTATAAAGCTTCTTATTTGAAATACTCATTTGTACTTTATGTTGTAATTTGTTTACTGTAATTTTTACTACTGAATATATCATTGCTTAGTTAATCTTAAGTTAATTTTAAGCCTACTCATAATGCTCTGCATACAAGGGGCTTTTGGCATGTACACTCAAGCACTGTATTTCTTTTGCACAACCATGTATCATGTCCAAATAATAAATAAATAAATAAAATAAAAGAGCATCACTTGGGAAGAGCAGAGTCCCAGATTTGCTGGGAGTCACATATTTCTTACCGCTAGGCATGCTGGACAAGGACTACTGAAATGGAATTCCCACAATGCACCATTGGCTCCCCGACTTTTTTTGTATGGTGCACAATGACCATGGAAACCCATTCTCTCACATGTGGGCCTACCAGCTTTCTCCTGCTTGATTTGAAGCTGCTAGAATTTATGCATATTAATACATCAAACACGGTGGCTCGTAAGACGTATATATACGAATGAAACAGTCAAAGGGTTAAAGTCCTGCACATGTTTTTCAGCCACTTTTTGGTCACAACTGGCAGCCTCACCATGCCTTATCACACTGTGTATACCACTATAATTCTGAAATCTCTCAAACCAACCTCTGCTGGCCTTAAATTCACTAACATCAGCACTACTTCCAGGCATTTTCTTAATGAGATCATCATGCAACTGCCTTACCTTTTCACATATGATTGACTGTGAAACACTCTCCTGATACAGTGGACCCCCGGTTCGCGATGCTATAGGTATCCGATAAATCCGGTAACCGATGCATTATATCGCAGAGAATTTGCCTCGCTTCCCTATACAAAACCCGGTATGCGATGTGGTTCGTACGAGACATGTCCATGTGTGGCCTGAACTGCCCCGTGTGTGCCAGTGTTTACTTACAAGCCAGCCAGTGTGCGCGCATCTAAGGATACATTCGGTACATTCCATATTATTCATATTATCACTGTTTTTGGTGCCTGTTTTTGCAAAATAAGTCACCATGGCCCCCAAGAAAGCTCCCAGTGCCAACCCTTCGAGACCAATGAATGAAATGAAGAAAGAGATAATTGCAAAGTACGAAAGTGGAGTGCGTGTGTCGGAGCTGGTCAGGTTGTATAGTAAACCCCAATCAACCATCTCTAATACAGTGGACCCCCGGTTAACGATTTTAATCCGTGCAAGAGGGATAATTGTTATGCGAAATAATCGTTATGCGAATGAATTTTCCCCATAAGAAATAATGGAAATAAAATTAATCCGTGCAAGACGCCCAAAAGTATGAAAAAAAATTTTTTTTACCACATGAAATGTTAATTTTAATACACACAAACTGAAAAAGGCATGCACAATTACATGACACTTACTTTTATTGAAGATCTGGTGATGATTGATGGGATGGGAGGAGGGGAGAGCATTATCTTCTTACTGTTTAGAAGGGGAATCCCCTTCCATTACGACTTGAGGTAGCAAGTCCTTTTCCGGGGTTACTACCCTTCTTCTTTTAATGCCACTAGGACCAGCTTGAGAGTCACTGGACCTCTGTCGCACAACAAATCTGTCCATAGAGCTCTGTACCTCCCGTTCCTTTACGATTTGTCTAAAATGGGCCACAACATTGTCATTGAAATAGTCACCAGCACGGCTTGCAACAGCTGTGTCAGGGTGATTTTCATCTATAAAGGTTTGCAGTTCAACCCACTGTGCACACATTTCCTTAATCTTTGAAGTAGGCACAATGGATTCCACAACTGGCATAGGCTTCTCAGGGTTAGCCCCAAACCCTTCAAAATCTTTCTTAATTTCCATACTAATTCTCACCCTTTTTACCACAGGGTTGGCACTAGAAGCTTTCTTGGGGCCCATGGTCACTTATTTTCCAGAAACAGCACCGAAAACACTGTAATAATACGAAATATTCCGAGTGTATGCTTGGATGTTACCGCGGAGGCTGGCTGGTAAACAATGGGACGGGCGGCACATGTGAGGGCACATTGGACGCGTCTCGGACGAAAATCGGTGAGCGGGTTTTTAATCGGTATGCGCGGCAAAAATTTTGCGATAAAAGTAAGCGGTATGCGGAAAAATCGCTATGTGATGCCATCGTTATGCGGGGGTCCACTGTATAGTGAGCAAGAAAACGGCAATCAAGGAAGCTGTTCTTGCAAAAGGTGCAACTGTGATTACGAAACAGTGACCGCAAGTGTTAGAAAATGTTGAGAGACTGTTATTGGTGTGGATAAATGAAAAACAGATAGCAGGAGATAGCATTTCTCAAGCAATCATTTGTGAAAAGGCTAGGCAGTTGCATAACGATTTGGTAAAAAAATTGCCTGCAACTAGTGGTGATGTGAGTGAATTTAAGGCCAGCAAAGGTTGGTTTGAAAGATTTAAGAATCGTAGTGGCATACATAGTGTGATTAGGCATGGTGAGGCTGCCAGTTATGTTGTGCGACAGAAGTCTAGTGACTCTCAAGCTGGTCCTAGTGGCATTAAAAGAAGAAGGGAAGTAACCCCGGAAAAGGACTTGCTACCTCAAGTCCTAATGGAGGGGGATTCCCATTCTAAATGCTAACACCATCCACACTCTCCCCTCCTCCCATCCCATCAATCATCACCAGATCTTCATTAAAGGTAAGTGTCAATTATTCTTTCGTTATTTATTGTTATTTATTGTTATTGTTGTTATTATAATTACTATTCTATTGCATTAAACTTAATATTTCATGTGGTAAAAGTTTTTTTTTCATACTTTTGGGTGTCTTGCATGGATTAATTTGATTTCCATTATTTCTTATGGGGAAAATTGATTCGCTTTCCGATATTTTTGGTTTATGATGAGCTCTCAGGAATGGATTAGTATCGCAAACCGGGGGTCCACTGTATTTGTTTGTCATTGATCCATACCAATAACACTCTCCACATCTTCGAGTATTTGTGATCTCTGTTTTGTAAGCATGTTTGCACCTTTCGCAACAACAGCTTCCTTGATTGCTTTTCTGTTGGCCAAGATAGTAGTGATGGTTGATTAGGGTTTGTTATACAACCGGGCCAGCTCGGAGGCACGCACTCCACTTTTGTATTTTGCGATTATCTCTTTCTTCAATTCGATAGTATTTTTCACCCTTTTTACCACAGGGTTGGCACTAGAAGCTTTCTTTGGGCCCATGGTGGCTTATTTAGCAGTTACAAGCATTTCTAAAAACAATGGAATAATACAAAATTTATCACATGTACGTGTGGAACCGTCTGCCCTGACTTGTAAACAATGGCACACTGGCTGTACAGTGGCCGGGCGGCCGCGGGTGACCCAGGTCGCACGGACATGTTCGGGACGAATGTCCTTAACTGAGTTTTTCATCGTAAGCCAAGCTAATGTTTTTAGGCCAAAACGCATCGGTATCTGATTTTATCGCTATCCGATGGCATCATTATCTGAGGGTCCACTTTATATAAAGGAACTATACACACACACTGCCAATCCCTAGGTACCTTCCCCTCTTTCATACATTTATTAACCCTTTCAGGGTTTCTGACGTACTAGCATGGCTTATGCACCAGGGTTATTGACGTACTAGAATGCCTAAATTCTAGCGCCTTCAAATCTAGTGAGAGAAAGCTGGTAGGCCTACATATGAAAGAATGTGTCTAAATGGTCAGTGTACACAGTATAAAAAAATCCTACAGCACAGTGCATGAGAAAAAAAAAAGAAAAAACTCAGACCGTGTTTTTGGTTTAAAATAGTGACTTTTCAGTGTATTTATGGTTGTATTCTAGTTTTCCTGGTCTCATTTTATAGAATGGAAGACATATTACAGAAATTGAGATAATTTTGATTGATTTCATAATGAAAAGTACGTACCTTGAAATTGAGCTCAAAGTACACCTACCATCTGACTTACGACCTGCTCAACATACGTCCACTCAACTTACGACCGTGCATCTGGCAACTGGGCTGGGCCGGCTGATGCACACCACTGTACAATATTTGACAATACTCATGGCGGCAATGCATCATGCAGGCAGCATCAGTTTGAGTAACCCTGTCCTATCAGCAGCATCATACTGTATTAACTGTACTAACTGGACAGTAAATTTCACCATGGGCCCTAAGATGAAGTCTGAATCTTGCACTGGAGATTGTGGCAAGAAAGGCTCTTACTCTCGAACTCTCTATTTGTTTTCACTGTTGCACATAAACCTGTCTGTATCTGTCTGCCTGTATATCTGTGTATGTATCTCTGTGTGTCTGTTTATCTGTCTGTCTACCTGTGTGTCTCTTTCTGTCTACCTGTGTCTATGTCTACCTGTGTGTATGTCTTCCTGTCTACCTGTGTCTGTCTGTCTTTGTCTCCCTGTGTGTGTCTTTCTGTCTACCTGTGTGTCTGTCTATTTGTGTGTCTGTCTTTATGTCTACCTATGTGTCTTTCTGTCTACCTGTGTGTGTCTTTCTGTCTACCTGTGTGTGTTTTTCTGTCTACCTGTGTGTGTCTTTCTGTCTGCTTGTCTGCCTCAGAGCCACTCATTAAAAGGTAATTGGTCTTGAAGATGACATATTAATAATGATAATAACACAATAATAATCACTGAGGTGCATTAAATGTGTATAAAACGTTGATATAGACATTTTGCTTAATCCATCTATGATTTTTTTTCAAAATTATAATAAACATGCTACATAACATATAAACATATAAATTAACAAATATGAGATGTTTTTCTGGTCGGCTTGACAGAGTGAACAGGAATCATTCGTGTCCAGGCTGGTAACAACAACAACAACGTTTGTTTACATAACTCGCCAACCTTCTACACTCTCATTCGTTTATTCATTTAATCACCTCTCACTCTACATTAAGACTACAGATATTTTAACCCTATGACTGTTTCAGGCCCCTTTCTGAAACTGTCATTCTATGTTGCTAAATTTTTGAAAAAAAAAAAAATATTTTTTCTTATGAAATGATAGAGATTCTTTTCCCGATGGTAATGACAAAAAAAGTTTGAAATTTGGTCGAAAACTCATGGAATTATGCTCCCACAAAGTTAGCGGTCTCAGCGACATATGCGTATCGGCGATTTCGCCGACTTTGAGCCCTATTTTCAGCCAATTCCGTTTTTCCAGTTGACCAAACTCATAGCTATTTCTTTAGAACTCCATTTTATCTATCAGCTGAGTACAAGAAACCGCCCATTTACCAATTTGGACTACCCAATATTGTGGTCAGAAATTGGCAATTTGGCCAATTTCACGCAAACTAAAAAAGATGCCAATTTCAAAATAGGGTCCAGAATAAACAAGGTAGACATTCTTGGCACTAAAATAACATATCCTCTGTTCATTAGTCACATCTCTAGGCCTCTCTTATATTATTATTGCTTTCTATTTTGATTTTTTTCATACAAAAAAATACAAAATTTACTGTTATGCAGACTACTGCATTATTGTAAAAATGGTATAAATAATATCAGTGCACTAGTGAAAGAATATAAGACTCCCCAGTTGATGTGTATTGGACGTGTGGTGTGATTTGTTTACTCCTGAACATTGGTAAAAATCGAACATTTCCGCTACTTTGAGCTCAGTTTCAAGGTCGTTTTCATCGTCAAAGTAATGAAAATCATCTCTATTTCTGAAATATGTTTTCCATTTTATCACCTAAGACCATGAAAACGCAAATACATCGATAAATACTATACGAAAATACACCTCAAAGTCGGCGTTTTAATCCAAAAAAACGATCAGAGTTTTTTTTTTCTCATTACACACTGTGCTGCAGGATTTTTTTATGTGGTGCACACTGACCACACAGACCCATTCTCTCACATGTAGGCCTACCAGCTTTCTTCCGCTTGATTTGAAGCCGCTAGAATTATTGAGTATATATACGTCAGAAACACTGGCTCGTAAGACATATATATACGACCAAAACAGTCAAAGGGTTAAGGTAAGTAGTGAGTGGACATTATTATATTATAGTTTAATAATAAAATTATTATTAATATTAGTACATTTGTATTATTGTAATAATAATAATAATAATAATAATAATAATAATTATTATTATTATTAATTTAGGGCACTGGAGCACAGATCCACTGTATAGCACTTTGTCTGGATTTTTTGGGTTATCCTAGGTAATTTATACTATGTATGATAACTTCACTTACATGTACCTGTGAGAGAGAGAGAGAGAGAGAGAGAGAGAGAGAGAGAGAGAGAGAGAGAGAGAGAGAGAGAGAGAGAGAGAGAGAGAGAGAGAGAGAGAGAGAGAGAGAGAGAGAGAGAGAGAGATACAGAGAGAGAGATACAGAGAGAGAGATACAGAGAGAGAGATACAGAGAGAGAGATACAGAGAGAGATACAGAGAGAGATACAGAGAGAGATACAGAGAGAGAGATACAGAGAGAGAGATACAGAGAGAGAGATACAGAGAGAGATACAGAGAGAGATACAGAGAGAGATACAGAGAGAGAGAGATACAGAGAGAGAGAGATACAGAGAGAGAGAGATACAGAGAGAGAGATACAGAGAGAGAGATACAGAGAGATACAGAGAGAGAGAGAGAGACAGCCACATTCAGTCAGCCAACCACCCACCCGGCAACCCACCCGGCTAGCCAGCCAGCCAGCTACGTATTACACATGTTCCAGAGTTGTGTCTCTTTACTTAGGGTATAGGTTATACAATATTCTGGCAGGATGACACTACCAGTGGTATTCTCCCATTCCACTGTGTCGACAATACATAAAGATAACAGTAACATATGATACTGTATGCGATGTAAAATTTACAATACAGTTCACTACCATGTATACATTATATACAGTACATAAACAATTAAAATATAACAACAGAAGTAAATTATGGTAAAAAGAGTGAAATAATGATTGTACATTACATTACAGTACAATGTAGGTAGTTTATATAGGAAAAGTTTGACATTATGCCCTACCCAGTACGTCGGCAATTTTCAAAGGTTCGACTTACGTCCATTTTGACTTACGACCGGTAGGTCGGAACCAAGCTTGGTCGTAAGTCGGATGGTAGGTGTAGCAGAAATGTTCGATTTTTGCCAAATTTCAAAAGTAAACAAATCATGCCAAGTGTCTAATACACATCAACTGGCGAGTCTAATATTCTTTCACAAGTGCACTGATATTATTTATACCATTTCTACACCGTTTCTACACTAATGCAGTAGTCTGTATAACAGTAAAACTTCTATTTTTTGTGAGAATAAAAATTCAAAGTGGAAAGCAAAAGAGATGTAAGAGAGGCCTGGGGACGTGACTAATGAACAGAGAAAATGTTATTTTAGTGCCAGGAATGTCTGTCTTTATTCTGGACCCTATTTGGAAATTGGCATCTTTTGAAATTTGTGTGAAATTGGCAAATGCTAAATTCTGACCACTGTATTGGATAGTTGAAATTGGTAAATGGGTGGTTTTTTGTACTCATTTGATAGAAAAAATGGAGTTCTAGTTAAATAGATATGATTTTTGTCAACTAGTACACTGAAATTAGCCGAAAATGCTGATGCGTAAACATCCTCGAGACCGCTAACTTCGCGAGAACATAAGTCCGTAAGTTTTCCATCAAATTTCATACTTCTGGTGCCATTATGATCGGGAAAAGATTCTCCATCATTTCATAAATAAAAATAATTTTTTTTTTTCCGAAAAATTTTCAACCTTGAGAACGAGTTTAGGAGAGGGCCTCTCTACCCTGAAAGGGTTAAACAAAAATACCAACCACTCCAACACAATATACCCCCCTGCTTTTAACATTTCTGTCATGATCCCATCAGTTCCTGCTGCTTTATTTATTTACTTTATTTATTTATTTACGTATTTTATAATATGAACATACATACAGAGGTACCAAAAAATACAGGTAAGAGCAGCATGCCAAAGCCACTTGTATGCATAGCATTACGGAAAGGCTTAAAATTAACTTAAGATTAACTAAGCAATGATGTAATCAGTGATAAAACATTATTGTAAACAGATAACAATAAAGCACAAATGAGTATTACAAAGACAGGTCATATGGTTGCATGCATTGCTGTACATTCAGTACAGTAGTGTATTTAAAAAATAACGAAGTTAGATTGGGTCTTAGGTTTAACATTTATGTGATATAATTGTGAGAAACATTTAAGATAAACAATTTATAAGGTTCAGTTATTCAGTATTTATTTGGTTTTGGGTGAGTAGGTGATCTTTGAGAAGAGACTTGAATTTATAAACAGGTAGTGTTTCTTTTATATTTACAGGTAATGAATTCCAGATTTTAGGGCCTTTTATGTGCATTGAGTTTTTGCATAGCGTGAGATGGACACGAGGAACATCAAAGAGTGATCTGTGCCTTGTGTTATGGTCATGTGTTCTGTTGAGGTTGGCAAGATGTTTGAGGGGAGGGTTAATATCAGAGTTAAGTGTTCTATGTATGTAATAGGTACAGTAATAAGTATGGATGTTTTGTATGATGAGTAGGTTTAGTGTTTTGAATATTGGTGGAGTGTGCTGCCTGTAGTGGGAATTTGTTATCATTCTGACTGCAGCCTTTTGTTGGGTAATTAGTGGTCTGAGATGGTTAATTGTTGTTGAGCCCCATGCACAAATTCCATAGGTGAGATAGGGGTAAATAAGAGAGTGATATAGGGCCAGGAGGGCTGACTGTGGAACATAGTACCGTATCTTCGATAGTATGCCTACGATCTTGGAAATATTCTTAGAAATTTGTTGTATATGTGTATGAAATTTGAGTCTATTATCAAGATGGATTCCTAAGAATTTTCCCTCTGTTAGCTTTGTGATAGGTGATCCATTTATCATTATGTTAAGAGGGACATCTGTAGCTCTGTTACCAAACTGAATGAAGTAGGTTTTGTCAATGTTTAGTGTAAGTTTGTTAGTCCTCATCCAGGTAGATATTTTCTGTAATTCGGTATTTACAGTATTGGCTAGCATGACTGGGCTCGGGTGAGAAAAGACGTATGTAGTGTCATCTGCAAATAGTGTGGGTTTGAGTAATTGCGAAGCATTTGGTAGGTCATTTATGCATAGGAGAAAGAGAAGAGGGCCAAGGACACTTCCCTGTGGGACACCAACTCTAATTGGTTGTGCGGAAGAATTTGCCCCATTTGTGTACACATATTGGCTTCTGTTGCTGAGGTATGACTTGAGGTAGTTGAGGGAGTGCCCTCTTATACCATAGTGTGACAATTTTATGTGGAGCAAGTCATGGTCAACTGTATCAAAAGCTTTACGTAAGTCAATAAAGATCCCCAGTGGGACTTCTTTTTTCTCTATTGCAGTGTATATATGTTCTAGCATGTGTATAATACCATCATTAGTATTTTTATTAGGCCTGAATCCAAATTGGCAGGGGTTGAGTATGTTTTGAGAGATGAGGTACGAGTAGATTCGTTTATGAATAAATTTTTCGAAGATTTTAGAGATAGGGTGTAAGTTGGATATTGGCCTATAGTTATTCAACTCTGTTTGGTCTCCTCCTTTATGGATCAGGGTGACCCTTGCTATTTTGAGAACTGTAAGGAAGGTGGAGGATTCAATGGATTTGTTAAAGAGTGTTGCAATGATTGGTGATAGCACTTGTGACAGTTTTTTGTATATAAAGGGTGGTAAGGTATTTAAATCTCCTGCCTTGTTTTTTAGTGTGTTGATAATAAGGGAGACTTCGTATGGGTTAGTCGGAGCTAGGAAGTGTGTTCGGGTAGTTGCCAGCGAGGTAGTAATTTGGTGGGGTATCTGAGCTTGGGATTTTATTGGCAAGGTTTTGTCCTATAGTGGAGAAGAAATCATTGAGTCTGTTTGCTGTTTCTGTTGATGGGAGTTGGGGTTCATCTGATTATGCTAATTTTATTTCGCTATTTCGTGATATCTTTTTTGTTCCTAGAATTTCTGATAGGGGTTTCCAGGTCTTTTTTATATCACCTCGTAAGTTGGATAATCTGTTCTCGTAATACAATTTTTTTGCCCTTCTTATCAGGCTGGTTAAGATTGACGAGTAACGTTTTGTTTGGTCTCTGGTTATGTGACCCATTCTGTACTGTTTTTCGTATAGGTGTTTTGTATTTATGGATTTGAGAATGCTGGGTGTTAGCCAGGGACTGTTCAGTCTCTTAGCTGTCATCTGTTTAGTTTTTTTAGGGCAGTGCTTGTTACAGAGGTATTGGGTCTTTTTTAGAAAATTATTAATACATTCGTCAATATCTGTATAGATTTCTAGCTCAGTGTGCCAGTCAATGTTTGTTACTGCTGTTGTGAAGTTATTAATGGCTGCCTCATTGTGAAGTCTGAAGGTGTCTTGGGGTAATTTACCAAGAGTTGTTATGAGGAAAGTAGGGTAGTGGTCTGTGGTATTATCTGTGATTATGCCTGATTTTAAAGGGGATATGGTGTTGGTCCAGATGTGGTCAAGTAGGGAAACACTAGTCTCTGTAACTCTTGTAGGTTTTGTTACTGTTGGTAGCAATATGCAGTTACTCATTGTGTTTGTGAATTCAATAACGTGTGGGTCCTGGTCTTGCAGGAGATTTATATTGAAGTCACCCTTCACACACCTACCCCACACTCACATTATGCTCTTCTTCACTCCTAAAAGATGTTATACCTCCTTGACCAGTGCATGAAATTACCGCCTCCCTTTCATCATCCACATTTAAAAGTTTCTCAAAATATTCCCGCCATCTACCCAATACCTTCAGCTCCCCATCTACTAATTCCCCTACTCAGTTTTTAACTGAAATCCATTCGCTCCCTAGGCTTTCTTAACTTGTTTATCTCACTCCAATTTTTTTCTTATTTTCAGCAAAATTTCTTGCTAGTGCCTCCCACTCTTTCATCTGCTCTCCTTTTGCACTCTCTTCACCTTTCTTTTACTCTCCATATATTCTGCTCTTCTTACAACACTTCTGCTTTGTAACAACTTCTCATAAGCTACCTTTTTCTCTTTTATCACACCCTTTACTTCATCATTCTGCCAATCACTCCTCTTTCCTCCTGCACCCACTCTGCTATAGCTACAAACTTCTGCCCCATATTCTAATACTGCATTTTTAAAACTACCCCAACCCTCTTCACCCCTCCCCACCATCCATACTTGCATTAGCCCACCTTTCTCCCTTAGTTCATACACTTTCACCTCTCTCTTACTTGCTGTTACCATTTTCCTTTTGTTCCATCTACCTCTTACACTAACTGTAGCTACAACTAAATAATGATCCGATATCCGTTGCCCCTCTATAAACATACAGTACATCCTGAAGCCTACCCATCAACCTTTTATCCACCAATACAAAATCTAACAAACTACTTTCATTATGTGCTATATCATACCTTGTATACTTATTTATCCTTTCATAAAATATGTAATACTTATTACCAAACCTCTTCCTACACACAGCTCAATTAAAAGCTCCCCATTTTCATTTACCCCTCACACCCCAAATTTACCTACTACTCCCTCCACAACATTTTATCCACTTTAATATTGAGATCTCCAACCACAAGTACTCTCTCACTTGATTCAAAACTCCCCACGCACTCATTCAACATTTCCCAAAAATCTCACTCTCTCCTCTACACTTCTCTCTTCTCCAGGTGTGTAACCACTTACTATAACCCACTTTTCACATCCAACCCTTATTTTACACTACATAATCCTTGAATTTATACATTTATATTCCCTCTTTTCCTGCCATAACTTATCCTTCAACATTATTGCTACTCCTTCTGCAACTCTAACTCTATTTGAAACCCCTGACCGAATCCCATTTATCTCTCCCCACTGAAACTCTCCTACCCCCTTCAGCTGTTTCACTTAAAGCCAGGACATCCACCTTCTTCTCATTCATAATATCCACAATCCTCTCTTTCTTATCATTTGCACAACATCCACCCACATTCAAACATCCCACTTTGACGGTTTTCTTCTTTTCCATTTTAGTAAGCTATACAGGAAAAGGGGTTACTAGCCCACTGTTTCCAGTATTTTAGCTGACTTTTACAACACGAATGGCTTATGGAGGAAAGATTCTTATTCCACTTCCCCATGGATATGAAATGAAAAGCGCTAAGAACAAGAACTACTAACCCCTAAACGGTCCAAACGTATATATACGCTCACTTGCGTAGCGCCCCAAATTTTTTGAGAAAAATTTTTTTTTAATAGGAAAAAATAGCATATGGTACCCAGGCGTCCCCAATTATTTTAATATGGTGCACAGTGAGTGCGCACACCCACTCAGGCTTATCGTGGCAGCGTTGAATGAATGACAAAGAAAACGTATATATACGTTTGGGGCGCTATGCACGTGAACATATATATACGTTTGGACCATTTAAGGGTTAAGATAAAATCAAAGAAAACTCAGACGAGTGTGTATACATAAACGTGTACATGTATGTGCAGTGTGACCTAAGTGTCTTTTTATTTTATCTTTATTCCTTACATGTGCATGTACTGATGCTTTGTTCACTTTGTTGTCACTTGCTATTTTAGCACACAATTTACCATCTTCATGTTTTTTATAATTTCTAGTTTTTCATCCAATGTTAACCTATTGACATTTACTAGAATGTTCATCATCATTCACTGCATTTCCTCTTTCCACTCATATTTGCGTATGAAAGGGGTATCAGTACTTTACATATTAAATAAAAAATCATGTATGCGTATGTACTGTATAAATCTACAAAACTTCACTGCTCAGAGTCTGAAGCCATACTGATGTTTGCATCGTGCTGATCTGGTATATAGCAATACTCCAATATTGGTGTGCAATGCAGTTAAATAAAATTTATATTATTAAATTTATAAACTGTATTATAGCAAGACCCGTACTGTTCAAAACCGTACTATGCAAGGTATTACCAAATGCAAAAGCTAGATATATGGTTCATTCTAAGCCAAAGGAAACCTGCATAAAAGATATCAGTGCAAAACTGTGTGCGTATTTCTGAAGAAACAAAGTCCTGGTACTATACAGTATAGAAATATAAAAGTATTGTTGTGGTATGAAATGTTTGTATACATACATAGCATTACTCACTGGTAACCTCACCTTGCTCATCTCCATGAGTCATGATGCACACAGCCAGGCATGAAACAATGGCCAGTCGTGGATTTACCCGAAGGTTTTTAAAAAACTGATGTATCTTCTCATAATCAGGATTGTCAAAATGCATCACATGGAATCCAAACAGCTTAAAGGTGCCTTCAAGGCGTTCTTTATCAATGTCTGATCCGTGGCGTTCAGAAAGAGGAATCTGAAAAAAATTTGAAATGCAAATTGTAATTCAAAATATTTTTGCATACACTACACAATACAGCCTCTCCTTACTTAACAACAGAGTTCCGTTCCTAAGACCACATCATTATACGAGTTCATCACTAAGTGAGGAGCATACTATATTGGTAGTGGGTTTGTGTCAACTGTCTTTGATATTGTTTTAATGTCACCTTTGTACCATTTACAACATTGGTATATTTTTAAATGTTTATACAGTAGTGTACTGTATATTGAAATAAACAGAATAGAGGAAATCAGCTCTAATATACATTATTTAGGTATAAAAACTGGTCAGAGAGCCCGTCGTAAGTCTGAGGCGTCAGTAAACGTGAACGTCGCTTAGTGAGGAGAAGCTGTACTGTCAATTTAAGTGAGCTAAAGAACTGTACATATGTATAGTGCAACACTGTTATCACAAATCAGGGAAGAGAGGCTGAGGCAAACATGCATATCATATGTGAAAGAAGAATTTATGGGAACTGAATATACATTATAAAATTGTTCATTATAGCATGGAATAGTAATTAATATTAATAAATATGAAGCTGCAGTGGCATTCTTCATATGTTGCCTATAGATAAACACTCTCAGCACCACACAGCGCCATCCTACAGATACCCCAATGCACCACTCACCATTTTTCCTTCATCAATTCTGTGTTTAACTTCATCCTTCATAAACCCATCTGCTGACAAGTCAATTCCCAAATATCTGAAAACATTTCCATACTCCCTCTCTCCAATGTGATCCCCAATTTTTCTTATCTAAATCATTTGATACCCTCATCACCATACTCTTATCTCTATTCACTTTCAACTTTCTACCTTTACACACCCTCCCAAACTTGTCCACTGACCTTTCTAACCTTTTTTTAAAATCTCCCAAAAGCACAGTATCATCAGCAAAAAAAGTAACTGAGTCAACTCCCATTTTGTCTTTGATTCCCCATAATTTAATCCCACCCCTCTCTCCAACACCCTAGCATTTACTTCTTTTACAACCCCATCTATAAATAAATTAACCCTTTGACTGTCACAACCCCAAACCCTGAAGTGTCTCCTGGTGTTGAAGAATATTAAAAAAAAAAAATATTTTTTCTTATGAAAATGTTAAGATTAATTTTCTGATTGTTTTAAGCCCCCCAAATTTTTTTTTGCAATCAGTACTTACCGAGATATAGAGGCGTAAAGTTGGCAGAAAATGAGCAGCGTATGGCAACAGCGGTGAATGCCACTCACCCGGTAAACTTTGGTTTACTACTTGCATTGGAAGGTTTCTTGTTTTTTCACTATTTTATTTTTTAACATAACTTATGTGGCCTGTGAGACCAAAGTAAGGTGCAATGTACATATATACACTCGTTGTATACAACACAATAAGCACACAAACATAATTATCAATATATTGTTTACAAAACTTGTTTACACAAACAAATACAAAAAATTATTACTATTGTTCTATTATATACAAATGTACAGTCACTGGACATGTTCCTAGAAGTTCTGCAGCTTGTGGAACTCTTTGAAACATGGTTTCATACACAATGGTGTTTTACACTCCTCACACATAAAACAAGTGTCTGTGGTTTTGTGGGCGTTTTTTGTATGTGCACAGACAAAACACCTCTCTGAGCAATTTTCTTCAAAGTAGTAGCAGGCAGTTGTGATAGGTAGTTATCCTAGGTAAATGTTCCTGTGTCATCATTCCTACCTACCTTTCTTTCTTCCTTCATTATTTCTTCATTCTTTCCTTCCTTCTGGTTTCTATAATATATATACACATATATAGTCACTGGACACTTTCATTGTGTTGTGTGTGTGAGTGTGTATGGACTTCTAAATGTGCCGAGTCAGGGTCCAGCAGCTGTCAAAATGACATTGTCTCATTACTCACTCCCGCTACTGCCTGTCAAAACAATGGGGTCAGATGCTTGCTTCCCCTCCATCCTCCGTGTAATTATCTTTTTCTACTTTTCTTTTTTCTTCCTTCTATTTCCTTTCTTACTTTCTTCTGGTATCCTGGGCAGTGCTTTCGGTCACAAACTCCTCAAAACCATGAAACTGATCTTCACTGACGCTTCTACCTGTGTTAGAACATCACTTGGGAAAAAGAAGAGTCCTAGATACGCCAGGGAGTCGCATATTTCTTACTGCTAGGCAGGCTGAAAAAGGACTACTGAAATGGCATTCCCATAATGCACCACTGGCTCCCCGGTATTTTTTATATGGTGCACACTGACCATGGAGACCCATTCTCTCACATGTGGCCCTATCAGCTTTCTCCTGGTTGATTTGAAGCTGCTAGAATTTTGGAGTATTAATACGTCAAGCATGGTGGCTTGTGAGATGTATATATACAACTGAGACAGTCAAAGGGTTAACCCTTTGAGGGTTGGTGCAATACTAGTATGGCTTGCACGCCAGGGTTGGTGCTGTACTAGTACGCATAAATTCTACCGCCTTCAAATCTAGCGAGAGAAACTGTACACAGGGCGGGTATAGAACCTGCGATCAGAGAGCAAAACTCCAGACCGTAGCATTTGCAATCGTGTCATTACGATTTTGTGAGTCTAGCGAGAGAAAGCTGGTAGGCCTATATATGAAAGAATGGGTCTATGTGGTCAGTGTGCGCAGTATGAAAAAAAATCCTGCAGCACACGGTGCATAATGAGAAAAAAAAAATCTGTTTTTGGTTTAAAACAGCGACTTTGCAGTGTATTTTCGTATGCTATTTATGATTGTATTCTACTTTTTCTGGTCTCATTTTATAGAATGGAAGACATATTACAGAAATTGAGATGATTTTCATTGGTTTCACAATGAAAAGTACCTTGAAATTGAGCTCAAAGTAGCAGAAATGTTCGATTTTTGCCAAAGTTCAAAAGTAAACAAATCATGCCACACATCCAGTACACGTCAACTGGTGAGTCTAATATTTTTTCACAAGTGTGCTGATATTATTTATACCATTTCTACACTAATGCATTAGTCTGCATAACAGTAAATCTTCTATTTTATGTGAGAATAAAAATTCAAAGTGGAAAGCAAAAGAAATGTAACAGACACCTGGGGACGTGACTAATGAAGAAAGGAAATGTTATTTTAATGCCAGGAATGTCTGTCTTGTTTATTCTGGACCCTATTTGGAAATTGACATCTTTTGAAATTTGTGTGAAATTGGTCTAGTGTCTGATATGTGGAAGATGGCTAATGTAATTCCTATTTTTAAAACGGGACAAGTCGTTACCGTCAAATTACCGCCTAATATGCCTGACCTCAATTGTAGGCAAATTACTAGAGTCAATTATAGCTGAGATTATAAGAAGCCATCTCGATAAGCATAGCTTGATTAATGATACTCAGCATGGATTCACAAGAGGCCGGTCTTGTCTAACTAATTTATTAACTTTCTTCAGTAAAGCTTTTGAGGCTGTTGACCACGATAAGGAATTTGATATTATTTACTTAGATTTTAGTAAGGCTTTTGATAGAGTTCCGCACCATAGACTGTTAAAGAAAGTGGCAGCTCATGGCATTGGGGGAAAAGTGCTCTCGTGGATCGAGTCATGGCTCACTGACAGGAGGCAGAGTGTGTCCATAAATGGGGTTAAATCCGAGTGGGGATCTGTAACAAGTGGCGTTCCACAGGGATCAGTCTTGGGCCCGTTGTTGTTTATAATATATATCAATGATCTTGATGAGGGAATTACTAGTGATATGAGCAAATTCGCCAATGACACAAAGATAGGTAAGATAATTGATTCAAACGTAGACATTATGGAACTTCAGGAGGATTTAAACAAACTCTATTCTTGGTCAGAAAAGTGGCAGATGCAGTTCAATGTAGATAAATGCAAGGTTCTGAAGCTTGGGAGTGCCCATAACCCTAGTACTTATAAGTTAAATGATGTAGAACTTAGCCATACAGATTGCAAAAAGGACTTGGGGGTTATGGTGAGCAGCAACCTTAAACCAAGACAGCAATGCCTAAGCATACGTAATAAGGCAAATAGATTACTGGGATTTATATCAAGAAGTGTAAGCAACAGAAGTCCAGAGGTCATACTGCAGCTTTATACATCATTAGTAAGGCCTCACCTAGATTATGCAGCTCAGTTCTGGTCTCCATATTACAGAATGGACATAAATTCATTAGAAAACATTCAGCGTAGGATGACTAAATTAATACATAGCATTAGAAATCTTCCTTATGAAGAAAGATTGAAGACTCTTAAGTTACATTCACTTGTTAGACGAAGAATGAGGGGAGACCTGATCGAAGTGTATAAGTGGAAGATAGGTATTAATAAAGGGGATATTAATAAGGTCTTGAGGATGTCTCTCCAAGAGAGAACCCGCAGTAATGGATTTAAATTAGATAAGTTTAGATTTAGAAAGGACATAGGAAAGTATTGGTTTGGAAATAGGGTAGTTGATGAGTGGAACAGTCTACCTAGTTGGGTTATTGAGGCTGGGACTTTGGGTAGTTTCAAATTTAGGTTGGATAAGTACATGAGTGGGAGGGGTTGGATTTGAGTGGGACTTTCACATCAGAGCTTATTTCTTGGGTAGCATTGAAAATTGGGTTGGGCAAATGTTTTGTTAGTGGGATGAATTGTAAAGGACCTGCCTAGTATGGGCCAACAGGCCTCCTGCAGTGTTCCTCCTTTCTTATGTTCTTATGTTCTAAAATTGCCAATTTCTGACCACTTTATTGGATGGTTGTAATGTGTAAATGGGTGGTTTCTTGTACTCATTCGACAGAAAAAATGGAGTTGTAGCTAAATAGTTATGCCTTTTGTCGACTGGTACATTGGAATTGGCCGAAAATAGGGCTCAAAGTGGGTGAAATTGCCGATGCGTAAACATCAGCGAGACTGCTAACTTCGCAAGAGCATAATTCTGTAAGTTTTCCATCAAATTTCATACTTTTGGTGTCATTATGATTGGGAAAAGATTCTCTAACATTTCATAAGAAACAATAAATTTTATTTTTTTGAAAAATTTCCGACCCTGAGAACAAGTTTAGGAGACTGCCTGCCAACCCTGAAAAGGTTAAACATCCATGGTGACATTACACATCCCTGTCTAAGACCTACTTTTACTGGGAAGTAATCTCCCTCTCTCCTACACACCCTAACCTGAGCCTCACTATCCTCATAAAAACTCTTTACAGCATTTAGTATCTTACTACCTATTCCATACACTTGCAACATCTGCCACATTGCTCCCCTATCCACTATCATATGCCTTTTCTAAATACATAAATGCAATGAAAACTACCCTACCTCTATCTAAATACTTTTCACATATATGCTTCAATGTAAACACTTGATCTACACATCCCTTACCCACTCTAAAGCCTCCTTGCTTATCTGCAGTCCTGCTCTCTGTCTTATCCTTAATTCTTTCAATTATAACCCTACCATACACTTTATCTGGTATACTCAGTAAACAATCTCTTTTGTCCCCCTTCCCTTTATATGAAGGAACTATACATGCTCTCTGCCAATCCCTAAGTACCTTCTCCTCTTTCATACATTTATTAAACAAAAATACCAACTACTCTATCACTACATCTCCTCCCCCTACTTTTAACATTTCTGTATTGATCCTGTCAGTTCCAG
Source organism: Cherax quadricarinatus (assembly GCF_038502225.1). NCBI lineage: Eukaryota > Metazoa > Arthropoda > Malacostraca > Decapoda > Parastacidae > Cherax > Cherax quadricarinatus. The sequence goes on along the minus strand of NC_091306.1, from coordinate 24,524,684 downwards.
CTGCTTTACCCCCTGCACTCACATCCTGCTCTTCTTCACTCCTTAAAGATGTTATACCACCCTGGCCAGTGCATGAAATTACCGCCTCCCTTTCTTCATCAACATTTAAAAGTTCCTCAAAATGTTCCTACCATCTACCCAATACCTCCAGCTCCCCATCTACTAGCTCCCCTACTAAGTTTTTAACTGGCAAATCCATTCGTTCCCTAGGCTTTCTTAACTGGTTTATCTCACTTCAAATTTTTTTCTTATTCTCAGCAAAATTTCTTGACAGTGCCTCTCCCACTCTATCATTTGCTGTCTTTTTGCACTCTCTCACCACTCTCTTCACCTTTCTTTTACTCTCCATATACTCTGCCCTTTTTTATATCACTTATGCTTTGTAAAATCCTCCCATAAGCTACCTTCTTCTCTTTTACCACACCCTTTACTCCATCATTCCACCACTCCTTTTTCCTCCTGCACCCACCCTCCTATAGCCACAAACTTCTGCCCCACATTCTAATACAGTGGACCCCCGCATAGCGACTTTAATCCGTGCAAGAGGGCTGATTGTTATGCGAAATGTTCGGTATGCGAATGAATTTTCCCCATAAGAAATAATGGAAATCAAATTAATCCGTGCAAGACACCCAAAAGTATGAAACAAAAATTTTTACCACATGAAATATACATTTTCCTACACACAAAGAGAAGGATACATGCACAATAGTAGAGTAGTACATGCACAATATATATTGTGCATGTACTACTCTACTAAATGAAGAATAAATGACACTTACCTTTATTGAAGATGCAGCAATGACTGATGAGACACTGTGTCCTGGGAGTGCCTTTTCCTCCTGAGTACTGTAGGTCCTGTTTGGCATTTTCTTCCAGAACAGGCCTTATCACACTGTGTATGCCACTACGATTCTTAAATCTCTCAAACCAACCTTTGCTGGCTTTAAATTCACCAATATGAGCACTAGTTCCAGGCATGTTTCCCTGTTCACCTGGGTGTTAGTCGACTGGTGTGGGTTGCATCCTGGGAGACAAGATTAAGGACCCCAATGAAAATAAGTTAGACAGTCTTCGATGACACTGACTTTTTTGGGTTATCCTGGGTGGCAAATCCTCTGGGGTTAATTGTTTCTTGGTATTCTCAATAAGCCACACCAACAACGGTGCTACAGCAGCAGCAGCAGCTGACGGTGGTACAACAGCAGCAGACGATGCTACAGCAGCAACAGACGATGCTACAGCAGCAACAGACGATGCTACAGCAGCAGCAGACGATGCTACAGCAGCAACAGACGATGCTACAGCAGCAGCAGACGGTACTACAGCAGCAGCAGCTGACGGTGGTACAACAGCAGCAGCAGCTGATGGTGGTACAGCAGCAGCAGCAGCTGTACCACCAATAGTAGCGATGGTTGATTGGGGTTTATTATACAACCTGGCCAGCTCGGAGACACGCACTCCACTTTCATACTTATCAATGATCTTTTTCTTCATCTCTATAGTAATTCTCACCCTTATTGCTGTAGGGTTGGCACTTATTTTCCAGAAAATAATACGAAATGTTCCGATTGTATGCTTGGATGTTACCGCGGAGGCTGGCTGGTAAACAATGCCACCGGCGGAACATGTGAGCGTGGCTCAGGCCGCACATTGGACGCGTCTCGGACGAAGAGCGGTGAGTGGGTTTTTGGGCGGTATGCGAGGCAAAATTTTTGCGAAAAAAGCGAGCGGTATGCGGATTGTACAGTATGCGATGCGTGCGGTATGCGGGGGTCCACTGTACTGCATTTTTAAAACTATCCCATCCCTCTTCAACCTTCCCACTACCCATACTTGCACTAACCCACCTTTCTGCCAATAGCTGCTTATATCTCATCCTAACTTTCTCCTCCCTTAGACATCAATGAGTTACATCAGAGAACAGTATATTAGTGTAAAACTGAAATAAAGAAAATATGTACAGTGAACCCTCGGGTAACAATGTCATCGGATAACAAGAAAATTGGATAGCGATACGTTTTTGTGTCAAAATGTTGGCTTCGTTACCGAAAAAGAACTCGGTTAACCCATAAACGGTCCAAACGTATGTAAATACGTTTTTACCGCTAGTGCCCCAAACGTATACGTATATACGTTTTATGTGTCACACATTTTACATTGCCACGATAAGCCTGAGTCGCCTAGACATGAAAGAATGGGTGTGAGCACTCACTGTGTGCCATATTAAAATAATTGGGGATGCCAAGGTACCATATGCTCTTTTTTCCTATTAAAAAACAGCAATGTTTTTTTTTTTTCTCAAAAAAGTTGGGCAGTACGGTAGTGAATGTATATATAAGTTTGGACCGTTTACGGGTTAAGGACATTCATCCTGAATGTGTCCACGTGGCCTGAGCAGCACGGCCACCCCATGACTCCATGTATAGCCAGTGTGCCATTGTTTACAAGCCATTGAGGACAATTACACGCATACATGCGATATATTTTGTATTATTCCATTGTTTTTAGAGCTTGTAACTGCTAAATCCTAGGTAGTAGGTTGGTAGACAGCAACCGCCCAGGGAGGTACTACCGTCCTGCCAAGTGAGTGTAAAACGAAAGCCTATAATTGTTTTACATGATGGTAGGATTGCTGGTGTCCTTTTTTCTGTCTCATTAACATGCAAGATTTCAAGTACGTCTTGCTACTTCTACTTACACTTAGATCACACTACACATACATGTACAAGCATATATATACACACCCCTCTGGGTTTTCTTCTATTTTCTTTCTAGTTCTTTTTTTTTTTATTATCACACTGGCCGATTCCCACCAAGGCAGGGTGGCCCGAAAAAGAAAAACTTTCACCATCATTCACTCCATCACTGTCTTGCCAGAAGGGTGCTTTACACTACAGTTTTTAAACTGCAACATTAACAGCCCTCCTTCAGAGTGCAGGCACTGTACTTCCCATCTCCAGGACTCAAGTCTGGCCTGCCGGTTTCCCTGAACCCCTTCATAAATGTTACTTTGCTCACACTCCAACAGCACATCAAGTATTAAAAACCATTTGTCTCCATTCACTCCTATCAAACACGCTCACGCATGCCTGCTGGAAGTCCAAGCCCCTCGCACACAAAACCTCCTTTACCCCCTCCCTCCAACCTTTCCTAGGCCGACCCCTACCCCGCCTTCCTTCCACTACAGACTGATACACTCTTGAAGTTATTCTGTTTCGCTCCATTCTCTCCACATGTCCGAACCACCTCAACAGCCCTTCCTCAGCCCTCTGGACAACAGTTTTGGTAATCCCGCACCTCCTCCTAACTTCCAAACTACGAATTCTCTGCATTATATCCACACCACACATTGCTCTAGTAGTAGGTTGGTAGACAGCAACCACCCAGGGAAGTACTACCGTCCTGCCAGATGACTGTGAAACAGAAACCTGTAACTGTTTTGCATGATGGTAGGATTGCTGGTTTCTTTTTCTGTCTCATAAACACGCTAGATAACAGGGATATCTTGCTACTCCTACTTACACTTTGGTCACACTTCACAGACACGCACATGCATATATATACAGTGGACCCCCGCATAGCGACCTTAATCCGTGCAAGAGGGCTGGCTGTTATGCGAAATGTTCGCTATGTGAATGAATTTTCCCCATAAGAAATAATGGAAATAAAATTAATCCGTGCAAGACACCCAAAAGTATGAAAAAAATTTTTTTTTACCACAAAAAAATGTTAATTTTAGTACACACAAACTGAAAAAGGCATGCACAATTACATGACACTTACTTTTATTGAAGATCTGGTGATGATTGATGGGATGGGAGGAGGGGAGAGAGAGTTTTAGTGTTTAGAAGGGGAATCCCCTTCCATTAAGACTTGAGGAGGCAAGTCCTTTTCTGGGGTTACTTCCCTTCTTCTTTTAATGCCACTAGGACCAGCTTCAGAGTCACTGGACTTCTTTCGCACAACATATCTGTCCATAGTGGCCTGTACCTCTCGTTCCTTTATGATTTGTCTAAAGTGGTTCACAACATTGTCATTGTAACAGTCACCAGCACGGCTTGCAATAGCTGTGTGAGGGTGATTTTCATCAAAAAAGGTTTGCACTTCAAGCCATTTTGCACACATTTCCTTAATCTTTGAAGTAGGCAATTCCTTCAATTTCTCTCTCCCCTCCTTTGAACCAGTTTCCCCAGGTCTGGCTTCTTGCTCTTGAAGTTGATCTATCAGCTCATCAGTGGTTAGTTCTTCATTGTCCTCCTCCACCAACTCTTCCACATCATCCCCACTAACCTCCAACCCCAAGGACTTCCCCAATGCCACAATTGATTCCTCAACTGGTATACTCCTCTCAGGGTTAGCCTCAAACCCTTCAAAATCCCTTTTGTCTACACATTCTGGCCACAGTTTCTTCCAAGCAGAGTTCAAGGTTCTCTTAGTCACTCCCTCCCAAGCCTTACCTATAAGGTTTACACAATTGAGGATATTAAAGTGATCCTTCCAAAACTCTTTTAGAGTCAATCGAGTGTCTGTGGTCACTTCAAAGCACTTTTGAAACATAGCTTTTGTGTACAGTTTCTTGAAGTTGGAAATGACCTGCTGGTCCATGGGCTGCAGGAGAGGAGTGGTATTAGGAGGCAAAAACTTCACCTTAATGAAGCTCATGTCCCCATAAAGTCGCTCTGCCACGTCTGTAGGATGACCAGGGGCATTGTCTAACACCAGGAGGCACTTAAGTTCTAATTTCTTTTCAGTTAGGTAATCTTTCACATTGGGGGCAAATGCATGGTGTAACCAGTTATAGAAAAATTCCCTAGTGACCCATGCCTTACTGTTTGCCCTCCACAGCACACACAAATTATCCTTGAGGACATTCTTTTGCCTGAACGCTCTGGGAGTTTCAGAGTGATACACTAATAAAGGCTTAACTTTGCAATCACCACTAGCATTGGCACACATCAACAAAGTAAGCCTGTCTTTCATAGGCTTATGTCCTGGGAGTGCCTTTTCCTCCTGAGTAATGTAGGTCCTGCTTGGCATTTTCTTCCAGAACAGGCCTGTTTCATCACAATTAAACACTTGTTCAGGTTTCAGTCCTTCAGTTTCTATGTACTCCTTGAATTCCTGCACATATTTTTCAGCCGCTTTGTGGTCCGAACTGGCAGCCTCACCATGCCGTATCACACTATGTATGCCACTACGCTTCTTAAATCTCTCAAACCAACCTTTGCTGGCCTTAAATTCACTCACATCATCACTAGTTGCAGGCCTTTTTTTAATTAAATCCTCATGCAACTTCCTAGCCTTTTCACATATGATCGCTTGAGAGACTCTATCTCCTGCTAGCTGTTTTTCATTTATCCACACCAATAAGAGTCTCTCAACATCTTCCATCACTTGCGATCTTTGTTTCGAAAACACAGTTAAACCTTTGGCAAGAACAGCTTCCTTGATTGCCGTTTTCTTGCCCACAATAGAAGAGATGGTTGATTTGGGTTTCTTGTACAACCTGACCAGGTCGGTGATACGCACTCCACTTTCATACTTATCAGTGATCTCTTTCTTCATTTCTATAGGAATTCTAACCCTTATTGCTGTAGGGTTGGAACTAGAAGCTTTCTTGGGGCCCATGGTCACTTATTTTCCAGAAACAGCACCGAAAACACTGTAATAATACGAAATATTCCGATTGTATGCTTGAATGTTACCGCGGAGGCTGGCTGGTAAACAATGCCACCGGCGGAACATATGAGGCTGGCTCAGGCCGCACATTGGACGCGTCTCGGACGAAGGCCGCTGAGCGGGTTTTTGGGCGCTATGCGGGGCAAAATTTTAGCGATCAAAGCGTCCGCTATGCGGATTGTCCGCTATGCGGATTGTCCGCTATGCAAGGTGTCCGTTATGCGGGGGTCCACTGTATATACATACATCTAGGTTTTTCTCCTTTTTCTAAATAGCTCTTGTTCCTCTTTATTTCTTCTATTGTCCATGGGGAAGTGGAAAAGAATCTTTCCTCCGTAAGCCATGCGTGTCGTATGAGACGACTAAAACGCCGGGAGCAATGGGCTAGCAACCCCTTCTCCTGTAGACATTTACTAAAAAAGAGAAGAAGAAAAACTTCTAGTTCTTATTCTTGTTTATATCCTCTTATCTCCATGGGGAAGTGGAACAGAATTCTTCCTCCGTAAGCTATGCGTGTTGTAAGAGGCGACTAAAATGCCAGGAGCAAGGGGCTAGTAACCTCTTCTCCTGTATATATTACTAAATGTAAAAGGAGAAACTTTTGTTTTTCCTTTTGGGTCACTCTGCCTCGGTGGGATACGGCCGGTGTGTTGAAAGAAAGAAAAAGAACTGCTAAATAAGCAACGATGGGCCCAAAGAAAGCTTCTAGTGCCAGCCCTGTGGTAAAGAGGGCAAGAAATACTATTGAATTGAAGAAAGAGATCATCACAAAATATGAAAGTGGAGTGCATGTCTCTGGGTTGGCCAGGTTATATAACAAACCCCAGTCAACCATCGCTACTATCTTGGCCAACAAAAAGGCAATCAAGGAAGCTGTTGTTGCAAAAGATGCAAGTATGCTTACAAAAAAGATCGCAAATACACTCGAAGATGTGGAGAAACTGCTGTTGGTATGGATCAATGAGAAACAATTATCAAGAAATAGGGTTTCTCAGTCAATAATATGTGAAAAGGCAAGGCAGTTGCATCCGTATCTCATTAAGAAAATGCCTCCTAATAGTGCTCATACTGAGCACTATTGATGAATTTAAGCCCAACAAAGGCTGGTTTGAGAGATTTAAGAATCGTAGTGGCATACACAGTGTGATAAGGCATGGCGAGGCTGCTGGTTCTGACAAAAAAGTGGCTGAAAAATATGTGAAGGACTTTAAGGGTTACAAAGAGACTGAAAAACTTAAAACCCCAACAAGTGTTCAATTGTGACAAAACAAGCCTGTTTTGGAAGAAAATGCCAAACAGGACCTACATTACTCAGGAGGAAAAGGCACTCCCAGGACACAAGCCTATGAAAGACAGGCTAACTCTCATGTTTTGTAGTAATGCTAATGGTGACTGCAAAGTGAAGCCTTTACCCATGTATCACTCTGAAATTCCCAGTGTGTTCAAGAAAAACGGTGTCATCAAGACTAAATTATGTGTGATGTGGAGAGCAAACAGTAAGGCATGGGTCACTAGGGGCATTTTCCTCGATTGGTTCTGTGATGTGTTTGGCTCCAGCGTGAAAAATACCTCCTGGAAAATAAATTGCCACTTCAGTGCCTCCTGTTAATGGACTATGCTCCTGCTCATCCTCCAGACTTGCAAGAGCAAATTGCAAGGGAGTTTAGTTTTATCAAAGTCAAGTTTCTGCCTCCTAACACCACTCCTCTCCTCCAGGAGAGGAGTTTCATTATCCTCTCCTCCAGGAGAGGAGTTTGAAATGACCAGCAGGTCAAGGTTCTTTTCATAGTAAAACCAATCAAAATCACCTCTATTTCTATAATATGTTTTCCATTCTATCAAATGAGACCAAGAAAACGAGAACACAACCATAAATACTATACAAAAATAGACCAAAAAGTTGGCATTTTAATTAAAAAAAACGGTCGGAGTTTTTTTTTCTCATTATGCACTGCGTGCTGCAGGATTTTCTTTATATGGTGCACACTGACCACACAGACCCATTCTCTCACATGTGGGCCTACCAGCTTTCTCCTGCTCGATTTGAAGCCGCTAGAATTTAAGAGTATATATATGTCAAACATGGTGGCTTGTAAGACGTATATATATGACCGAAACAGTCAAAGGGTTAATGGCAACAGGACTATCATCAGGATGGATCTTTTCATGAAATTTCTTTCTTTGCTCTGCTTAAAGGCACATTGTGACTAGTCTGATCATCAATCCACACCATTAAAAGTTTTTCCATGTCAGTAAAAAAGTTATCATATTTTCTTATAACTTTAGTGGTCACTGGTGTAGCACTTTTAATTTCCAGCAGCACTTTCTCCTTATTGTTCACAACTGTACTAACTGTTTGACGAGCCAAACCAAACTTACGTCCTATCTCAGCCACTGACATACCTTGTTCACTCAGTTTAATCATTTCTAACTTGGCACTTTAAGTAAGAGGTTTACGACTCTTCTTTTTATCACAACTAAGCTTAGATGCCATCGTCAATGAAAGCCAATTAGTTAACGAAGAGTAAACGAGAGAGAACGAGATACACGAAGCTCAGTGTAAAAACACAAACTGAATGGGTGGTGGACGATCACTTGGTCAGGCGAACTAGATGGTATTAATACGTGTCCAGTTTTAGTTCATTCACGTACGTTTGTAAGAGTTTGTGAAACTTTTACCTTACAATATTTTTTTTTTATAATAATAATTAAATCACAAAACAAACACTCTTACATTGTGTACAAGTTGAACAAGTTAGTACAGAATAATAAACAGCAACACTCCCATTCTCATCAACACACCATTTTTAGACTGAATGATGATATTATTATTATTATAATCATAATAAAAAGAAGTGCTAAACCCACAAGGGTCGTGAATAGCTATAGAGTGAAGGCATACGAAAGGAATATTTTTCTACAGTTATCCCCTAGTAACGGGTGATGGACTAGAGAAAACGTAATTCTTCCGACACTCCTACAAACCGTTTCGTAAACATCTCATATTTATATAATTTTTTTACTGTGGGTGCATGCATCATGTTTGTGTGTTACATAATGTGTTTCTTATATAATCTTGAAAAAAATATCATAGATTAAGGGAAATGTCTATATTAATGTAATATGTGACATTTAATGCGCCCAAGAGATTATGTATTATTAGTATTATTATTATTATTATTATTATGGCATCAAGAGTAGAGAGACTCTTAGTGATTTTAACATGTACCTGCATGCCAGCACAGTGTGTAAGTATATTTAGGTACAGGTACACACAAGTTTAATTATCAGAGTACAGTGGAACCTCAAATTTCGAACGTATCACTTATCGAACTTTTCGAAAATAGAAAGTTTTTTCGAACCAACTTTGTCCCTATTATCGAACTCGCCCCTGTTCTCGAACCGCTGGGTACCAGACCTCTCTGGCAGCCCGCTCTGTCCGCGTCCCCACACAGGCGCCGTGAGCCAGTCTGGTTTTGTTGATGCTTGAGTGAACACTAACCTGCGCTCTCATTCAAACATTTTACAATTATTTCATTGTGTTTAGTGCTTGTGGGTCTGTGAAATAAGCTACCATGGGCCCAAAGAAACTTGCTAGTGGTACCCCTGCGGTAAAGAAAGTGAGAAACACCATAGATGTGAAGAAGGAAATAATACAGAAGTATGAGAGTGGTGTGAGACTTGTTGAGCTTGCCAGGATGTACAGAGGACTGTGGACAGTTATTTTGTGAGACAGAAACAGAGGACTTTGAACAGTTATTTTGTGAGACATAAACAGAGGACTGTAGACAGTTATTTTGTGAGACAGGGGTCCAGTGACTCAAGCTGGTCCTAGTGGCATTAAAATACACAGAGAAGAGAAGTAACCCCAGACAGGGCTTTGCTACCTAAAGTCTTCATGGAGGGGGATTCTCCTTCCAAACTCCCTCTCTCCTCCTCCCTATCTTCCAGATGCCATCACCAATCTTCAATAAATGTAAGTAAAAATGTTATTTTATATGTTATTTAAATTTATTAATACATAATTGAACACTATATTTGTTGTGTGTATGTACAACTATAATTAATCTCTATAAAATGTTTTTTTTTTTGTGAATATTTTTGGGTTTCTGGAATGGATTAATTGTATTTCCATTATTTCTTATGGGAAATATTGCTTCGCTTTTCAGTCTTTTCGAATTTAGAACTAGCTCCTGGAATGGATTAAGTTCGATATTTGAGGTTCCACTGTACATATAAAATATGCAATAACCTTAAAACACTTGGAATTTTGGAAAGTTTCCAGACATAATAAAGAGATGTGCTCAGGGAGAATGTAAACAAACCAGGTGGGCCGTGGTGACCGTATTAGAAAGACAGGCAGAGGGACCTGTATACAGTGGACCCCCGCATACCGTTGGCATCACATAACGTTAAATCCGCATACCGTTACATTTTATCGCCAAGATTTTGCCTCGCATACCGCTAAAAAACCCGCTCAACGCTGTTCGTCCGAGACGCGTCTAATGTGCGCCCTTAGCCAGCCTCACATGTTCCGCCGGTGGCATTGTTTACCAGCCAGCCTCCGCGGTAACATCCAAGCATACAATCGGAACATTTCGTATTATTACAGTGTTTCTGGTGATTTTATCTGCAAAATAAGTGACCATGGGCCCCAAGAAAGCTTCTAGTGCCAACCCTACAGGAATAAGGGTGAGAATTACTATAGAGATGAAGAAAGAGATCATTGATAAGTATGAAAGTGGAGTGCGTGTCTCCGAGCTGGCCAGGTTGTATAGTAAACCCCAATCAACCATCGCTACTATTGTGGGCAACAAAAAGGCAATCAAGGAAGCTGTTCTTGCCAAAGGTTTAACTGTGTTTTCGAAACAGAGATCGCAAGTGATGGAAGATGTTGAGAGACTGTTATTGGTGTGGATAAATGAGAAACAGATAGCAGGAGATTGCATCTCTCAAGTGATCATAAGTGAAAAGGCTAGGAAGTTGCATGAGGATTTAATTAAAAAAATGCCTGCAACTAGTGATGATGTGAGTGAATTTAAGGCCAGCAAAAGGTTGGTTTGAGAGATTTAAGAGGCGTAGTGGCATACATAGTATGATAAGGCATGGTGAGGCTGCCAGTTCGGACCACAAAGCAGCTGAAAAATATGTGCAGGAATTCAAGGAGTACATAGAAACTGAAGGACTGAAACCTGAACAAGTGTTTAATTGTGATGAAACAGGCCTGTTTTGGAAGAAAATGCCAAGCAGGACCTACATTACTCAGGAGGAAAAGGCACTCCCAGGACATAAGCCTATGAAAGACAGGCTTACTCTGTTGATGTGTTCCAATGCTAGTGGTGATTGCAAAGTGAAGCCTTTATTAGTGTATCACTCTGAAACTCCCAGACCGTTCAGGCAAAAGAATGTCCTCAAGGAAAATTTGTGTGTGCTGTGGAGGACAAACAGTAAGGCATGGGTCACTAGGGACTTTTTCTATGACTGGTTACACCATGCATTTGCCCCCAATGTGAAAGATTACCTAACTGAAAAGAAATTAGAACTTAAGTGCCTCCTGGTGTTAGACAATGCCCCTGGTCATCCTACAGACGTGGCAGAGCGACTTTATGGGGACATGAAATTCATTAAGGTGAAGTTTTTGCCTCCTAATACCACTCCTCTCCTGCAGCCCATGGACCAGCAGGTTATTGCAAACTTCAAAAAACTGTACACAAAAGCTCTGTTTGAAAGGTGCTTTGTAGTGACCTCAGAAACTCAACTGACTCTAAGAGACTTTTGGAGAGATCACTTTAATATCCTCAATTGTGTAAACCTTATAGGTAAGGCTTGGGAGGGAGTGACTAAGAGGACCTTGAACTCTGCTTGGAAGAAACTGTGGCCAGAATGTGTAGACCAAAGGGATTTTGAAGGGTTTCAGGCTAACCCTGAGAATCCTATGCCAGTTGAGGAATCCATTATGGCGTTGGGAAAGTCCTTGGGGTTGGAGGTTAGTGGGGATGATGTGGAAGAGTTGGTGGAGGAGGACAATGAAGAACTAACCACTGATGAGCTGATAGATCAACTTCAACAGCAAGCGGCCAGACCTGAGGAAACTGGTTCGAAGGAGGGGAGAGAGAAATTGAAGAAATTGCCTACTACAAAGATTAAGGAAATCTGTGCAAAGTGGCTTGAAGTGCAAACCTTCATGGATGAAAATCACCCTCACACAGCTATTGCAAGCTGTGCTGGTGACTATTACACTGACAATGTTATGAAACACTTTAGGGAAGTCATAAAGGAACGAGAGGTACAGGCCACTATGGACAGATATGTTGTGCGACAGAAGTCCAGTGACTCTGAAGCTGGTCCTGGTGGCATTAAAAGAAGAAGGGAAGTAACCCCAGAAAAGGACTTGACACCTCAAGTCTTAATGGAAGGGGATTCCCCTTCTAAACACTAAGACTCTCTCCTCCTCCCATCCCATCAATCATCACCAGATCTTCAATAAAAGTAAGTGTCATGTAATTGTGCATGCCTTTTTCAGTTTGTGTGTATTAAAATTAATATTTCATGTGGTAAAAATTTTTTTTTTCATACTTTGGGGTGTCTTGCACGGATTAATTTGATTTCCATTATTTCTTATGGGGAAAATTCATTCGCATAACGATAATTCCGCATAACAATGAGCTCTCTTGCACGGATTAACATCGCTATGCGGGGGTCCACTGTAGTGAGTTTTGGTCATAATTTGAAATATCTGTATTAGCGGAACGCCATAAAGCGAAATGCCATAAATCAGGGCCCTACTAAATATATATTATAGAACAATAGTAATAAAAAAAATTTGTATTGTTTGCTTGTGTAAACAAGTTTTGTAAACAATATATTGATAATTTTGTTTGTGCGCTTATTGTGTTGTATACAATGAGTGCATGTATGTACATTGCACCTTACTTTGGTCTCACAGGCCTAAGTTACCTGAAAAAATAAAGTAGGGGAAAAAGCAAGATACCTTCGAATGGGAGTAAAAAAGAGTTTACCAGGCGAGTGGTATTCATCGCTGTTGCCATACGCGGCTCATTTTCTGCCAACTTTGTGCCTCTATATCTCCATAAGTATTGATCGCAAAAATTTGTTTTGGGGCTTAACCCTTTCAGGGTTGCCAGACCCTCTCAGAAACTTGTTCTCAGGGTCGCCCAAATTTAAAAAAAAAATTTTTTTTCTTATGAAAAGATAGAGAATCTTTTTCCGATCATAATGACACTAAAAGCATGAAATTTGATGGAAAACTTACGGAATTATGCTCTCGCGAATTTAGCGGTCTCGATGATGTTGATGCATCGGCGATTTTGCCCACTTTGAGCCCTATTTACGGCCAATTCCAGTGTACTAGTCGACAAAAATCATAACGATTTTGCTAGAACTTCATTTTTTCTATCAAATGAGTACAAGAAACCACCCATTTACCAATTTCAACTATCCAATGCAGTGGTCAGAATTTAGCAATTTTGTCAATTTCACACAAATTTCAAAAGATGCCAATTTCCAAATAGGGTCCAGAATAAACAAGAAAGACATTCCTGGCACTAAAATAACATTTCCTCTGTTCACTAGTCACGTCCCCATGCCCCTCTTACATTCTTTTGCTTTCCACTTTGAATTTTTATTCTCACAAAAAATAGAAGATTTACTGTTATGCAGCCTACTGCATTAGTGTAGAAATGGTATAAATAATATTGGTGCACTTGTGAAAGAATATTAGACTCACCAGTTGACATGTATTGGACGCTTAGCATGATTTGTTTAGTTTTGAACTTTGGTAAAAATTGAACATTTCTGCTACTTTGAGCTAAATTTCAAGGTACTTTTCATTTTAAAACCAGTCAAAATCATCTCAATTTCTATAATATGTCTTTAATTCTATAAAATGAGACCAGGAAAACTAGAATACAACAATAAATACCATACGAAAATACAGTGCAAAGCCGCTGTGTGCTGCAGTATTTTTTTTATACTGCGCACACTGACCACATAGACCCATTCTTTCATATGTAGGCCTACCAGCTTCCTCTCACTAGATTTGAGGGCGCTAGAATTTAGGCATACTAGTATGTCAAAAACCCTGATGCGTAAGCCGTACTAGTACATCCGAAACCCTGAAAGGGTTAAAACAATTAGAAAATTAATCTTAACATTTTCATAAAAAAAAATATTTTTTTTTTTTAATATTCTTTGACACCAGGAGACACTTCAGGATTTGGGGTCGTGACAGTCGCAACCATAAATCCTGAAGTGTCTCCTGGTGTCGCAAAATATTTGAAAAAAAAAAAATAGTTTTTTTCTATGAAATGATAAGAGAATCTTTTCCCGATGATAATGACACCAAAAGTATGAAATCTGATGGAAAACTTACGGAATTATGCTCTTGCGAAGCTAGCAAACCTCAGCGACATTTATGCATCGGCGATTTCACCCAATTTGAGCCCTATTTTCGGCCAATTCCATTGTTCCAGTCGACCAAACTCATAGCCATTTCTTTAGAACTCCATTTGTTCTATCGACTGAGGACAAGAAACTGCCCATTTACCAATTTCAACTACCCAATAAAGTGATCAGAATCGGCAATATGGCCAATTTCATGCAAATTAAAAAATATGTCAATTTCAAAATAGGGTCCAGAATGAACAATACAGACATTCCTGGCACTAAAATAACATTTTCTCTGTTCATCAGTCACGTCTCCAGGCCCCTGTTATAAAACTCTTGCTTTCTATTTTGAACTTTTATTCACACAAAAAATATAAGATTTACTGTTATGCAGATAACTGCAATATTGTAATAATTGTATAAATAACATCAACCCATTTGTGACTGTGTATCAGAATGGCTAGCTGGACATTTATTGGACAATGACGTCATTTGTTTATTCTTAAACATTACTCATGAAATCGTAATGACACGATTGCAAACAAACCATACCCCAGCTGGGATTGAACCCACGGTCAGAGTCTCAAAATTCCAGACCGTAGCGTTAGCCACTAGACCAGCTAGCCACAGTAAGATTCGTCCAACTAGGTATATTTCTACACCATAGGAAGGTTAGCACAGGCACCACTGTGACCAGTGGTGCCTGTGCTAACCTTCCTATGGTGTAGAAATATACCTAGTTGGACAAATCTTATTGTGGCTAGCTGGTCTAGCGGCTAACACGACGGTCTGGAGTTTTGAGACTCTCTGACTGCGGGTTCAATCTCGGCCGGGGTATGGTTTCTTGAACACTGGCAAAAATCAAGCATTTCTGCTACTTTGAGCTCCATTTCAAGATCTTTTTCAGAGTAAAACCAATCAAAATCACTTCAATTTCTATATGTTTTCCATTCTATCAAATGAGACCAAGAAAACAAGAATGCAACCATAAATACTGTACGAAAATACACCTCAAAGTCGGTGTTTTTATCCAAAAACACAGTTTTTTTTCTCGTTATGCAGTGTGTGCTGCAGGATTTTTTATACTGCACACACCGACTACACAGACCCATTCTCTCACATGTGGGCCTACCAGCTTCTTCTGCTTGATTTGAAGCCTCTAGAATTTTTGAGTAAAGTGGAACCTCGGCTTATGAATTTAATCTATTCCGTGGACTTGTTCGTATCCTGATTTGTTCGTACGCTGGGTCAATTTTCCTCATTTAAATTAAATGGAATGCAATTAATTCGTTTCAGCTGAATTCCTGCCCTCAAGAGGCATGACAAAATAACCCTATCATCAACTCTATGGCTTATTTATCTGTCAAAATTCATCTAATATGGCATAATAAACAATATAAATAACATAGAAACCTGATATACACTCTAGAATGAATAAAATATGTCATTACATGGACAGTGGAGGGAGGAGGATTGTGGTTGCGAGAGTGGTCGCGCATTCTTGCTATGAAAACATCAGAGGTGTTATTATAAGAGAAAACAGTTTGTGAGGCTGAATTAGATCTGGTGTACATACATTTACATACCTTTTAAAAGAAATGCAGAGAAGCATATCCTGTCAGGAGTTCACACTTTTCTTAAGAACTGCTATGTACAATTTTTATGTTTAACTCACTACACTACATATCGCATGTGAGCTGTTTCTCCATCAACCATATCAACAGCAGCTTTTCCATCTTTTCATTTACAGAGGTCCGCTGCTTAGAAATTACTGTAACACCCTTTGCTGGTGCTATAGCTTTTATAGGCTCCTTCTGCTTTAGTATTGTACATATAGTAGAGGGGCTATACTTGTACTCACTCGCCAAGTCCTCAACCCACGTACCTAGTCTGTGCTTAACAATGATTTCTTGCTTTAATTCCATGCAAATCATCCTCTTTTTCTTCTCGGCACTGTCCTTTGGAAGAAAGAAATCTGGTGAATTAACCCTTTCAGGGTTTTCGACGTACTAGTACAGCTTACGCACCAGGGTTATTGACGTACTAGAATGCCTAAATTCTAGCGCCTTCAAATCTAGCGAGAGAAAGCTGGTAGGCCTACATATGAAAGAATGGGTCTATGTGGTCAGTGTGTGCAGTATAAAAAAAAATCCTGCAGCACACAGTGCGTAATGAGAAAAAAAAACCTGTTTTTTTTTTATTAAAACAGCGACTTTGCACTGTATTTTCGTATGGTATTTATGGTTGTATTCTAGTTTTCCTGATCTCATTTTATAGAATGGAAGACATATTACAGAAATTGAGATGATTTTGATTGGTTTCACAATGAAAAGTACCTTGAAATTGAACTCAAAGTAGCAGAAATGTTTGATTTTTACCAAAGTTCAAAAGTAAACAAATCATGCCAAGCGTCCAATACACGTCAACTGGTGAGTAATATTCTTTCACAGATGCGCTGATATTATTTATACCATTTCTACACTAATGCAGTAGTCTGCATAACAGTAAATCTTATATTTTTTTGTACGAATAAAAATTCAAAGTGGAAAGCAAAAGAATATAAGAGGGGCCTGGGGACGTGACTAACAAACAGAGAACTTGTTATTTTAGTGCCAGGAATGTCTGTCTTGTTTATTCTGGAACCTATTTGGAAATTGGCATCATCTGAAATTTGTGTGAAATTGGCAAAATTGCCAATTTCTAACCACTTTATTGGATAGTTGAAATTGGTAAATGGGTGGTTTCTTGTACTCATTCGATAGAAAAAAATGGAGTTCTAGCAAAATAAATATGATTTTTGTTGACTAGTACACAGGAATTGGCCAAAAATAGGGCTCAAGGTGGGCAAAATCGCCAATGCATAAACATCGGTGAGACCGCTAAGTTCGTGAGAGCATAATTCCGTAAGTTTTCCATCAAATTTCATACTTTTGGTGTCATTATGATCGTGAAAAGATTCTCTATCATTTCATGAGAAAAAATCATTTTTTTTTTCCCGAAAAATTTTCGACCCTGAGAACAAGTTCAGGAGAGGGCCTCTCGACCCTGAAAGGGTTAATTGCATGAAACTTAAGGAAATCATGAGAATTCTTTGCACCATGAGGGTAGCTCTGTAAGCACACATGCACTGGTGAGCATTGTGGTGGTGGTGTCAAACTAAATTACAGTGGACCCTGGTTTTTCATAATTAATCCATTCCAGAGAGTGTGACTATTATTGAAATTGATGATTTGCGAATCCATTTTCCCCATAAGAAGTTCCAGACACCCAGAAGTATCAACAAAAAAAATTTCTTTTACCTTAAAGATAGATTTACTTGCACAAAAGAATGAACATTCAACATGACAGTTACCTTTACTGAAGACTGTTGTTGGTGAATGGAAGACTGGGAGGAGGAGAGAGGGAAGAGAGGTTATTGTTTGAAAGGGGAATCCCCCTCCATAAAAACTCTAGGTCACTTCAGGGGTCTCTTCCCTAGCCACTTCCCTAGCTTAAATATAGATTTACATGCAGAAAAGAATGCCAAATAAATGTAAAGCACTAATAAAATGTATAAATGAACATTTAACATCGCACATACCTTTACTGAAGACTCTTGGTGTATGGCAGACGGGGCAGAGGGAGGGGAGGCGAGTTTATTGTTGGAGAATATGACACTAATATCCACTCTACAACTTATTTATCTATCACAATTCAACTAATATGACATAATAAACAATACGTACTAATAACACAGAAACATGGAATATACTCTAGAATGAATAAAATAAGTCATTATTAATGTCACAAGAGGTGTTCTGCTTTTGTTGTTGGGTGTATAAGGGCCACTGTGAGCATAAGCCGTCCATAATGGTGGTGAAGCAGCAGCTGAGGCGCTGGTGTTTTCTGTAGCCCTATATAACTAACAACATTGGAGGAGTTAGTAGAATCACTGAATCACTGAAGAAGGCACCCTCTACCACCATCACAACCACTACCACCATCACTACCACTATCACAACCACTATCATAACCACTATCACAACCACTACCACCCTATACCATAATCAGAACTGCTACCACCATCACTACCACCTTCTACCACCATCACTACCACCCTCTACCACCATCACTACCACCCTCTACCACCATCACTACCACCCTCTACCACTATCACAACTGCTACCACTCTACCACCACCACTTTCATATTTTTCTACAATCTTTTTCTTAAATTATATGTGTTTCTTACATTCTTTACCAAAGGGCTGGCACTAGTAGCTTTCTTTGGAGCCAAGGTGACCTATTTAGCAGTTGGAAGCACTAAAACGAATGGAATACTATGAAATGTATTGTATGAACTCGTGGGATCATCCTCACTCACTGATAAACAATGGCACTCTGGCTGGGAATGGAGTGTGAGGCGGCTCAGGGCCATGTGTACGCATCCCAGATGAATGACTATTTGCAAGTCAAACAACAATTTGAGTCAATGTTTTGATGAAAAAAGTTTCGATTTCCGGAAATTACGACTTTCGAGCTTTACGAAAAATGAAGGACCACTGTATATGCAGTATGTACATAGTAGTAGTATTATAATTATTATTATTGTACTATTACATATTATATTGTTATTATTATATTATATGGAATTATTATTATGTATTATCATTATTAGTACATATAATAATAATAATTATTATAACAATAATAATACAATATAATGGTAATAATAATAATAACAGTAAGGAGAAACTTCAAAAGGATACCAGTAGTTGGCCCCACCATCAGCAAAACATTGGTAACCACTACTAGTACACTTTTCACCTGTCTAGACTTAAGTAGTCTATTAGTACAGTGGACCCCCAGTTTACAATATTATTTCATTCCAGAAGTATGTTCAGGTGCCAGTACTGACCGAATTTGTTCCCATAAGGAATATTGTGAATTAGATTAGTCCATTTCAGACCCCCAAATATACACATACAAACGCACTTACATAAATACACTTACATAATTGGTCGCATTGGGAGCTGATCGTAAACCAGGGGTCCACTGTATTTTGTTAAGTCTGCCCGAAATGCCTCGGCATGACAGTGGCTTTCTTTGCTCTAATCATATTATGATATGTAAATACACACTGTAACCTTTGCAAAGAAATAAATATTTTATTTATTTATAAACCTTCCTTGAGGGGTAAGTTCACATCCTGAAATTTCTTTTGCAACCAGAAGCAAAAAATCGACCAAAAGACAGTTTGTATCCTGAAAAATTCACATTGTGGGGCGTTCGTAAGCCGATGTTCCACTGTACATATACGTCAAACACAGTGGCTCGAAAGAAGTATATATACGACCGAAACAGTCAAAGGGTTGATACTTTAGGGTGTCTGGAATGGATTAATTTGATTTCCATTACAGTGGTCCCTCGTTGTTCGTAATTAATCCGTTCCTGGAGCCGTTACTATAAACGAAATTTACGATTTACGAATCAATTTTCCCCATAAGAAATAATGTAAATACAATTAATCCGTTCCTGACACCCAGAAGTATTAAAACAAAAAAAAATTTAACATGAAATATACATGTAGTACATAAACAATACAATGGGAAATGATGAATGAAACATTAACAGCAATACACTTACCTTTACTGGAGATTCTTCTTAGTGTAGGGGAGACTGGAGGAGGAGAGTGTGGATTGTTTATAGTTTGGAAGGGGAATCCCCTTCCATCAGCACCTCAGGTACCATTTGCTTTTCTGGGGTTGCTTCTCTTCTCTGTTTCTTAATGCCACTAGGACCACCTTGAGAGTCACTGGAGTCCTGTCTCACAAAATAACTGTGGAGAGAGCTCTGTTTCTGGCGTCTCTTTAACACTTCCCTAAAATGGCCCAAGACTTTGTCACTGTACATGTTGTCAACCTGGCTTGCAACAACCTTGTTAGGGTGATGTTTCTCCATAAAGCTTTCCATCTTACCCCACATAGTAAAAATCTCTTTAATTTCTGAAGAAGGCACCTTCTTCCATCTCTCTTCCTCCTCCTCTGCAGCAAGATTCTGAGCTGTGATGTGTTGCTCTTCCTGCTGAAGCTCTTGCAGCTCCTCAGTGGTGAGCTCTTCATTGTGGTCTTCCACCAATTCTTCCACATCCTCCAAACTCACATCCAACCCCATGGAACTCCCCAGTGCCACAATTGATTTTACAACAGACATAGGCTCATTAGGGTCAGTCCCAAATCCTTCAAAATCCCTCTTGTCGACACAATCTGGCCACAATTTTCTCCAGGCAGAGTTCAAAGTCCTGGTAGTCACTCCCTCCCAAGCCATACCTATAAGGGTTATGCAGTGGAGGATGCTGAAGTGTTCTCTCCAAAATTCCCTTAGGGTCAAGCGAGTGTCTGTGGTCACAGTCAAGCACCTGTGAAACATTGCTTTTGTGTAGAGTTTTTTAAAGTTTGCAATAACCTGCTGGTCCATGGGTTGGAGAAGAGGAGTGGTATTCGGGGGCAATAACTTTACTGTGATGAACCCAAACTCCTCGAAAATTAGGTCATCCAACTTTGGAGGATGAGCAGGTGCATTGTCCATTACTAGCACGCACTTGAGATCCAATTTCTTTTCCAGGAGATACTCCTTCACACTAGGCCCAAACACTTAATTGAATCACTCGACGAAAATTTCCCTCGTGACCCATGCCTTACTATTAGATTTCCAAAACACACACACAATTTACTCTTCATAACATTGTTTTTCCTGAACACTCTGGGATTTTCAGAATGGCACACTAGTAATGGCTTCACTTTGAAATCCCCACTAGCATTAGCACAGAATATTAGCATCAGCCTGTCTTTCATAGGCTTGTGTCCTGGCATTGCCTTTTCCTCTTGTGTAATGAAGGTCCTCTTTGGCATTTTCTTCCAAAAGAGGCCTGTTTCGTCACAATTGAACACTTGTTCAGGTTTCAGTCCTTCAGCCTCCATGTACTCCTGGAATTCATGCACATATTTTTCAGCCGCCTTGTGGTCCGAACTGGCAGCCTCACCATGCCTTACCACACTGTGTATGCCAGTACGGTTCTTAAATCTCTCAAACCAGCCTTTGCTGGCCTTAAATTCACTCACTTCACCACTATTTGCAGGCAATTTCTTTACCAAATCTTCATGCAACTGTCTAGCCTTTTCACAAATAAACAAAGTCATAAGAGTATCTCTTGCTAATTGTTTCTCATTTATCCACACCAATAATAACTTCTCAACCTCTTCGAGTACTGGTGATCTCATTTTTGTCAGCATAGTTACTCCCTTTGCAACAACAGCATCCTTTATTTCCTTTTTCTTGGCCACTATGGAACATAAGGTTGTGTAGGGTTTCTTATACATCCTGGACAGTTCGGCCACACTTGTACCACTTTCATATTGTTCAATGATGGTTTTCTTAAATTCAATCGTATTTCTCACCTTTACCACAGGCTTGGCACTAGGAGCTTTCTTTGGAGCCATGGTAGCTTATTTAGTACTTGTAAGCACTAAAATAAATGGAATATTATGAAATATTTCGCTGGAGCACGTGAGGGGACCTTCGCTCACTGGTAAACAATGCCAGACTGGCTGCCGCCCTGGCTCACGCCGTGGGTACGCGTCCCGGACGAACTACGACTCGCGAGTCAACCTATGAAAAGCGAGTCCATGTTTATATGAAAATACCCCTATGATTGGCGAATTTTACGATTGCCGGGAACTACGAAAAGCGGGGGACCACTGTATTTCTTATGGGGAAAATTAATTCGGATAATGAAAAAATCAGTTAAAGACAAGCTCTCTGGAACGGATTAATTTTGTTACCTGAGGGTCCACTGTACTGTATGTTGCTTCAAATATTTTAAAATAACTTTTAACTCTTAAACGGTCCAAACGTATATATACGTTCTTTTACGTAGCACCCCAAATGCATATACAGTGGACCCCCGCATAGCGACTTTAATCCGTGCAAGAGGGCTGATTGTTATGCGAAATGTTCGGTATGCGAATGAATTTTCCCCATAAGAAATAATGGAAATCAAATTAATCCGTGCAAGACACCCAAAAGTACGAAAAAAAATTTTTTACCACATGAAATATACATTTTCCTACACACAAAGAGAAGGATACATGCACAATAGTAGAGTAGTACATGCACAATATATATTGTGCATGTACTACTCTACTAAATGAAGAATAAATGACACTTACCTTTATTGAAGATGCAGCAATGACTGATGAGACACTGTGTCCTGGGAGTGCCTTTTCCTCCTGAGTACTGTAGGTCCTGTTTGGCATTTTCTTCCAGAACAGGCCTTATCACACTGTGTATGCCACTACGATTCTTAAATCTCTCAAACCAACCTTTGCTGGCTTTAAATTCACCAATATGAGCACTAGTTCCAGGCATTTTTCCCTGTTCACCTGGGTGTTAGTCGACTGGTGTGGGTTGCATCCTGGGAGACAAGATTAAGGACCCCAATGGAAATAAGTTAGACAGTCTTCGATGACACTGACTTTTTTGGGTTATCCTGGGTGGCAAATCCTCTGGGGTTAATTGTTTCTTGGTATTCTCAATAAGCCACACCAACAACGGTGCTACAGCAGCAGCAGCTGACGGTGGTACAGCAGCAACAGACGATGCTACAGCAGCAGCAGACGATGCTACAGCAGCAGCAGACGATGCTACAGCAGCAGCAGACGATGCTACAGCAGCAGCAGACGATGCTACAGCAGCAGCAGCAGCTGACGGTGGTACAACAGCAGCAGCAGCTGACGGTGGTACAGCAGCAGCTGTACCACCAATAGTAGCGATGGTTGATTGGGGTTTATTATACAACCTGGCCAGCTCGGAGACACGCACTCCACTTTCATACTTATCAATGATCTTTTTCTTCATCTCTATAGTAATTCTCACCCTTATTGCTGTAGGGTTGGCACTAGAAGCTTTCTTGGGGCCCATGGTCACTTATTTTCCAGAAAAAATCACCAAAAACACTGTAATAATACAAAATGTTCCGATTGTATACTTGGATGTTACCACGGAGGCTGGCTGGTAAACAATGCCACCGGCGGAACATGTGAGCGTGGCTCAGGCCGCACATTGGACGCGTCTCGGACGAAGGGCGGTGAGCGGGTTTTTGGGTGGTATGCGAGGCAAAATTTTTGCGAAAAAAGCGAGCGGTATGCGGATTGTACGGTATGCAATGCGTGCGGTATGCGGGGGTCCACTGTACAGTGGTCCCTCGCTTTTTTGTAGTTCTCGGCAATCGTAAATTTCGCCAATCATAGGGTTATTTTCGTATAAACATGGACTCGCTTTTCATAGGTTGACTCACGAATAGTAGTTCGTCCGGGACGCGTATGCACGGTGTGAGCAGGGGCGGCCTCCCTACCCAGCCAGTCTGGCATTGTTTACCAGTGAGTGAAGGTCCCCTCAAGTGCTCCTACGAAATATTTCGTAATATTCCACTCATTTTAGTGCTTGCAAGTACTAAATAAGCTACCATGGCTCCAAAGAAAGCTCCTAGTGCCAAGCCTGTGGTAAAGAAGGTGAGAAATATGTACAGTGACAAAGTCTTGGGCCATTTTAGGGAATTGTTAAAGAGACTCCAGAAACAGAGCTCTCTCCACAGTTACTTTGCGAGACAGGACTAGAGTGACTCTCAAGGTGGTCCAAGTGGCATTAAGAAACAGAGAAGAGAAGCAACCCCAGAGAAGCAATTGGTACCTGAGGTGTTGCTGGAAGGGGATTCCCCTTCCAAACTGTAAACAATCCAATCTCTCTCCTCCTCCAGTCTCCCATACACTAAGAAGAATCTCCAATAAAGGTAAGCGTTACACTGTTAATGTTTCATTCATCATTTCCCATTGTATTGTTTATGTACTACATGTATATTACATGTAAAAAAATTTTTTGTTTTAATACTTCTGGGTGTCAGGAACGGATTAATTGTATTTACATTATTTCTTATGGGGAAAATTGATTCGCAAATCGTAAATTTCATTTATAGTAATGGCTCCAGGAACGGATTAATTACGAAAAACGAGGGACCACTGTATATGTTTTATTTTTCCTGCCTTCAAATTTGACACGATTGGCCTGAGATGCCTTGTCAGCATAGAATGGGTCCTAACACTTAGTGTGCGCGGTATTAAAAAAAATCTGGGACCACTTAGTGCCTTGTGGGAGCGCCAGTTAAACTGAGCACCAGCTAGAGCAAACAGTGCAGCAAACACCAAGGATTCGCTGATGTAATATCATATTAACATCCCCCTTTTAAGAGGAAAGTGATGTTAACCCCAAGTTTAGGGTCTGTCTATCTCTGTATCTCTGTCTGTCTATCTCTGTATCTCTGTCTATCTGTCTGTCTGTGTCTGTCTCTGTCTCTATCTGTCTTTGTCTATCTGTCTCTGTATCTCTTTCAATCTGTCTCTCTTTCTATCTGTCTATCTCTGTCTCACAGGTACACATTATTACAAGTATACATAGTGTAAATTACCTAGGATAACCCAAAAAATCCAGACAAAGTGCTATACTCTGCTTGAAGATGTGAGTAAACGTGATGATGCAGTCTTGTGGCTCTCTCTGAGACAGAGAGCTAGATGGATAGACAGAGACAGGGAGCTTGACAGACAGACAGACATGTCTGTGTACCAGCAAAAACAAAGTGAGGGCGATGCTCATCAAATATCACCTCTAATCTTTTCTTATCAGCTGCACCCTCCCCCACCCTCACGTATGCTCATCAAACGTCAGCTCTTATCAGTTATCTCATCTTATCATGTCACTGTCAGGGGTGGACTTCGTTTTTCATGCTTCAAGGGAACTTATTATTACCTATTATTATTTTTTTTTTTCAACAAACCAGTCGTATCCCACCAAGGCAGGGTGGTTCAAAAAGAAAAACGAAAATCTCCGTTTCTAAATTTAGTAATTTATACAGGAGAAGGGGTTACTAGCCCCTTACTCCTAGCATTTTAGTCGCCTCTTACAACACGCATAGCTTACGGAGGAAGAATTCTGTTCCACTTCCCCATGGAGGTAGGAGGAAATGAACAAGAACAAGAACTAGTAAGAAAATAGAAGAAAACCCAGAGGGGTGTATATATATATGCTTGTACATGTATGTGTAATGTGACTTAAGTGTAAGTAGAAGTAGCAAGATGTACCTGAAACCTTGCATGTTCATGAGACAGAAAAATGGACACCAGCAATCCTACCATCAAGTAAAACAATTACAGGCTTTCGTTTTACACTCAGTGGGCAGGACGGTAGTACCTCACTGGGTGGTTGCTGTCTACCAGCCTACTACCTATTATTCTTTCTTTCAACACACCGGCCGTATCCCACCGAGGCAGGGTGGCCCAAAAGGAAAAACAAAAGTTTCTCCTTTTTCATTTAGTAATATATACAGGAGAAGGGGTTACTAGCCCCTTGCTCCTGGCATTTTAGTTGCCTCTTACAACACGCATAGCTTACGGAGGAAGAATTCTGTTCCACTTCCCCATGGAGTTAAGAGGAAATAAACAAGAACAAGAACTAGAAAGAAAATAGAAGAAAACCCAGAGAGGTGTGTATATATATGCTTGTACATGTATGTGTATTGTGACTTAAGTGTAAGTAGAAGTAGCAAGACGTACCTGAAATCTTGCATGTGTATGAGACAGAAAAAAAGACACCAGCAATCCTATCGTGTAAAACAATTGCAGGCTTCTGTTTTACATTCACTTGGCAGGACGGTAGTACCTCCCTGGGTGGTTGCTGTCTACCAGCCTACTACCTATTATTATTATTACATATTATTCTTCTCCTCCTCCTCCTCCTCATTGTTATTATATACTTCCACATATCCAAAACATTGCTGGACATATAAATATTTTGTATATATTCCAAGACAATAGTAAATGGCTAAGGCAGGTGTAAATGTCCACCTGTCAGTGTGTTTCTGACAATTTGAGTACAATTTCAGTACCTAATACTAGTGTCAAAACAAAGATTGGTTATAAAATGACAAGAACTACTACAAATTGTAATTATCAGAACATAAAAATTACATAAAATAATATGAAAAATCCTAGGTAGTAGGTTGGTAAACAGCAAGCGCCCAGGGAGGTACTACCGTCCTGCCAAGTGAGTGTACAACGAAAACCTGTAATTGTTTTACATGATGGTAGGATTGCTGGTGTCTTTTGTCTGTCTCATAAACATGCAAGATTTCAGGTATGTCTTGCTACTTCTACTTGCACTTAGGTCACACTACACATACACGTACAAGCATATATATACACACCCCTCTGGGTATTCTTCTGTTTTCTTTCTAGTTCTTGTTCTTGTTTATTTCCTCTTATCTCCATGGGGAAGTGGAACAGAATTCTTCCTCCGTAAGCCATGCGTGTTGTAAGAGGCGACTAAAATGCCGGGAGCAAGGGGCTAGTAACCCCTTCTCCTGTATAAATTACTAAATTTAAAAGAGAAACTTTCATTTTTCTTTTTGGGCCACCCTGCCTTGGTGGGATACAGCCGGTGAGTTGAAAGAAAGAATATGAAAAATAGAAAAAAAGGTATATCGGCAACACTTCTGCAAGCGGCAGGACTCGATGTTGCTGTCACAGGAGCATCCAGTGCCAACTTCTTGGCCTCATATCTCGATAAGTACTGACCCTAAATTTTTTTATTCTAAAATACTTAAAAAAATGTGCTCTTTTTTACTATAAAAAAAAACTGATTTTTTTCCAAAATATTCGGGGCACTGAGCGAGTGAACATATATACACGTTTGGACCGTTTAACCCTTAAACGATCCAAATGTATGTATACAGTGGACCCCCGGTTCACGATATTAATCCGTTCCTGAGAGCTCATCATAAACCAAAATTATCGGAAAGCGAATCAATTTTCCCCATAAGAAATAATGGAAATCAAATTAATCCGTGCAAGACACCCAAAAGCATGAAAAAAAAACTCTTACCACATGATATATTAAGTTTAATGCAATATAATTACAATAACAATAATAACAATAGAATAATCGCAATAGAATAATTGACACTTACCTTTAATGAAGATCTGGTGATGATTGATGGGATGGGAGGAGGGGAGTGTGTCGAAGTTTTTAATGTTTAGAAGGGGAATCCCCCTCCATTAGGACTTGAGGTAGCAAGTCCTTTTCTGGGGTTACTTCCCTTCTTCTTTTAATGCCACTAGGACCAGCTTGAGAGTCACTGGACTTCTGTTGCACAACATATCTGTCCATAGAGGCCTGTACCTCTCGTTCCTTTATGACTTTCCTAAAGTGGTTCACAACATTGTCAGTGTACAGGTTGCCAACACGGCTTGCAGTAGCTGTGTCAGGGTGATTTTCATCAAAAAAGGTTTGCACTTCAAGCCACTTTGCACACATTTCCTTAATTTCAATAGTCATTAGCACCCTTGGTCTCGATGGGTTGGCATTAGAAGCTTTCTTGGGGCCCATGGTGACTTATTTTGCAGAAAAAAGCACCAAAAACAGTGATAATATGGATAATACAGAATGTACCAAATGTATCCTTAGATGCGCACACACTGGCTGGCTTGTAAACACTGGACACGTCTCGTATGAATTGTATCGCATACCGGGTTGTGTAACGGGAACCGAGGCAAATTTTCTGCGATATAATGCATCGGTTACCGGATTTATCGGATACTGTTAGCATCGCGAACTGGGGGTCCACTGTATATATGTTTTTTTTGTCATTCATTCAACACTGCCACAATAAGCCTGAGTCACCTAGAAATGAGAGAATGGGTGTGCGCACTCACTGTGCACCATATTAAAATAATTGGGGATGCCTGGGTACCATATGCTCTTTTTTCCTATTAAAAAAAAAATTCTCAAAAAATTTGGGGCGCTACGCGAGTGAACATATATATACATTTGGACCGTTTAGGGGTTAAGGGTTAAGGCGACTTTACAGAGAATGATGTAACTATTAAAAAGGTGTTAATTTCTTTAGCTAACATTTAATTTACATTAAGATTGAAAAGAGTTGAATGTATTGGCACTAAGTGCCAATAATTCTTCAATAACTGAAACAGATCCAATATAATGACGAAAATGTATTGGCATAAACTAACTATAATTCACTAGACAAATAAAACAGAAGAATAAATACATGAACTAGAGGAGACATAAAGCTACAATAATGAAAGCTTAAAATTGAAAGACATGCAGATCACCAATGTTGGAGAAAATAAATTGAATAAAAACAAATTAACTTGAATTTATTTCCATTATAAAATATTACTCAGTACTTTTAAAATAATACTATTTATAATAATCATTACAGATTTTGAAAAAAGGCAATCAGTAGTGATTTTTAAGGAATAAGAAAGATTTATTGGTAAATTCAACTATTATACTCTTTCAACTGACCCGTCTTACCAAACATTTTTAAAGTGAATACAGTAGTTCTCTTCTGTAAGTGCTTTTTTCTCCTGATAGAGGTTCATGAATTCTAACACTGTAAAACCATTCAGTAATCTATTATTGAGGTGGTTTGGACATTTATAGTTGGAGAAAAATGGCATGGCTAGGAGGGCAAATAAATTAGGAATGGAGGGGAGGGAGGTTTGGGGTTATTGTAGGATAGGTTGGGGGGAGGGGAGGGGTGAAAGAGGTTAGACATCTAAAAGGCTTGTGTGAGTATATTACATAGGAGTGGAGTTATGACTTGATGTTCTGCTGGAGTGTGAGCAAGGTAACATTTTTGAAAGGATTCAGGGAAACCAGCTGATCAGACTTGAAGTCCTAGAGATGGGAAGTTCAGTGCCTGCACTCTGAAGGAGGGGGTGGGGATGTTGTGATTTGGAGGGTCATCTGAACTGTTATGTCATCATCATTCTGGTATCTGAACTGTTATGTCATCATGATTCTGGTAAGAGTGACTGAATGACGGTGAAAGCGTTTTCTTCTTTCTCAAGTCATCCTGCCTTGGTGGGAGACAGCTGGTGTATTATTATTAAATATAACAAGTGACAAACACTTAAGCAACATACAGCAATATACAGTACATAATATGAAACTTCACAACTGTAAATCATTTTGTCTTGAAAGGTTATGATGGCCATTTTACTCACATTATCATTTATTCCTCTAGGCTTCATGAAGCTTTTGATATTGATAATAATGCACAATCCATGAGGGTAGCACGTGGGCAAGGGGTAATAGTTCTCTTCATTTGTCTGCGATTTTTGTGGTGCAAGAGATGGAGTGCAAGAAGCTCCTGAGGTTGTTAGGTGGAATGAAAGGTTCATCAGTAAATTTAGTTTACCCAAAAGCCATTTTCTACTACTGGTAATATACTTAAGATTATAATTATTTCTGCCTTCTCTACCCATTCACATCTTAGTTATACGACAGGTACATTCAGTAGGGCCCCACTTATATGGCAGGTTAGGTTCCAGGCTACCGCCATAAAGTAGAAATTACCATAAAGTGGAACGCCATTTTTTCCACTTATAAATGCATATAAATGCCAGATAAAAAGTTTACATTGACATGTATTAAGAAGCATTAAAAAACAATAAAAAGATAAAGTACATACCCAGTAAATGACTTACTTTAAAATATTTGTAGTCTTAATGCAAGGTGAGTAGTATTTATTGTAGGTAGCCAGGTGTGGTAGCTCCCACACCAGCTACCATAACTACACGACATATACAATTTAAATTTAAAGCGCCCCAAAGCGATTATTATTATCACCATCAATGTATGTTGCTCACTGAGATTAATTATTTCTATCTATTACCCTTAGATACATCGTTAACAAGAGAACGAGTAAATGAGAGAGAAAGAGAGACGCTGAAAATGTAAACAAACAAATGAAGGCGTAAGGGGAGTCACTTCGTCAGAAGAAACCATATCAATACCTGTCTACTTTTGGTTCAAATAAGTACATTTCCATGGGGAAGTGGAATAAGAATCTTTCCTCCGTAAGCCATGCGTGTTGTAAAAGTCAACTAAAATGCTGGGAACAATGGGCTAGTAACCCTTTTTCCTGTAAAGATTACTAAAAAGAATAAGAAGAAGAAAATTGTCAAAGTGGGAAGTCTGAATGTGCGTGGATGTTGTGCAAATGATAAGAAAGTGATGATTGTGGATGTTATGAATGAGAAGAAGCTGGATGTCCTGGCTTTAAGTGGAACAAAGCTGAAGGGGGTGGGAGAGTTTCAGTGGAGAGGAATAAATGGGATTAGGTCAGGGGTTTCAAATAGAGTTAGAGCTAAAGAAGGAGTAGCAATAATGTTGAAGGATAAGATATGGCAGGAAAAGAGGGACTATAAATGTATTAATTCAAGGATTATGTGGAGTAAAATAAAGGTTGGATGTGAAAAGTGGGTAATAGTAAGCGTATATGCACCTGGAGAAGAGAGAAGTGTAGACGAGAGAGAGAGATTTTGGGAAATGTTGAGTGAATGCGTGGGGAGTTTTGAACCAAGTGTGAGAGTACTTATGGTTGGGGATTTCAATGCTAAAGTGGGTAAAAATGTTATGGAGGGAGTAGTAGGTAAATTTGGGGTGCCAGGGGTAAATGTAAATGGGGAGCCTTTAACTGAGCTACGTATAGAAAGAGATTTGGTAATAAGTAATACATATTTTATGAAAAAGAGGATAAATAAATATACAAGGTATGATGTAGCACGTAATGAAAGTAGTTTGTTAGATTATATATTGGTGGATAAAAGGTTGATGGGTAGGCTCCAGGATGTACATGTTTATAGAGGGGCAACTGATATATCGGACCATTATTTAGTTGTAGCTATAGTTAGAGTAAGAGGTAGATGGGACAAGCGGAAGGTGGCAACAACAAGTAAGAGAGAGGTGAAAGGGTATAAACTAAGGGAGGAGGAAGTTCGGGTGAGATATAAGCGACTATTGGCAGAAAGGTGGGCTAGTGCAAAGTTGAGTAGTGGGGGGGTTGAAGAGGGTTGGAATAGTTTTAAAAATGCAGTATTAGATTATGGGGCAGAAGTTTGTGATTATAGGAGGGTGGGGGCAGGAGGAAAGAGGAGTGATTGGTGGAATGATGAAGTAAAGGGTGTGATAAAAGAAAAAACTTAGCTTATGAGAGGTTTTTACAAAGCAGAAGTGCTATAAGAAGAGCAGAGTACATGGAGAGTAAAAGAAAGGTGAAGAGAGTGGTGAGAGAGTGCAAAAGGAGAGCAGATGATAGAGTGGGGGAGGCACTGTCAAGAAATTTTAATGAAAATAAGAAAAAAATTTTGAGTGAGTTATACAAGAAAGCCTAGGGAATGTATGAATTTGTCGGTTAAAAACAGAGTAGGGAAGTTAGCAGATGGGGAGATGGAGGTATTAGGTAGATGGCGAGAATATTTTGAGGAACTTTTAAATGTTGAGGAAGAAAGGGAGGCGGTAATTTCATGCACTGGCCAGGGAGGTATACTATCTTTTAGGAGTGAAGAAGAGCAGAATGTAAGTGTGGAGGAGGTACATGAGGCATTATGTAGAATGAAAGGAGGTAAAACAGCTGGAACTGATGGGATCATGACAGAAATGTTAAAAGCAGGGGGGATATAGTATTGGAGTGGTTGGTACTTTTGTTTAATAAATGTATGAAAGAGGGGAAGGTACCTAGGGATTGGCAGAGAGCATGTATAGTCCCTTTATATAAAGGGAAGGGGGACAAAAGAGATTGTAAAAATTATAGAGGAATAAGTTCACTGAGTGTACCAGGAAAAGTGTACGGTAGGGTTATAATTGAAAGAATTAGAGGTAAGACAGAATGTAGGATTGCGGATGAGCAAGGAGGTTTCAGAGTGGGTAGGGGATGTGTAGATCAAGTGTTTACATTGAAGCATATATGTGAACAGTATTTAGATAAGGGTAGGGAAGTTTTTATTGCATTTATGGATTTAGAAAAGGCATATGACAGAGTGGATAGGGGAGCAATGTGGCAGATGTTGCAAGTATATGGAATAGGTGGTAAGTTATTAAATGCTGTAAAGAGCTTTTATGAGGATAGTGAGGCTCAGGTTAGGGTGTGTAGAAGAGAGGGAGACTACTTCCCAGTAAAAGTAGGTCTTAGACAGGGATGTGTAATGTCACCATGGTTGTTTAACATATTTATAGATAGGGTTGTAAAAGAAATAAATGCTAGGGTGTTCGAGAGAGGGGTGGGATTAAATTATGGGGAATCAAATACAAAATGGGAATTGACACAGTTACTTTTTGCTGATGATACTGTGCTTATGGGAGATTCTAAAGAAAAATTGCAAAGGTTAGTGGATGAGTTTGGGAGTGTGTGTAAAGGTAGAAAGTTGAAAGTGAACATAGAAAAGAGTAAGGTGATGAGGGTATCAAATTATTTAGATAAAGAAAAATTGGATATCAAATTGGGAAGAAGGAGTATGGAAGAAGTGAATGTTTTCAGATACTTGGGAGTTGACGTGTCGGCGGATAGATTTATGAAGGATGAGGTTAATCATAGAATTGATGAGGGAAAAAAGGTGAGTGGTGCATTGAGGTATATATGGAGTCAAAAAATGTTATCTATGGAGGCAAAGAAAGGAATGTATGAAAGTATAGTAGTACCAACACTCTTATATGGGTGTGAAGCTTGGGTTGTGAATGCAGCAGTGAGGAGACGGTTGGAGGCAGTGGAGCTGTCCTGTTTAAGAGCAATGTGTGGTGTAAATATTATGCAGAAAATTCGGAGTGTGGAAATTAGGAGTAGGTGTGGAGTTAATAAAAGTATTAGTGAGAGGGCTGAAGAGGGGGTGTTGAGGTGGTTTGGTCATTTAGAGAGAATGGATCAAAGCAGAATGACATGGAGAGCATTTAAATTGGTAGGAGAAGGAAGACTGGGTAGGGGTCGTCCTCAAAAAGGTTGGAAGGAAGGGGTAAGGGAGGTTTTATGGGCAAGGGGCTTGAACTTCCAGCAGGCGTGCATGAGCATGTTCGACAGGAGTGAATGGAGACGAATGGTATTTGGGACCTGACGATCTGTTGGAGTGTGAGCAGGGTAATATTTAGTGAAGGGATTCAGGGAAACCGGTTATTTTTACATATCCGGACTCGAGTCCTGGAAATGGGAAGTACAATGCCTGCACTCTAAAGGAGGGGTTTCGGGATATTAGCAGTTTGGAGGGATATGTTGTGTATCTTTATACGTATATGCTTCTAAACTGTTGTGTTCTGAGCACCTCTGCAAAAACAGTGATTATGTGTGAGTGTGGTAAAAGTGTTGAATGATGATGAAAGTATTTTCTTTTGGGGGATTTTCTTTCTTTTTTGGGTCACCCTGCCTCGGTGGGAGACGGCCGACTTGTTGAAAAAAAAAAAAAAAAAAGTACATTTCCATGAGTTGGTGAAACATTTACCCCACAATACAAACACTTACATTGTGTATAAGTTTTCTTCACGTTAGTGCAGTAGAATAAATAAATAACTACGAGTGAAGGCATACAAAAGGAATAATTTTCTACAGTTACCCCAGTAATACTGTAGTGTACACATTTTCCCTGGTTTTGGACTAGAGAAAACAAAATTCTTGCTGTCACTCCAACAAGCCGCCCTGCTAACACACCTCATATTGATGTCAAATTTATTCTACTGTGTATGTATGGGTGCGGGAGGGAAGAGGAGCGATTGGTGGAATGATGATGTAAAGATAGTAGTAAGGGAGAAAAAGTTAGCATATGAGAAGTTTTTACAAAGTAGAAGTGATGCAAGGAGGGAAGAGTATATGGAGAAAAAGAGAGAGGTTAAGAGAGTGGTGAAGCAATGTAAAAAGAGAGCAAATGAGAGAGTGGGTGAGATGTTA
Source organism: Cherax quadricarinatus (assembly GCF_038502225.1). NCBI lineage: Eukaryota > Metazoa > Arthropoda > Malacostraca > Decapoda > Parastacidae > Cherax > Cherax quadricarinatus. The sequence goes on along the minus strand of NC_091306.1, from coordinate 24,490,778 downwards.
TCAACAAATTTTGTTGAAAATAAGAAAAAGTTTTGGAGTGAGATTAACAAGTTAAGAAAGCCTAGAGAACAAATGGATTTGTCAGTTAAAAATAGGAGAGGAGAGTTATTAAATGGAGAGTTAGAGGTATTGGGAAGATGGAGGGAATATTTTGAGGAATTGTTAAATGTTGATGAAGATAGGGAAGCTGTGATTTCGTGTATAGGACAAGGAGGAATAACATCTTGTAGGAGTGAGGAAAAGCCAGTAGTGAGTGTGGGGGAAGTTCGTGAGGCAGAAGGTAAAATGAAAGGGGGTAAGGCAGCCGGGATTGATGGGATAAAGATAGAAATGTTAAAAGCAGGTGGGGATATAGTTTTGGAGTGGTTGGTGCAATTATTTAATAAATGTATGGAAGAGGGTGAGGTACCTAGGGATTGGCAGAGAGCATGCATAGTTCCTTTGTATAAAGGCAAAGGAGATAAAAGAGAGTGCAAAAATTATAGGGGGAGAAGTCTGCTGAGTATACCTGGTAAAGTGTACGGTAGAGTTATTATTGAAAGAATTAAAAGTAAGACGGAGAATAGGATAGCAGATGAACAAGGAGGCTTTAGGAAAGGTAGGGGGTGTGTGGACCAGGTGTTTACAGTGAAACATATAAGTGAACAGTATTTAGATAAGGCTAAAGAGGTCTTTGTGGCATTTATGGATTTGGAAAAGGCGTATGACAGGGTGGATAGGGGGGCAATGTGGCAGATGTTGCAAGTGTATGGTGTAGGAGGTAGGTTACTGAAAGCAGTGAAGAGTTTTTACGAGGATAGCGAGGCTCAAGTTAGAGTATGTAGGAAAGAGGGAAATTTTTTCCCAGTAAAAGTAGGCCTTAGACAAGGATGTGTGATGTCACCGTGGTTGTTTAATATATTTATAGATGGGGTTGTAAGAGAAGTAAATGCGAGGGTCTTGGCAAGAGGTGTGGAGTTAAAAGATGAAGAATCACACACAAAGTGGGAGTTGTCACAGCTGCTCTTTGCTGATGACACTGTGCTCTTGGGAGATTCTGAAGAGAAGTTGCAGAGATTGGTGGATGAATTTGGTAGGGTGTGCAAAAGAAGAAAATTAAAAGTGAATACAGGAAAGAGTAAGGTTATGAGGATAACAAAAAGATTAGGTGATGAAAGATTGAATATCAGATTGGAGGGAGAGAGTATGGAGGAGGTGAATGTATTCAGATATGTGGGAGTGGACGTGTCAGCGGATGGGTCTATGAAAGATGAGGTGAATCATAGAATTGATGAGGGGAAAAGAGTGAGTGGTGCACTTAGGAGTCTGTGGAGACAAAGAACTTTGTCCTTGGAGGCAAAGAGGGGAATGTATGAGAGTATAGTTTTACCAATGCTCTTATATGGGTGTGAAGCATGGGTGATGAATGTTGCAGCGAGGAGAAGGCTGGAGGCAGTGGAGATGTCATGTCTGAGGGCAATGTGTGGTGTGAATATAATGCAGAGAATTCGTAGTTTGGAAGTTAGGAGGAGGTGCGGGATTACCAAAACTGTTGTCCAGAGGGCTGAGGAAGGGTTGTTGAGGTGGTTCGGACATGTAGAGAGAATGGAGCGAAACAGAATGACTTCAAGAGTGTATCAGTCTGTAGTGGAAGGAAGGCGGGGTAGGGGTCGGCCTAGGAAAGGTTGGAGAGAGGGGGTAAAGGAGGTTTTGTGTGCAAGGGGCTTGGACTTCCAGCAGGCATGCGTGAGCGTGTTTGATAGGAGTGAATGGAGACAAATGGTTTTTAATACTTGACGTGCTGTTGGAGTGTGAGCAAAGTAACATTTATGAAGGGGTTCAGGGAAACCGGCAGGCCGGACTTTGAGTCCTGGAGATGGGAAGTACAGTGCCTGCACTCTGAAGGAGGGGTGTTAATGTTGCAGTTTAAAAATTGTAGTGTAAAGCACCCTTCTGGCAAGACAGTGATGGAGTGAATGATGGTGAAAGTTTTTCTTTTTCGGGCCACCCTGCCTTGGTGGGAATCGGCCAGTGTGATAATATAAAAAAAAAAGTGTATGTATTATATTTATATATTATGTGGCATATTTCTTATGTAATTTTCAAAAAAATATCACAGATGGATTAATGAAAATGTTATATTAATGTAATATACAACATTTAATGTGCCCCAGTATTAGTATTAGTATTATGATCATCATCATTATTATTATGGCATCAAGACTACTGAGATACTCTGTGATTTTAATGTGTACCTGCACACCAACACAGTGTGTAAGTTTATTTAAGTACAGGTATAATTATCAGCGTGTATGTAAAATACTCAATAGTTTTAAAACAACCGAAATTTTGAAAGCTTCCAGACATAATGGATAGACGTGAAGCTTAAGGAAGATGTAAACAAACAGTGGTGCATGGTGACCGTATTAGAGTCAGGTGTGGGGCGGGAGCCGTATAACAAGTTTTGGTCATAATTTGAAATGTCCGTATTAGTGAAATGCCACAAGGCAAAACGCTGTACAGTGGGGCCCTACTGTACATGACTCATGAAATCACAATGACACAATTGCAAACAAACCATACCACGGGTGGGGTTTGAACCCGCAGTCAGAGAGTCTCAAAACTCCAGATCGTGGGTTCAAACCCCACCTGTGGTATGGTTCGTTTCCCTACTGTACATCATTTTTTTTAAAGGAAGATACATATCCCCCTTAAAAATATGTTCTTCTTAGTCTATGAACCTCAACCTTGTTCAAGGATTTCAGATATTCTATATCTTTTTCCCTCTCAAATTATACTGTACATTTATTTTTAAAAACCTGAATACTTAACTTAACCTCTTTCACTTTAGGAACTCTTTATCACTTCTTGTTTAGTGTTTCTATAAATGATATTTACCCGTCATTCTCTTACAAACTCTCAAATGTTATCCCTATCAGTTGAAATAGCATTCTGCATTTACCACAATAAGAGACTGTTAAGCTATGTTTGTTATTAATGAGTTGTATGGTTATTGCAAAGCCTCATCTGAAAGCACAATTGTGCAAATTACAATGGAAACTTAAAATTTCATTAAAGATCTACAAAAACATTAATAATCTTACGAATAATGAAAGGATGCAAATAAGAAGCCAATGTCTCTCTATCCTCTTCTAACAGTGCTTCGAAGAGTTTGGTAATGAGATGCTTGTAATTGCCACTATTAAGATTACGTACAAAAGTTTCTTCTAAGGGTCGTCCCATTTCAGGACAATACCACCCAGACAGTCTGAAATGCCAAGGAATATGTGGTATGTATGGTAAGTACAGTATCATAAATATAGTACAATATTTAGTACCCAAAACCTTGTACTCTCTCACTGCAATTTATGAATTCTGGATTATTAATAAATTTATTAAACTGGTAGTAATTTATTTTCAATTTACACACTGGATGCTTTATTCTATCTGGGAGTTGCACCTTATCATGTTACTTTCCTCACAATGTTAAACACCTTCAAAAGTTAAACGCTAATTGAATGACTGAAACATATGCCGAAGAATTCCATGTGCTGGTTTGGCCATCACATCAGTGAAGACACTTTATCTTTTCTCAGAAACAAGAACAGGGAAAAGTTGAGTAGTACCATAATACCTTAAGTACATACACACACATAAAAAAGGAATAGTAAAGGCAGAACAGCACACTTAATATTAAGGAAAAAAAAAGGCCAAGAGATAGGAAGATGATTCTTTAATAAGATGCAGAAAATGCTATAACATTGTAAGGGCAGCCATTGAAAAGAACTTTCATTACAGAAATAAAATCCTCTTACTTCCTAAATTGGTAGTCAATACAGTACTCTCATATATAAAACCAGTTTAGTGTCTCTTGTATTTCATTTACAAATGCCCACAACCGAATAATTACCTCTTACGTATGAGTTCATCAGCTTGTTCTTGGGCCATTCCAGCAAACACACAATACAAAGCCTTGCGGTCACTAGCAACACTGTTTAGCCTCTTAAAAATCTGAAATATACCACAAAACGCTATAAGGAACAGATCCTATGAAAACAAGTATTTTTATTTGCTTATTAAAGCTATAATAATACATTCCAAAATAATGTACCAGTCTTCTCTTTTTCTTCTTTTAAATTATTATTATTATTAATATGACTGTTGTTGCTTTATTCAACCGTTTCTACTCCAGACAGAGCAATTCTTTAAATAATATGGTGAAAGAATTAAACTCTGCTAACTGAAGTGATAGTTTTATTTTTTATTTTTTTTTTTTTATCACACTGGCCGATTCCCACCAAGGCAGGGTGGCCCGAAAAAGAAAAACTTTCACCATCATTCACTCCATCACTGTCTTGCCAGAAGGGTGCTTTACACTATAGTTTTTAAACTGCAACATTAACACCCCTCCTTCAGAGTGCAGGCACTGTACTTCCCATCTCCAGGACTCAAGTCCGGCCTGCCGGTTTCCCTGAATCCCTTCATAAATGTTACTTTGCTCACACTCCAACAGCACGTCAAGTATTAAAAACCATTTGTCTCCATTCACTCCTATCAAACACGCTCACGCATGCCTGCTGGAAGTCCAAGCCCCTCGCACACAAAACCTCCTTTACCCCCTCCCTCCAACCTTTCCTAAGCCGACCCCTACCCCGCCTTCCTTCCACTACAGACTGATACACTCTTGAAGTCATTCTGTTTTGCTCCATTCTCTCTACATGTCCGAACCACCTCAACAACCCTTCCTCAGCCCTCTGGACAACAGTTTTGGTAATCCCGCACCTCCTCCTAACTTCCAAACTATGAATTCTCTGCATTATATTCACACCACACATTGCCCTCAGACATGACATCTCCACTGCCTCCAGCCTTCTTCTCGCTGCAACATTCATCACCAATGCTTCACACCCATATAAGAGCGTTGGTAAAACTATACTCTCAGACATTCCCCTCTTTGCCTCCAAGGACAAAGTTCTTTGTCTCCACAGACTCCTAAGTGCACCACTCACTCTTTTCCCCTCATCAATTCTATGATTCACCTCATCTTTCATAGACCCATCCGCTGACACGTCCACTCCCAAATATCTGAATACATTCACCTCCTCCATACTCTCTCCCTCCAATCTGATATTCAATCTTTCATCACCTAATCTTTTTGTTATCCTCATAACCTTACTCTTTCCTGTATTCACCTTTAATTTTCTTCTTTTGCACACCCTACCAAATTCATCCACCAATCTCTGCAACTTCTCTTCAGAATCTCCCAAGAGCACAGTGTCATCAGCAAAGAGCAGCTGTGACAACTCCCACTTTGTGTGTGATTCTTTATCTGTTAACTCCACGCCTCTTGCCAAGACCCTCGCATTTACTTCTCTTACAACCCCATCTATAAATATATTAAACAACCATGGTGACATCACACATCCTTGTCTAAGGCCTACTTTTACTGGGAAATAATTTCCCTCTTTCCTACATACTCTAACTTGAGCCTCACTATCCTCGTAAAAACTCTTCACTGCTTTCAGTAACCTACCTCCTACACCATACACTTGCAACATCTGCCACATTGCCCCCCTATCCACCCTGTCATACGCCTTTTCCAAATCCATAAATGCCACAAAGACCTCTTTAGCCTTATCTAAATACTGTTCACTTATATGTTTCACTGTAAACACCTGGTCCACACACCCCCTACCTTTCATAAAGCCTCCTTGTTCATCTGCTATCCTATTCTCAGTCTTACTCTTAATTCTTTCAATAATAACTCTACCATACACTTTACCAGGTATACTCAGCAGACTTATCCCCCTATAATTTTTGCACTCTCTTTTATCCCCTTTGCCTTTATACAAAGGAACTATGCATGCTCTCTGCCAATCCCTAGGTACCTTACCCTCTTCCATACATTTATTAAATAATTGCACCAACCACTCCAAAACTATATCCCCACCTGCTTTTAACATTTCTATCTTTATCCCATCAATCCCGGCTGCCTTACCCCCTTTCATTTTACTTACTGCCTCACGAACTTCCCCCACACTCACAACTGGCTCTTCCTCACTCCTACAAGATGTTATTCCTCCTTGTCCTATACACGAAATCACAGCTTCCCTATCTTCATCAACATTTAACAATTCCTCAAAATATTCCCTCCATCTTCCCAATACCTCTAACTCTCCATTTAATAACTCGCCTCTCCTATTTTTAACTGACAAATCCATTTGTTCTCTAGGCTTTCTTAACTTGTTAATCTCACTCCAAAACTTTTTCTTATTTTCAACAAAATTTGCTGATTACATCTCACCCACTCTCTCATTTGCTCTCTTTTTACATTGCTTCACCACTCTCTTAACCTCTCTCTTTTTCTCCATATACTCTTCCCTCCTTGCATCACTTCTACTTTGTAAAAACTTCTCATATGCTAACTTTTTCTCCCTTACTACTCTCTTTACATCATCCTTCCATCAATCGCTCCTCTTCCCTCCCGCACCCACTTTCCTGTAACCACAAACTTCTGCTGAACACTCTAACACTACATTTTTAAACCTACCCCATACCTCTTCGACCCCATTGCCTATGCTCTCATTAGCCCATCTATCCTCCAATAGCTGTTTATATCTTACCCTAACTGCCTCCTCTTTTAGTTTATAAACCTTCACCTCTCTCTTCCCTGATGCTTCTATTCTCCTTGTATCCCATCTACCTTTTACTCTCAGTGTAGCTACAACTAGAAAGTGATCTGATATATCTGTGGCCCCTCTATAAACATGTACATCCTGAAGTCTACTCAACAGTCTTTTATCTACCAATACATAATCCAACAAACTACTGTCATTTCGCCCTACATCATATCTTGTATACTTATTTATCCTCTTTTTCTTAAAATATGTATTACCTATAACTAAACCCCTTTCTATACAAATTTCAATCAAAGGGCTCCCATTATCATTTACACCTGGCACCCCAAACTTACCTACCACACCCTCTCTAAAAGTTTCTCCTACTTTAGCATTCATGTAGTTTTATTATGAAAGGTAAATTATTTAATAAATCACTCAGTAAATACTGCACTCCAACCTCCTATAATTTATGAAGATTATCTGTGATGGATACCCCTCAAGTGAGGTTCCTTGATGATGGTGAATGGATCTTGATCTAAGGAAATTATTTGTGCTACCCAACCTTGGATTGAACCTGTTTATCTCCCATTATCTAGGAGCTGTATGACCTCTGTGGGCTAAACGATTCTACCTAAATATAATAATAATAATAACAATAATAATTGCCCTACCCTGGTGGGAGACAAGTAATGAGGTAAATAAAAATTAATATGATGGATATTTCAGCTTTTAAAAATCACAGTACAGGCACTCTTCACTTAACGGCCTACCAGTTTACTGACCATGCGGACTTACGACCAGCTTTCCAACCAGTCAGTATTGTATGCTGTATAAGAACTTTGGTCGTGGAAACGGCAAATGAATGACCTTTTACAATGCTGTAGTGAAATTTATGAAGATAAAAAGAAAATTACAAAGCAGACCACAATAATGCGATTATTTTTGAAAGTTACACCCCCAGACCCCTACAAGTCCTCCCACTTCCTTGCCATCATCTCCCTTACACAGGGCCTCTACAGCTCCTGATGACCATGCAAATTTAAACAGTTATCAAGTTGGAGTTTCCTTTAGACCTTTTCTTTATTTAGAATAAATAAAAACAATTGCCTGTATTTACAGTATGCAAACCTATGCATATTAGAGCTAATTTCTTCTATTCTGTTTATTACAGTACCCCCCCAGCAAATTCGTGGTTCTGAATTTGCAGCTTCAGCAATTCGTGGATTTTTCCTTAGAACCTAACTAATAATTAAACCTTTGACTGTTTCGGTCGTATATATATGTCTTACGAGCCAATGTGTTGGACATATATACAGTGGTCCCTCAATAATCGTCCGGCCTGAAAGTCGTCCATTTCGGAAATAGTCCTGTTTTTTCGTCAAAATATTGGCTCGCAAATGGTCCAGTAACTTGCTAATAGTCCTAATAATCCTTCGTCCTGGTCGCGTACTCACGCTCTGAGCTGCCTCGGCCTTTCCTTCCCAGCCAGTGTGCCATTGTTTACCAGTGAGTGATGGTCCCCTCACATGCTCCTACGAAATATTTCATAATATTCCATTGATTTTAGTGCTTGCAAGTGCTAAATAAGCTACCATGGCTCCAAATAAAGCTTCTAGAGCCAGCCCTTTGGTAAAGAATGTGAGAAACACATAATTTATGAAAAAAGTTTGTAGAAAAATACAAAGATGGTGGTGGTAGAGTGGAAGCAGTTGTGATAGTGGTTGATGAACATAAGAAAGGAGGATCACTGCAGCAGGCCTGTTGGCCCATACTTGGCAGGTCCTTTACAATTCATCCCACTAACGAAACATTTTCCCAACCCAGTCCTCAATGCTACCCAAGAAATAAGCCCTGATAACTCTATCCACTCATTTCCAAGTCCCAAATGAGAGTTGTTGGAGTTATATAGGGCTACAAAAATCACCGCCGACTCAGCTGCTGCTTCACCACCATTATGGAACGGCTTACGCTCAGTGGCCCTTATATACCCAACAACACAACACAACACCTCTCGTGACATACATAATGACTTATTTTATTCATTCTAGAGTATATTCCATGTTTCTATGTTATTAATATTGTTTATTATGTCATATTAGTTGAATTGTGATAGATAAATAAGCCATAGAGTTGATATTAGTGTCATATTCTCCAACAATAAACTTGCCATCCCTCCCTCACACAAACAAATAGCCAATAAGAACATAACAATGGAACAACACTGCAGGTCTACTGGCCCATACAAGGCAGGTCCTTATCAAAATGACCTCCACCCAAAGCTACCCAAGAATTTACTCCCGTACCCAATGACACAAATCAAACTCAGCTCCTCCAACTCGTATATTTGTCCAATCTCTTCTTAAAGCTACCCAAGGTCCTAGCCTCGATCACCCTACTGGTAAGTGTGATGTTAAATAAGAACTTAAGAAAGTAGGAACACTGGAACAGGCCTGCTGGCCCATACTAGGCTGGTCCTTCACAAATCCAACCCACTAACAGAACAAATGCTACCCAAGCAATAAACTCAGGTGCAAGTCCGACTCAAATCCAACCCCTTTCACTCGTGTATTTATCCAACCTAAATTTGAAACTACCCAAGCCATAGCTTTTAGAACATTGGAAAGGAGGAACACTGCAATAAGCCTGTTGGCCCATATTAGGCCAGTCCTTCACAAATTCAACCCACTAACAGAACAAATGCTACCCAAGCAATAAGCTCAGGTGCAAGTCTGACTCAAATCCAACCCCTTTCACTCGTGTATTTATCCAACCTAAATTTGAAACTACCCAATGTTTTAGCTTCGATCACCCTACTAGGCAGACCGTTCCACTCATCAACTACCCCTATTACCAATGTTCATTTATACATTTTATTAGTGCCCTAGAGTCCTTATGGAGGGGGATTCCCCTTCCAAATAACCTCTCTTCCCTCTCTCCTCCTCCCTGTCTTCCATTCATCAACAACAGCCTTCAATAAAGGTAACTGTCATGTTGAATGTTCATTCTTTTGTGCATGTAAATCTATCTTTCAGGTAAAAAAAAAATTTTTTTGTTGATACTTCTGGGTGTCTGGAACGAATTAATTGGATTTACATTATTTCTTATGGGGAAAATTGATTTGAAAATCGTCCATTTCGATAATAGTCCCACTTCCAGGAACGGATTATGGACGATTATTGAGGGACCACTGTACTATACTCAAAAATTCTAGCGGCTTCAAATCAAGTGGGAGAAAGCTGGTAGGCCCACATGTGAGAGAATGGGTCTGTGTGGTCAGTGTGCACTGTATGAAAAAAAATCCTGCAGCACGCAGTTCATGAGAAAAAACTTTGTCCGTGTTTTTGGATTAAAGCGCTGACTTTGAGGTGTATTTCTGTATAGTATTTATGGTTGTATTCTCGTTTTCTTGGTCTCATTGGATAGAATGGAAAATGTACTACAGAAATGGAGATGATTTTGATTGGTTTTACTAGGAAAAGGACCTTGAAATGGAGCTCAAAGTAGGGGAAATGTTTGATTTTTGCAGATGTTCAAGAGTAAACAAGTGATGTCATTGTCCAATAAATGCCCAACTAGCCATTCTGATATGCAGTCATGAATGGGTTGACATTATTTATGCAATTATTACAATATTGCAGTAGTCTGCATAACAGTAAATCTTCTATTTTTTGTTTCAATAAAAATTCAAAATAGAAAGCAAGAGCAATATCAGAGGGGCCTGGAGACGTGACTGATGAACAAAGAAAATGTTATTTTAGAGCCAGGAATGTCTGCATTGTTCATTCTGGACCCTATTTTGAAACTGGCATATTTTTTATTTGCGTGAAATTGGCCAAATTGCCAATTTCTGACCACTTTATTGGGTAACTGAAATCGGTAAATGGGCAGCGTCTCGATTCAATCGATAGAACAAATAAAGTTCTAAAGAAATAGCTATGAGTTTGGTCAACTGGAACAATGGAACTGGCTGAAAATAGGGCTCAAAGTGCGCAAAATCGCCGATTCATAAATATCACCGAGGTCGTTAACTTCATGAGAGTGTAATTCCGTAAGTTTTCTATCAAATTTCATACTTTTGGTGTCATTACCATCAGGAAAAGATTCTCTATTATTTCATAAGAAAAATAATTTTTTTTTTTTTTTCAAATATTTTGCGACACCAGGAGACACCTCAGGATTGGGGGTTGCGACAGACAAAAGGTTAGGTGTTCATGGAAATCCCTGCAAATTTGCGGAATTTTGGGGGGCTTTTTTCGTGGCAATATATAATTTTTTATGTGTTTTAACACTAAATATTAAGAAAAATATAATTTAATAATTTTGTATCATAAATATTAATGTAAATTCAGCAAAATTTTCACATAAAATATAATACTGTATAACTTTTTTAGTGCTGTAGAGAGAACACAAAGAGACAGTAGAGGAAAACGCGGCTTGGGATGGTGAAATGCCCCTGTATTCAGAGGCGTAAGGTTTGAAAGTAGCCAATCTGAGAGTGTTATTCATATTTCGTTGCTGCTGATTGGCTGCTGGTCTGTGATGTACATCCAGGAGATGGGGCAAAGCATTCACACATCATAACTGTTTACCGCATGTAGCTATTTCGAGTGTTTGTTTGATTGTTCTTGCATTTTTTTTTGTGCACGTTTAAGCCCTAAGATGCTGCCCAAACACCCCATACCTTCTAAGGCTTCTGGCAATGAACCTAAGTGCCAGAGGAAGTTTAAAACACTCCAGGAGAAGGTTGAACTTCTGGATTTGCTCTGGGAAAAGAAAAGCTATGCCGCAGTAGTACGCCATTGTGGCTTAAATGAGAGCTTTGCTTTGCTGTGCAGTCATTACCTTCATCAAATTGCACAGCTAATTCATCATCATCACCATCATCATCTTCAATCGGTATCATTCATTACTGGTGAGCACCCGTACATTTAACTTTACTTTTACTAAATTAAAATACCATATATTTACCGTAAGTGTACCAAAGAAAACGGAGTTGCATGAATTACAGTATACCAAAGAAAACAGGTTTGAATGAATTATAGTACAAATGGGGGAAACATCAGTATTTTACATTCTAACACTGTGGGAGACATAGCAGTACAATACTGTATATGGGTTTATCTTTACATTCTTTTTTTTTTTTTAAAGGGTGATGTATGAAGCTGAGCTTGAAATTAAATTAAAGTGTTTTGGGGGCATATTTAGGGTTTAAACTCTAAAAATAGACATTTATAGGTATTTTTTTAACCACGTCCAGAATTCGCAGTTTTTCCAAATTCGTGGGTGGTCTTGGAACGTAACCCCTGTAAATTTGGGGGGACTACTGTACAGTACACTACTGTACAAATATATTTAAAAATATACTAGAAATGTTATAAATGGTGCAAAGGTGACATTAAAACAATATCTGAAGATGAATGACACAATCCCACTATCAGAACACTATGCTTGAAATATCAGTAAGGGGCGGCTCCTCACTTATCAACCAATTTGCTTAATAAACTTGTAGGAACGAAACTCGGCCATTAAGTGAGGAGTGCCTGTATTTACAAAATATCTTTCAACAACTTACTTTGTGAAGATTGTTTTCAACACTGAGGCCCAAGTGGTCCTCGAGTAGATCATAGCGACCAATGATGTAGAGTGCCTCCATTATGTGATCTAGATTGCCAAAACTTTGTCGTACAGTATTAACTACTTGCTCTAAAGCTTCCTGAAAATGCAAGTATCTTTATTAATATTGAAAAAGTAATTTGTAATTCTTTTTCCAGCAAACCAGCCATATCCTACCAAGGCAGGGTGGCCCCCATAAAAAAAACAAAAAAACAAAATGAAAGTTTCCCTTTTTAAATTTAGTAATTTACACAGGAGAAGGGGTTACTAGCCCCTTGCTCCCATCATTTTAGTCGCCTCTCACGACATGCATGGCTTATGGAGGAAGAATTCTGTTCCACATCCCCATGGAGTAAATTTGTAATTAGAATGGATAATTCCTTGGCAATTCATAGTTTAACCTTTTTTGGTGTCGGTCCCGTTATATCACGGCTTTGAAGCCAGCGTTGGTCCTGTATTATGATGCTATGAGCTTAGCTCACTCAGATAAGCTGCGAGTGGTGAATCTGGCCTAGATATGAGAGAATGGACCTATGCAGTAAGTGTGCACCATATAAAAAAAAATCCTGTAGCACACAGTGCATGAGAAAAAAACTGACTGTTTCTGGCTTAAAACAGCAACTTTGCGGTGTATTTTTGTATGGTTTTTATGGTTATATTCTCAGTTTCTTGGTCTCATTTGATAGAATGAAGATATATAATGGAAATAGAGATGATTTTGATTAATTTCAGGACTAAAAGTGGCTAGAAATTGAGTCAATGTAGTGGAAATGTTAAATTTTTGCTGATATTCCAGAGTACACATTTGACGTCATTTGTCCAATATGCGTCCAACTAGCCAGTCTAATATGCATTCAGGAATGCACTGACATTATTTATACAATTATTACAATAATGCAGTAGTCTGCATTATTGTAATAATTATTATTCAAAATGAGGGGCCTAGAGACGTGACTAAGGAACAGAGGAAATGTTTATTCTGGACCCTATTTTCAAATTGGCAATTGCTGAATTTTGCATGAAATTGGCCAAATTACCAATTTCTGATCACTTTATTGGAATTGAAGGGAATACTAGCAAAATAGTTGTAAGTGTGGTGGACTGGAACAATGGAATTGACCAAAACTAGAGCACAAAGTGGGCAAAATTGCTGATGCGTAAATATTGCCGAGACCACTAACTTTGCGAGAGCATAATTCTGTAAGTTTTCCATCAAATTTCGTACTTTTGATTTCCTTACCCTTGGAAAAGGATTCTCTATCATTTCATAAAATATTTTTTTTTCTTTAATTCTTTGACCTTGAGAGTAAGTTTGAGAGCAGAGGTTAAATGAACAATACACAGTGGAAAGCACAAATTATTCAGTTCATATAAGTTGGGAATCTTGAAACAAAAAACTGACGACATACTAACTTAAAGAAAATCTTAAGGCAAGCATTTCTTAAAAAGAACACTAGATAGCTTGTTGAAACTCAATGTTTGGTAACAGTAATACTGGTTGACAGATATATCTATCACATCCTCAAGACTGAGCTTAATTATTTTGAAAACAGAATGTTTTTTTGGGTCACCCTGTCTTGGTGGGAAACAGCCGATGTGTTAATAAAAAAAAAAAAACATTCGGGGCAATCATTATAAAATCAATACGAGTTTATACACCTCACCACAGTGGGAGAAGGAAGATGAGGAGAAGAATTTGATGGAAGCTGCTTGACATGAGGTATACAATCAATTGGGTCATAATACATCATGTTCATTAGGCTGACTTTGCTCACAAATAATTTCACAAAAGGTGGTGATTGATTATACACCAAGTAAGATCTAAGTGCATCACATATATCTGTTCTTGAATTATTGTGTTCAATGTCACATTGAATACAATAAGACATTGAACCCACAGCGTATAGTAGTTGTGGCATCTCTCACATGGAATGGAGTAGATGCGCACAAAGACACTCTATATTGACACAGGTTATGGAACATACTGATATTAAAGTTAGGTAACTGAAGTAATTAATTAGAGTTACAATAGTGAGAGAGTACAAAACATAACAATATTACAATTAGTAAATTTAGTAATGGGAATTATTTTGTCTTGGCATGATACATTGTTTCTATTAAAGCTGCTATATTGGGAGAGTATCCTAGGCAAACTCAGGGCTAACTTAAGACTTATTAGGCAATAGCTATACAGTAGGACGCCACTTTACGGCGTTTCACTTTACGGCATTCCGCTAATACGGTCATTTCAAATTATGACCAAAACTCTATACGGCTCCCCCCACCTGATTTTCTAATACAGTCACAGTGCCCCACCTGATTTATTTACATTCTCTGTGAGATCTGTAAGCACTAGGTCTCTCCGTTATGTCTGGAAACTCCAAAATTTCAAGTGTTTTTAAGTTATTTCATATTTTATATATACAGTGGAACCTCAAAAATTGAACTGCTCCCAACACAACCAATTATGAAAATGTATTTTTGTAAGTGCTTTTATAAGTGTATTTTTGAGGGTCTGAAATGGACTAACCTAATTTACATTATTCCTCATGGGAATAAATTCATTCGGTAAAGGCACTCAAACAGCCTTCTGGACCAAAGAAAGTTCGATATTTGAGGGTCCACTGTACTCTGATAATTATACTTATGTATACCTGTAACTAAATAAACTTACATGCTGTGCTGGCATGCAGGTACACATTAAAATCAGTGTCTTGTGTCTCGATACACGATGACGATGACGATGACTATGACTATGACTATGACGATGACGATGACGATGACGATGACGATGACGATGATGATGATGATGATGATGATGATCATGATCATGATCATGATGATGATCATGATCATGATGATGATGATCATGATCATGATGATGATGATGATCATGATGATCATGATGATGATCATGATGATCATGATCACCGTCTCATTAAATGTCGTATATTACGTTAATATACATACTTTCATTAATCCATCTATGATATTTTTTCAAAATTATATAATAAACACGATGCATAACATATAAAAATGATAAATACACCCCACAGTAGAATAAATAAACATAAATATAAGATGTACTAGCCAGACGACTAGTACGAGTGATGCCATATTAGTAATAATAATAATAATAATAATCACCAAATCTCATTAAATGTCGTATATTACGTTAATATACACATTTTCATTAATCTATCATATTTTTTTCAAAATTACATAATAAACACGATACATAACATATAAAGATGATAAATACACCCCACAGTAGAGTAAATAAAAATAAATGTGAGATGTGGTTGCTAGACAACTTGTACAAGTGACAGCAAGAATAACATTTTCTCTAGTCCAACATAAGAGGAAATTTGTTACTGGGGATAACTGTAGAAAATTATTCCTTTTGTATGTAAGTTTATTCAGGTATACACAAGTAAAGTTACATAGATTATCATACATAGCAGCATATGTGTAAAGTACCAAGGATAACCCAAAAAAAGTCAGTGTGACTTATTTCCAGTGCCTTCACTCAGAGCGTCATTTCTTCTAAAAATGGTGTTACATGAGAATGGGAGTGATGGTCTTTATTTATTCTACCATATCAATGTAGAGACAACTTGTACACAATGTAACTTGTACACAAACCAGACGTGTACACCTGGTCTGTTTACAAAACCTGCGTTCGCCTGGTTTGTTTACATAACTCTGCGCCTGTCCTCTCTCATGTACTCATTCTCTCTCTCTCTCTCTCATTTATTCGTTTTATCTCGTTTACTCACCTCTGACCCTACATTAAGACTACAAATATTTTAAGGAAAGTAATGAGTGAACTGTATATACATTTTATCACTCTGGGATGCTTAAATCTCATAGAATATTGTGTTGGTGGAATGGCCTGGTATGGTAGCCTGGCTGGCTACCGTACATACCACACTTGATTTCTTACAATAAATACTACTCATCTCACCCTAGATTAAGACTACAAATATTTTAAGGTAAGTAATAAGTGCACTATGTGTGTATTTTACTTTTTTATTGTTTTTTAATGCCTAGTTCTATTGCTAACTTAATATATGTTAGTGCAAACTTCTTATCTAGTATTTATATGCATTTATAAGTGGAAAAAAAAGGATGTTCCACTTTATGGCGATTTCCGCTTTACGGCTGTAGCCTGGAACCTAACCTGCTGTATAAGTGGGGCCCTACTGTATTACAAATTTTATGCTTACAGTCATTTGGGTGAGTGTAAGTGTAAATAAGGAGGAAATACAGATAATTAGAGTAAGTCTATTGTGTTTTGGATGTGTTAATGATACAACTAAGAGAATAGGTGGTTCTCATATAGTTAGCTGATGATGGGGTGTGTTAGGGAGATAAGATGCTTTTTAACAGTAGTTTTGATTTTAAATGGTGGTCGAGTCTTCAGGTCTAGAGTTTTCAGGCAGGGAGTTACAGATTTTAGGCCCTTGCATGTACATTGAATTTTTGTAGAGATTTAGCCGAACACAAGGAATGTCAAAGATTTTTGTGTCTGGTATTGTGTCTATGGTCCTGTTGCAACTATCAAGGAAGTGCTTAGTCCAGGGTTAATATTAGAATTTATGGTTCTGTAATGTAGGCTGCACAGTAGTAGGGGTGGATGTTCTGTGCAGTAAGTTTAGGTCTTTGAAGAAGGGGGTGGGGGGTTGTTGTCTAGCATTGGATTGCATGTTAATTCTTACTGCGGCTTTTTGTTGGGTTATTTTTTACTTTATGAGTTGCTGCTGTTGATCCCCAGGCACAAATAGCATAGGTGAGGTAGGGACAGATGAGTGAATAGTATAGTGAGAGTAGGGCTGATTGTGGTACGTAGTAATGTATCTTGAAGGTGAAATGTCACAAAATATTAAGACAAGGCTTCAAAAGTATAAATTAACTTGATATACATACAGTGGAACCTCGGTACACGACTAGCTCCCTATTAGAACAAAGCTCAGCACTCAACCAAACAAATACAAGCTGTCAGAACTTTGCTGTAAACTATTTCATGTTTCTTCGCATTATTTGGTGTTTTTTGTATTATCTGTATAAATAAGTCACCATGATGCCTACGAAGATTAGTGATAACAGCCAACCAAACAGAAAATTGGTTGGGAAAAACTCGTTCGATACTCAAACAGATCAGCACTCGAACAGCTTTCTGCAATGAATTAAGATTGCATACCGAGGTTCCACTGTAAAACTCAATGCATGTAGAATCCACTGCAACAATCAGTCCCATGTCATGACTTGGAACAATATCAAATTAGTTATTAAATAGGAAAACAGATACAGAAGAGAAAATCCAGAGACAAAATTAATCATAGATAGATTGTGGATGTTATGAATGAGA
Source organism: Cherax quadricarinatus (assembly GCF_038502225.1). Classification (NCBI taxonomy): domain Eukaryota; kingdom Metazoa; phylum Arthropoda; class Malacostraca; order Decapoda; family Parastacidae; genus Cherax; species Cherax quadricarinatus. The sequence goes on along the minus strand of NC_091306.1, from coordinate 24,473,195 downwards.
AGAAGCTGGACGTCCTGGCTTTAAGTGAAACAAAGCTGAAAGGGGTGAGAGAGTTTCAGTGGAGAGGAATAAATGGGATTAGGTCAGGGGTTTCAAATAGAGTTAGAGCTAAAGAAGGAGTAGCAATAATGTTGAAGGATAAGATATGGCAGGAAAAGAGGGACTATAAATGTATTAATTCAAGGATTATGTGGAGTAAAATAAAGGTTGGATGTGAAAAGTGGGTTATAGTAAGCATATATGCACCTGGAGAAGAGAGAAGTGTAGAGAGAGAGAGAGAGATTTTGGGAAATGTTGAGTGAATGCGTGGGGAGTTTTGAACCAAGTGTGAGAGTACTTGTGGTTGGGGATTTCAATGCTAAAGTGGGTAAAAATGTTATGGAGGGAGTAGTAGGTAAATTTGGGGTGCCAGGGGTAAATGTAAATGGGGAGCCTTTAATTGAGCTATGTGTAGAAAGAGATTTGGTAATAGGTAATACATATTTTATGAAAAAGAGGATAAATAAATATACAAGGTATGATATAGCACGTAATGAAAGTAGTTTGTTAGATTATGTGATGGTGGATAAAAGGTTAATGGGTAGGCTCCAGGATGTACATGTTTATAGAGGGGCAACTGATATATCGGATCATTATTTAGTTGTAGCTACAGTTAGAGTAAGAGGTAGATGGGACAAGAGGAAGGTAGCAACAACAAGTAGGAGGGAGGAGGAAGTTCGAGTGAGATATAAGCGACTATTGGCAGAAAGGTGGGCTAGTGCAAAGATGAGTAGTGGGGGGTTGAAGAGGGCTGGATGAGTTTTAAAAATGCAGTATTAGAATGTGGGGCAGAAGTTTGTGGTTATAGGAGGGGGAGGGGCAGGAGGAAAGAGGAGTGATTGGTGGAATGATGAAATAAAGGGTGTGATAAAAGAGAAAAAGTTAGCTTATGAGAGGTTTTTACAAAGCAGAAGTGTAATAAGAAGAGCAAAGTATATGGAGAGTAAAAGAAAGGTGAAGAGAGTGGTGAGAGAGTGCAAAAGGAGAGCAGATGATAAAGTGGGAGAGGCACTGTCAAGAAATTTTAATGAAAATAAGAAAAATTTTTGGAGTGAGTTAAACAAGTTAAGAAAGCCTAGGGAACATATGGATTTGTCAGTTAAAGAGTAGGGGAGTTAGTAGATGGGGAGAGGGAGGTATTAGGTAGATGGCGAGAATATTTTGAGGAACTTTTAAATGTTGAGGAAGGAACGGAGGCGGTAATTTCATGCACTGACCAGGGAGGTATACCATCTTTTAGGAGTGAAAAAGAGCAGAATGTAAGTGTGGGGGAGGTACGTGTGGCATTACGTAGAATGAAAGGGGGTAAAGCAGCTGAAACTGATGGGATCATGACAAATGTTAAAAGCAGGGGGGGATATAGTGTTGGAGTGGTTGGTACTTTTGTTTAATAAATGTATGAAAGAGGGGAAGGTACCTAGGGATTGGCAGAGAGCATGTATAATCCCTTTATATAAAGGGAAGGGGGACAAAAGAAATTGTAAAAATTAAAGAGGAATAAGTTTACTGAGTATACCAGGAAAAGTGTACAGTAGGGTTATTATTGAAAGAATTAGAGGCAAGACATAATGTAGGATTGCGGATGAGTAAGGAGGATTCAGAGTGGGTAGGGGATGTGTAGATCAAGTGTTTACATTGAAGCATATATGTGAACAGTATTTAGATAAAGGTAGGGAAGTTTTTATTGCATTTATGGATTTAGAAAAGGCATATGACAGAGTGGATAGGGGAGCAATGTGGTAGATGTTGCAAGTATATGGAATAGGTGGTAAGTTACTAAATGCTGTAAAGAGTTTTTATGAGGATAGTGAGGCTCAGGTTAGGGTGTGTAGAAGAGAGGGAGACTACTTCCCGGTAAAAGTAGGTCTTAGACAGGGATGTGTAATGTCACCATGGTTGTTTAATATATTTATAGATGGGGTTAAGAGAGTGGTGAAGCAATGTAAAAAGAGAGCAAATGAGAGAGTGGGTGAGATGTTATCAACAAATTTTGTTGAAAATAAGAAAAAGTTTTGGAGTGAGATTAACAAGTTAAGGAAGCCTAGAAAACAAATGGATTTGTCAGTTAAAAATAGAAGAGGAGAGTTATTAAATGGAGAGTTAGAGGTATTGGGAAGATGGAGGGAATATTTTGAGGAATTGTTAAATGTTGATGAAGATAGGGAAGCTGTGATTTCGTGTATAGGGCAAGGAGGAATAACATCTTGTAGGAGTGAGGAAGAGCCAGTTGTGAGTGTGGGGGAAGTTCGTGAGGCAGTAGGTAAAATGAAAGGGGGTAAGGCAGCTGGGATTGATGGGATAAAGATAGAAATGTTAAAAGCAGGTGTTGACATAGTTTTGGAGTGGTTGGTGCAATTATTTAATAAATGTATGGAAGAGGGTAAGGTACCTAGGGATTGGCAGAGAGCATGCATAGTTCCTCTGTATAAAGGCAAAGGGGACAAAAGAGAGTGCAAAAATTATAGGGGGATAAGTCTGTTGAGTATACCTGGTAAAGTGTATGGTAGAGTTATTATTGAAAGAATTAAGAGTAAGATGGAGAATAGGATAGCAGATGAACAAGGAGGCTTTAGGAAAGGTAGGGGGTGTGTGGACCAGGTGTTTACAGTGAAACATATAAGTGAACAGTATTTAGATAAGGCTAAAGAGGTCTTTGTGGCATTTATGGATTTGGAAAAGGCGTATGACAGGGTGGATAGGGGGGCAATGTGGCAGATGTTGCAGGTGTATGGTGTAGGAGGTAGTTTACTGAAAGCAGTGAAGAGTTTTTACGAGGATAGTGAGGCTCAAGTTAGAGTACATAGGAAAGAGGGAAATTATTTCCCAGTAAAAGTAGGCCTTAGACAAGGATGTGTGATGTCACCATGGTTGTTTAATATATTTATAGATGGGGTTGTAAGAGAAGTAAATGCGAGGGTCTTGGCAAAAGGCATGGAGTTAAAAGATAAAGAATCACACATAAAGTGGGAGTTGTCACAGTTGCTCTTTGCTGATGACACTGTGTTCTTGGGAGATTCTGAAGAGAAGTTGCAGAGATTGGTGGATGAATTTGGTAGGGTGTGCAAAAGAAGAAAATTAAAAGTGAATACAGGAAAGAGTAAGGTTATGAGGATAACAAAAAGATTAGGTGATGAAAGATTGGATATCAGATTGGAGGGAGAGAGTATGGAGGAGGTGAATGTATTCAGATATTTGGGAGTGGACGTGTCAGCGGATGGGTCTATGAAAGATGAGGTGAATCATAGAATTGATGAGGGGAAAAAGGTGAGTGGTGCACTTAGGAGTCTGTGGAGACAAAGAACTTTGTCCTTGGAGGCAAAGAGGGGAATGTATGAGAGTATAGTTTTACCAACGCTCTTATATGGGTGTGAAGCATGGGTGATGAATGTTGCAGCGAGGAGAAGGCTGGAGGCAGTGGAGATGTCATGTCTGAGGGCAATGTGTGGTGTGAATATAATGCAGAGAATTCGTAGTTTGGAAGTTAGAAGGAGGTGCGGGATTACCAAAACTGTTGTCCAAAGGGCTGAGGAAGGGTTGTTGAGGTGCTTCGGACATGTAGAGAGAATGGAGCGAAACAGAGTGACTTCAAGAGTGTATCAGTCTGTAGTGGAAGGAAGGCAGGGTAGGGGTCGGCCTAGGAAAGGTTGGAGAGAGGGGGTAAAGGAGGTTTTGTGTGCGAGGGGCTGGGACTTCCAGCAGGCATGCGTGAGCATGTTTGATAGGAGTGAATGGAGACAAATGGTTTTTAATACTTGACGTGCTGTTGGAGTGTGAGCAAAGTAACATTTATGAAGGGGTTCAGGGAAACCGGCAGGCCGGACTTGAGTCCTGGAGATGGGAAGTACAGTGCCTGCACTCTGAAGGGGGGGGGTGTTAATGTTGCAGTTTAAAAACTGTAGTGTAAAGCACCCTTCTGGCAAGACAGTGATGGAGTGAATGATGGTGAAAGTTTTTCTTTTTCGGGCCACCCTGCCTTGGTGGGAATCGGCCAGTGTGATAATAAAAAAAAAAAAAATAAATAATGGGGTTGTAAAAGAAGTAAATGCCTGGGTGTTCAGGAGAGGGGTGGGATTAAATTATGGGGAATCAAATAAAAAATGGGAATTGACACAGTTACTTTTTGCTGAAGAAACTGTGCTTATGGGAGATTCTAAAGAAAAATTGCGAAGGTTAGTGGATGAGTTTGGGAATGTGTGTAAAGGTAGAAAGTTGAAAGTGAGCATAGAAAAGAGTAAGGTGATGAGGGTATCAAATGATTTAGATAAAGAAAAATTGGATATCAAATTGAGGAGGAGTATGGAAGAAGTGAATGTTTTCAGTACTTGGGAGTTGACGTGTCGGCGGATGGATTTATGAAGGATGAGGTTAGCCCTTTGACTGTTTATGCCGTATATATACATCTTATGCGCCACTGTTTCTGACGTATTTATACGCATAAATTCTAGCGGCTTCAAATCAAGCAGGAGAAAGCTGGTAGGCCCACATGTGAGAGAATAGGTCTCCATGGTCAGTGTGCACCATATAAAAAAAAATTGGGGAGCCAGTGGTGCATTGTGGGAATGCCATTTCAGTTGTCCTTTTTCAGCATGCTTAGCGGTAAGAAATGTGACTCCCTAGCAAATCTGGGACTCTTCTCTTCCCAAGTGATGCTCTAACACAGATGGAAGTGTCAGTGAAGATCAATTTCATGATTTTGAGGAGTTTGAGACCAAAAGCAATGGGGGGGGAGGAGGAGGAGGAGGAGGAGGAGGAGGAGGAGGAGGAGGAGGAGGAGGAGATGATGAGGAGATGATGAGGAGATGATGATGAGGAGATGATGAGATGATGAGGAGATGATGATGATATGATGATGAGGAGATGATGATGAGGAGATGATGATATGATGATGAGGAGATGATGATGAGGAGATGATGATGATATGATGATGATATGATGATGAGGAGATGATGAGGAGATGATGATGAGATGATGATGATGATGAGATGATGATGAGATGATGATGAGATGATGATGATGAGGATGAGGATGAGGATGATGATGATGATGATGATGAAATAATATTGTTCCCTTGAAGCAAGAAAAAAAAAGTCAACCCCATGACAGTGACAAGATAAGAGGAGATAACATCTGATAAGAGCTGACATTTGATGAGCGTAAACGAGGGTGGGGGAGGGTGCAGCTGATAAGAAAAGATTAGATGACCATCCGCCTCCCTTTGTTTTTGCTGGTACACAAACATTTCTGTCTGTCTATTTGTCTGTCTGCCAAGCTCCCTGTCTATCCATCTAGCTCTCTGTCTCAGAGAGAGCCACAAGACTGTGTCTTCATCATGTTTACTAACATCTTCAAGCTGAGTTTGGCACTTTGTCTGGATTTTTTGGGTTATCCTAGGTAATTTACAATATGTATACTACTTGTTTTTATGTGTACCTGTGAGACAGAGATAGACAAACAGATAGAAAGAGAGAGACAGATTGAAAGAGATACAATGAGGAAAGATAATTAGATAGAATGGAGGGGAAGCAGCATCTGACCCCACTGTTTTGACAGGCGGTAGGGGGAGTGAGTAATGAGATAATATGTCATTTTGACAGCTGCCGACTCCTGACTCAAAACAATTATAAGCCACACACTCGCACACAAGACAAGCTTGCTGAATGAAGATAATAGCAGTTATATGAAAGTATCTAGTGACTATATATGTGTATATATATTATAGAAACCAGAAGGAAGGAAGAATGCAAGGCAGGAATGAAGGAAGGACAAGATGAAAGGAAGGAAAAAGTAAGGAAAGATGAAGGAATGTAGGAAGGAAGGTAGGAAAGGAATGCAGGAAGGTAGGTAGGAAAGGAATGCAGGAAGGTAGGGAAGGAATGCAGGAAGGTAGAAAGGTAGGTAGGAAAGAATTGCAGGAAGGTAGGTAGGAAAGGATTGCATTAAGGCAGGAAAAGAATGCAGGAAGGTAGGAAAGGAATGCAGGAAAGTAGGAAAGGAATGCAGGAAGGTAGGAAAGGAATGCAGGAAAGTAGGAAGGAAGGTAGGAAACGAATGCAGGAAAGTAGGAAGGAAGGTAGGAAACGAATGCAGGAAGGAAGGAATGATGACACACGACCATTTACCTAGGATAACTACATAACACAACTGCCTGCTAATACTTTGAAGAAAACTGCTCAGACAAGGTGTTTTGTCTTTGCACATAAAAAAAAAAGGTTCACAAAAATGCACACACACTGGTTTTATGTGTGAGAAGTGTAAAACACCATTGTGTATGAAAACATGTTTCAAAGAGTTACACAAGCTGCAGAACTTCTAGGAATATGTTCGGTGACTGTACATTGGTATATATATTATAGAACAATAGTAATAAAAAAAAATTTGTATTGTTTGTTTTTGTAAACAAGTTTTGTAAACATATTGATAATTATGTTTGTGTGCTTATTGTGTTGTATACACAATAAGCACATATATGTATATTGTACCTTACTTTGGTCTCACAGGCCACATAAGTTATGTGAAAAAATAAAAGTGAAAAAAAAAACAACAAACCTTCAATTACAAGTAAGCCATAGTTTACCAGGTGAGCGGCAGTCGCCGCTGTTGCCATACACGGCTCATTTTCTGCAAACTTCACGTCTCTATATCTTGGTAAGTACTGATGGCAAAATTTTTTTTTTTGACTAAAACACTCAGAAAAATAATCTTAACATTTTCATAAGAAAATTTTGTTTTTTTCTGAATATTTTGCAACATAGAATGAGTTTCAGAAAGGGGCCTGCGACAGTCAAAGGGTTAATCATAGAATTGATGAGGGAAAAAAGGTGAGTGGTGCATTGAGGTATATGTGGAGTCAAAAAACGTTATCTATGGAGGCAAAGAAGGGAATGTATGAAAGTATAGTAGCACCAACACTCTTATATGGGTGTGAAGCTTGGGTTGTAAATGCAGCAGCGAGGAGGTGGTTGGAGGCAGTGGAGATGTCCTGTCTAAGGGCAATGTGTGGTGTAAATATTAGGCAGAAAATTCGGAGTGTGGAAATTAGGAGAAGGTGTGGAGTTAATAAAAGTATTAGTCAGAGGGCTGAAGAGGGGGTGTTGAGGTGGTTTGGTCATTTAGAGAGAATGGATCAAAGTAGAATGACATGGAGAGCATTTAAATCTGTAGGAGAAGGAAGGCGGGGTAGGGGTCGTCCTCGAAAAGGTTGGAAGGAAGGGGTAAGGGAGGTTTTGTGGGCGAGGGGCTTGGACTTCCAGCAGGCATGTATGAGCGTGTTCAATAGGAGTGAATGGAGACGAATGGTATTTGGGACCTGACGATCTGTTGGAGTGTGAGCAGGGTAATATTTAGTGAAGATTCAGGGAAACCGGTTATTTTTATATAGCCAGACTTGAGTCCTGGAAATGGGAAGTACAATGCCTGCACTCTAAAGGAGGGGTTGGGGATATTAGCAGTTTGGAGGGATATGTTGTGCATCTTTATAGGTATATGCTTCTAAACTGTTGTGTTCTGAGCACCTCTGCAAAAACAGTGATTGTGTGTGAGTGAGGTGAAAGTGTTGAATGATGATGAAAGTATTTTCTTTTTTGGGGATTTTCTTTCTTTTTGGGTCACCCTGCCTCGGTGGGAGACGGCCGACTTGTTGAAAAAAAAAAAAAAATATACCACATCTTATCAAGCCTCCTCCATCTAATCCCCCTTTTTAAATGTATGGTATATAAGCTCATATAGACTGAAGAAGCCTGTTCGACAAGTGAAATGTTGCAACAGAGTTACTCACTGCAGCAGTGTCTTTTTTCTCCACTCATTGGCTTTATGCTCTTTGTTTCTAGAATAAATGCTTAGGCCTTCATAAAGCTTAGGCAGCATGTAAAAGAACCAAGGGGCATTTAAAATCTATATCTTCCCTCCCCCCCCCCCCCCCAAAAAAAAAATTACTACTGTTTAGAGCCAAACTAGTGACAGTGATGTAGTAGGACCCAATGAATTTTATACTTGACCTTGTCAACACACCTATATCTAATCCTCTTCCTTTCTCATGTTTCAGTGGGAAATAATAAATTAATATTATGGTGTTTCATGACTTGATAAATCTCCTTGCATGCAAAACATTGTCTACAATAAATATTTATCCTTATGTGGTATTTTCATTAAAATCTTCATTGGTAGTTCAGTCCTTCACTGCTTCACAGATATGTAGCCAATACTTTTGTATCTCAGCTGGTCTGTGATCCTGTATTAAGACTAGAGCCAATGCATACCTTATGACTCATCCAGCAACCAAACCTTGACTGAACATCTTTGCCCCTTACCTTGCTTCGGCCATTGCATATATATTGACAGTATTTGTATCCTTGTTGTGTTAAGTACTCAATATCTAGGACCAAAAAGGTAAGACTGATAGCTTCATATTCATCCAGAGCTGCTAAAACTGTGCAGGCTTGAGAACTGTAAAAATTTCAATTATTATTTAGCGATCAACCAAAACTATAATATAATGCACAAAGAAAAATTGCTGAATTCCTATAAAATTTAGAGCACATTACAATAGATTTTTCAGTTAACATTTATATGATAACACAAAAGGTGAGATACCAGAATACTGTACCCCAAGACACTTATACAGTAGGGCCCCACATATAGGGCAGGTCAGGTTTCAGGCTACTGCTGCAAAACAGACATTGCCGGAAAGCAGAATGCCGTATTTATTTCCACTCATAAATGCATACAAATGCCAGATAACAAGTTTACACTAACATATATTAAGTTAGCAATATAACTAGGCATTAAAAACAATAAAAAGCAAAATACACACACAGTACCCTCATTATTTACCTCAAAATATTTGCAGTTTTAATGTAGGGCAAAAGGTGAGTAGTATTTACTGTAAGAAATCAAGTGTGGTAGCCCTTCTGGCCACCCCACCCACACATGCTATGACGCTTCAAGCGCCCTAGAGTGATAAAATACATATACAGTGGAACCTCTACTCGAGAGCACATCCACGTGCGAGTTTTTCCAAATACGAGCAGTCAATGGGTCAATTTTTTGCTTCCATACCCAAGCAAAATTTCCTTAACCCTTTGACTGTCGAAAGGCCCAATCTTGAAGTGTCTCCTGGTGTCGCAAAATATTCGAAAAAAAAAAAAGATTTTTCTTATGAAAATGTTAAGATTATTTTTCTGATAGTTTTAGTGCAAAAAAAAAAAAAAATTCCCATCAGTATTTACCAAGATATAGAGCCATGAAGTTTGCAGAAAATGAGCTGCGTATGGCAACAGCAGCGACTGCCGCTCACCTGATAAACTTTGGTTTACTTGTATTTGAAGGTTTGTTGTTTTTTCACTATTTTATTTTTTCACATAACTTATGTGGCCTGTGAGACCAAAGTAAGGTGCAATGTACATATATACACTCGTTGTATACAACACAATAAGCACACAAACATTATTATCAATATATTGTTTACAAAACTTTTTTACAAAAACAAACAATACAAAAAATTGTTTATTACAATTGTTCTATAATATATATACCAATATACAGTCACTGGACATATTCCTAGAAGTTCTGCAGCTTGTGTAACTCTTTGAATTATGTTTTCATGCACAATGGTGTTTTACACACTCACACATAAAATCAGTGTGTTTGCATTTTTGTGAATTTTTTTTTAATATGCAAAGACAAAACACCTCGTCTGAGCAGTTTTATTCAAAGTATTAGCAGGCAGTTGTGTTATGTAGTTATCCTAGGTAAATGGTCGTGTGTCATCATTCCTCCCTTCCTAATTTCCTTCATTCCTTTCCTGTATTCCTTTCCTACCTCTCTTCCTACATTCCTTCATCTGTCCTTCATTACTTTTTTCCTTCCTTTCATCTCGTCCTTCCTTCATTCCTGCCTTCCCTTCTTGCCTCTGGTTTCTATAATATATATACACATATATAGTCACTAGATACTTTCATATAACTGCTATTATCTTCATTCAGCAAGCTTGTCTTGTGTGCGAGTGTGTGGCTTATAATTGTTTTGAGTCAGGAGTCGGCAGCTGTCAAAATGACATATTATCTCATTACTCACTCCCCCTACCGCCTGTCAAAACAATGGGGTCAGATGCTGCTTCCCCTCCATTCTATCTAATTATCTTTCTCCCTCATTCTATCTCTTTCCATCTGTCTCTCTCTTTCTATGTCTGTCTATCTCTGTATCACAGGTACACATAAATACATGTATACATAGTATAAATTACCTAGGATAACCCAAAAAATCCAGACAAAGTGCTATACTGTGCTTGACGATGTGAGTAAACAGTGATGATGACAGTCTTGTGGCTCTGAGACAGAGAGCTAGACGGATAGACAGGGAGCTTGACAGACAAATAGACAGACAGACAAATGTATGTGTACCAGCAAAAACAAAGCAAGGGGGATGGTCATCTAATCTTTTCTCATCAGCTGCACCCTCCCCCACCCTTGTTTACACTCATCAAACGTCAGCTCTTATCAGATGTTATCTCACCTTATCTTGTCACTGTCATGGGGTGAACTGTTTTCATGCCTCAAGGGATGATCATGATCATCATGATTATAATGATAATGATCATGATCATCATGATGATCATAATCATCTTGATCATGATCATGATCATGATCATTATCATGATCATTATGATCATGATCATCATGATCATGATCATCATGATCATGATCATCATGATTATCATGATCATGATCATCACCATCATGATCATGATGATCATGTTCATGATCATCATGATCATGATCATGGTCATCATGATCATGATCATGATCATCATGATCATGATTATCATGATCATCATGATCATCATCATCAATCATCATCATCATCATCCTTGTGGAAAATTGCATTTATCTGAATGTATCATTATATACATAACAGTAAATGAAAACATGATGATCATGATCATCATCATGATCATCATGATCATGATCATCATCATCATGATCATGTTCATGATCATGATCATGATCATCATGATCATGTTCATGATCATGATCATGATAAAGATCATGATCATCATGATCAAGATCATGATGATCATCATCATCATCAATCATCATCATCCTTGTGGAAAATTGCATTTATCTGAATGTATCATTATATACATAACAGTAAATGAAAAGATTATGATGATCATGATCATCATCATGATCATGATCATGATCATCATGATCATGATGATCACATCATCATGATCATGATCATGATCATGATCAAGATCATGATCATCATGATCAAGATCATGATGATGATGATCATCATCATCAATCATCATCATCATCATCCTTGTGGAAAATTGCATTTATCTGAATGTATCCTTATATACATAACAGTAAATGAAAAGATAATTATTATTTATCTGTTAGACATGTAGGAATTTGGGACACCTAGGTCGCAAAAAATGTCCCCCCTTCGATACCTACCACTGTCATATCCACAAGTTGCTCTGGACCTATTAATTACCAATGAAATATGTGTAACCAGGAATACTGGTAAATATATAAATTTTGTGGACTGTATATTAAAAATAATAAATAGTTATATATACACACAATTACATAACAGAAGGAAAATATATCTTAATATCACTCACCAATTTGACTGGAGATTAATGTGTATCATACTCAGAAAACCTCACTGTCTATGAAAATAACACTGGCCAGGTTACTACATAAGACTTATCTGAGGTTCCTGGAGCTGTCTTGTCCAGTCGCCTGATACCTCAAGTTATGCAGGAATGCACATCCAACAATTTCGTCTCCTATTTGAGAGCTGTCAGCCCAATTTTAACCTCTAGAGCACGAAAAATTCTTCCCATTACACCAACGTTTCTAATCCAAATTGAAACAAAATGGCGACTGACCCCCCCCCCCCCAGCCGCAGGTTTCCCATTTACGATAACATTCTTCTTTTAAAAATACAATATAGGGCATCTATTTACCTATAAATTACCGTATTTCCGGAAAATATATACAGTATTTTCCACAATCCTCCTCCTCCTCCACCTCTATTCCGGGCATTGCTTTTGGTCTCGAATTCCTCGAAATCATGAAATTGATCTTCACTGACACTTCCATCTGTGTTAGAGCATCACTTGGGAAGAGAAGAGTCCCAGATTTGCTGGGGAGTCACATATTTCTTACCGCTAAGCATGCTGAAAAAAGACAACTGAAATGGCATTCCCACAATGTACCACTGGCTCCCCGATTTTTTTTATATGGTGCACACTGACCATGGAGACCCATTCTCTCACACGTGGGCCTACCAGCTTTCTCCTGCTTGATCTGAGGCCGCTAGAATTTATGCGTATAGATACGTCAAACACGGTATCTCCTATGACGTATTTATACGACCGCAACAGTCAAAGGGTTAAGCAAGCCAACCTCAAGAAAGGTTCCTTGACGCTGGGGAGGGGCTCTTGCTCTTGATCTAGAGAATTGCATCTCATTTGTTTGTTGGGCTATCTTATTGAAACTTGGGCAATGTATGATGGAAAGATGCTTCTTAATGTACACCAAAAATTTAAGAAATCTAAGCATAAATAACGGAGTTCACTTCTCAGAAATTAGCCATCCCTTAGCGGTATTTTCGTTTGGTTTTTATGATTGTATTCTCATTTTTTTGGTCTCATTTGATAGAATGGAAGATATATTACAGAAATAGATATGATTTTGATTGCTTTCACGACGAAAAGTACCTTGAAATTGAGCTCAACGTAGGGGAAATGTTCGATTGTTTTAGCTATGTTGAAGAGTAAACAAATGACGTCACTGTCCATTCCAATATGCAGTTGTGAATGGGTTGACATTATTTATACAATTATTGCAATAAGGCATAACAGTAAATCTTATATCTTTTGTGTGAAAAATAATTACAAATTATTTATATTGTAATAATAATAATACGTAATAATATGTATAATAATAATACGTATATTAACATTAGTATAATACAGTGGACCCCCGCCTAACGTTGGCATCACATAACGTTAAATCCGCATAGCGATACATTTTATCACTAAAATTTTGTCTCGCCTAGCGCTAAAAAACTCGCTCAACGCGATTCGTCCAAGATGCTTCTATGTGCGGCCTGAGCCAGTCTCACTTGTTCCGCCAGTGGCATTGTTTACAAGCCAGCCTCCGCGGTAACATCCAAGCATACAACCGGAACATTTTGTATTATTACAACGTTTTTAGTGATTTCACCTGCAAAATAAGTGACCATAGGCCCCAAGAAAGCTTCTAGTGCCAACCCTACAGGAATAAGGGTGAGAATTATTATGGAGATGAAGAAAGAGATCATTGCTAAGTATGAAAGTGGAGTGCGTGTCTCCGAGCTGGCCAGGTTGTATAGTAAACCCCAATCAACCATCGCTACTATTGTGTCCAAGAAAACGGCAATCAAGGAAGCTGTTCTTGCCAAAGGGGCAACTTTGTTTTCGAAACAGAGATCGCAAGTCATAGAAGATGTTGAGAGACTGTGTGGATAAATGAAAAACAGATAGCAGGAGATAGCATCTCTCAAGCGATCATAAGTGAAAAGGCTAGGAAGTTGCATGAGGATTTAATTAGAAAAATGCCTGCAACTAGTGATGATGTGAGTGAATTTAAGGCCAGCAAAGGTTGGTTTGAGAGATTTAAGAAGCGTAGTGGCATACATAGTGTGATAAGGCATGGTGAGGCTGCCAGTTCGGACCACAAAGTAGCTGAAAAATATGTGCAGGAATTCAAGGAGTACATAGACAGTGAAGGACTGAAACCTGAACAAGTGTTTAATTGTGACGAAACAGGCCTGTTTTGGAAGAAAATGCCAAGCAGGACCTACATTACTCAGGAGGAAAAGGCACTCCCAGGACATAAGCCTATGAATGACAGGCTTACTCTGTTAATGTGTGCCAATGCTAGTGGTGATTGCAAAGTGAAGCCTTTATTAGTGTATCACTCTGAAACTCCCAGAGCGTTCAGGCAAAAGAATATCCTCAAGGCTAATTTGTGTGTACTGTGGAGGGCAAACAGTAAGGCATGGGTCACTAGGGACTTTTTCTATGACTGGTTACACCAAGCATTTGCCCCCAATGTGAAAAATTACCTAATTGAAAATAAATTAGACCTTAAGTGCCTCCTGGTGTTAGACAATGCCCCTGGTCATCCTACAGACTTGGCAGAGCGACTTTGTGGGGACATGAGCTTCATTAAGGTCAAGTTTTTGCCTCCTAATACCATTCCTCTCCTGCAGCCTATGGACCAGCAGGTCATTGCAAACTTCAAAAAACTGTACACAAAAGCTCTGTTTGAAAGGTGCTTTGTAGTGACCTCAGAAACTCAACTGACTCTTAAGAGAGTTTTGGAGAAATCACTTTAATATCCTCAATTGTGTAAACCTTATAGGTAAGGCTTGGAAGGGAGTGACTAAGAGGACCTTGAACTCTGCTTTGAAGAAACTGTGGCCACAATGTGTAGACAAAAGGAATTTTGAAGGATTTGAGGCTAACCCTGAGAGGCATATGCCAGTTGAGGAATCAATTGTGGCATTGGGGAAGTCTTTGGGGTTGGAGGTTAGTGGGGAGGATGTGGAAGAGTTGGTGGAGGAGGACAATGAAGAACTAACCACTGATGAGCTGCTAGATCAACTTCAACAGCAAGAGGCCACACCTGAGGAAACTGCTTCGGAGGAGGGGAGAGAGAAATTGAAGAAGTTGCCTACTTCAAAGATTAAGGAAATCTGTGCAAAGTGGCTTGAAGTGCAAACCTTTATGGATGAAAATCACCCTCAGACAGCTGTTGCAAGCCGTGTTGGCAACCTGTACACTGACAGTATTGTGAACCACTTTAGGAAAGTCATAAAGGAACGAGAGGTACAGACCTCTATGGACAGATATGTTGTGCGACAGAAGTCCAGTGACTCTGAAGCTGGTCCTAGTGGCATTAAAAGAAGAAGGGAAGTAACCCCGGAAAAGGACTCGACACCTCAAGTCCTAATGGAAGGGGATTCCCCTACTAAACACTAAGACCATCAACATTCTCCCCTCCTCCCATCCCATCAATCATCACCAGATCTTCAATAAAGGTAAGTGTCATGTAACTGTGCATGTCTTCTTCACTTTGTGTGTATTAAAATTAATATTGCATGTGGTAAATTTTTTTTTTTTCATACTTTTGGGTGTCTTGCACGGATTAATTTGATTTCCATTATTTCTTATGGGGAAAATTAATTCGCCTAACGATAATTTCGCCTAACATTGAGCTCTCAGGAACGGATTAATAGCGTTATGCGAGGGTCAACTGTATAATACAATAATAATAATAATATGTATAATAATAATACATATAATAATAATGTACCACATAATAATAATTATAATAATGCAAAAGGCCGTCACTAGATGGCAGTGTTTACCACAACAAAGAGGGAGTGGTTGTGGCCGCCTCCACCTATTACATAATGACATTTTATTCATTCTAGAGTATATATCAGGTTTCTATGTTATTTATATTGTTTATTATTTCATATTAGATGAACTGTGAGAGATAAATAAGCCGTAGAGTTGATGATAGCGAAATATTCAGGGAGTACAGTGGACCCCCGCTTAACGATCACCTCCAAATGCGTCCAATTATGTAAGTGTATTTATGTAAGTGCGTTTGTACGTGTATGTTTGGGGGTCTGAAATGGACTAATCTACTTCACAATATTCCTTATGGGAAAAAATTCGGTCAGTACTGGCACCTGAACATACTACTGGAATGAAAAAAGTTCGTTAACCGGGGGTCCACTGTATTTTGTCCTGTCTCCAGACAAACTCTCGTCTGCCACCGCCGCTGCCACGTATATAATGACATATTTTATTAATTCTAGAGTATATATCAGGTTTCTATGTTATTTATATTGTTTGTTATGTCATATTAAATGAACTGTGAGAGATAAATAAGCCATATAGATGATAGTGAAATTATTCAAGAAGTATTTTGTCCTGGCTCCAGACAAACTCTCGTCCACTGCTGACACTGCCCATACCACTACATATTTTATTCATTTTAGAGTATACATCAGGTTTCTATGTTATTTATATTGGTTATTATGTCATATTAGATGAAGTGAGATAGATAAATAAGCAGTAGAGTTGAAATTAGTGAAATTATTGAAGTACAGAATTCCACTGGAATGGATTAATTGCATTTCAATTAATTTAAATGAGGAAAACTGACTGCAAACGAGCAAATCCTGTTGCGAGCAAGGTCATGGAATGGATTAAACTCGCAAGTAGAGGTTCCATTGTACAGTACTCATACTTACCTTAAAATATTTGTAGTCTTAATGATCTTAGGTAGGTAGTAGGTTGGTAGACAGCAACCACCCAGGGAAGTACTACCGTCCTGCCAGATGACTGTGAAACAGAAACCTGTAACTGTTTTACATGATGGTAGGATTGCTGGTTTCTTTTTCTGTCTCATAAACACGCTAGATAACAGGGATATCTTGCTACTCCTACTTACACTTTCGTCACACTTCACAGACACGCACATGCATATATATATACATACATCTAGGTTTTTCTCCTTTTTCTAAATAGCTCTTGTTCCTCTTTATTTCTTCTATTGTCCATGGGGAAGTGGAAAAGAATCTTTCCTCCGTAAGCCATGCGTGTCGTATGTCACGACTAAAATGCCGGGAGCAATGGGCTAGTAACCCCTTCTCCTGTAGACATTTACTAAAAAAGAGAAGAAGAAAAACTTTATAAAACTGGGATGCTTAAATGTGCGTGGATGTAGTGCGGATGACAAGAAACAGATGATTGCTGATGTTATGAATGAAAAGAAGTTGGATGTCCTGGCCCTAAGCGAAACAAAGCTGAAGGGGGTAGGGGAGTTTCGGTGGGGGGAAATAAATGGGATTAAATCTGGAGTATCTGAGAGAGTTAGAGCAAAGGAAGGGGTAGCAGTAATGTTGAATGATCAGTTATGGAAGGAGAAAAGAGAATATGAATGTGTAAATTCAAGAATTATGTGGATTAAAGTAAAGGTTAGATACGAGAAGTGGGTCATAATAAGCGTGTATGCACCTGGAGAAGAGAGGAATGCAGAGGAGAGAGAGAGATTTTGGGAGATGTTAAGTGAATGTATAGGAGCCTTTGAACCAAGTGAGAGAGTAATTGTGGTAGGGGACCTGAATGCTAAAGTAGGAGAAACTTTTAGAGAGGGTGTGGTAGGTAAGTTTGGGGTGCCAGGTGTAAATGATAATGGGAGCCCTTTGATTGAACTTTGTATAGAAAGGGGTTTAGTTATAGGCAATACATATTTTAAGAAAAAGAGGATAAATAAGTATACAAGATATGATGTAGGGCGAAATGACAGTAGTTTGTTGGATTATGTATTGGTATATAAAAGACTGTTGAGTAGACTTCAGGATGTACATGTTTATAGAGGGGCCACAGATATATCAGATCACTTTCTAGTTGTAGCTACACTGAGAGTAAAAGGTAGATGGGATACATGGAGAATAGAAGCATCAGGGAAGAGAGAGGTGAAGGTTTATAAACTAAAAGAGGAGGCAGTTAGGGTAAGATATAAACAGCTATTGGAGGATAGATGGGCTAATGAGAGCATAGGCAATGGGGTCGAAGAGGTATGGGGTAGGTTTAAAAATGTAGTGTTAGAGTGTTCAGCAGAAGTTTGTGGTTACAGGAAAGTGGGTGCAGGAGGGAAGAGGAGCTATTGGTGGAATGATGATGTGAAGAGAGTAGTAAGGGAGAAAAAGTTAGCATATGAGAAGTTTTTACAAAGTAGAAGTGATGCAAGGAGGGAAGAGTATATGGAGAAAAAGAGAGAGGTTAAGAGAGTGGTGAAGCAATGTAAAAAGAGAGCAAATGAGAGAGTGGGTGAGATGTTATCAACAAATTTTGTTGAAAATAAGAAAAAGTTTTGGAGTGAGATTAACACGTTAAGAAAGCCTAGAGAACAAATGGATTTGTCAGTTAAAAATAGGAGAGGAGAGTTATTAAATGGAGAGTTAGAGGTATTGGGAAGATGGAGGGAATATTTTGAGGAATTGTTAAATGTTGATGAAGATAGGGAAGCTGTGATTTCGTGTATAGGGCAAGGAGGAACAACATCTTGTAGGAGTGAGGAAGAGCCAGTTGTGAGTGTGGGGGAAGTTCGTGAGGCAGTAGGTAAAATGAAAGGGGGTAAAGCAGCCGGGATTGATGGGATAAAGATAGAAATGTTAAAAGCAGGTGGGGATATAGTTTTGGAGTGGTTGGTGCAATTATTTAATAAATGTATGGAAGAGGGTAAGGTACCTAGGGATTGGCAGAGAGCATGCATAGTTCCTTTGTATAAAGGCAAAGGGGATAAAAGAGAGTGCAAAAATTATAGGGGGATAAGTCTGTTGAGTATACCTGGCAAAGTGTATGGTAGAGTTATTATTGAAAGAATTAAGAGTAAGACGGAGAATAGGATAGCAGATGAACAAGGAGGCTTTAGGAAAGGTAGGGGGTGTGTGGACCAGGTGTTTACAGTGAAACATATAAGTGAACAGTATTTAGATAAGGCTAAAGAGGTCTTTGTGGCATTTATGGATTTGGAAAAGGCGTATGACAGGGTGGATAGGGGGGCAATGTGGCAGATGTTGCAGGTATATGGTGTAGGAGGTAGGTTACTGAAAGCAGTAAAGAGTTTTTACGAGGATAGTGAGGCTCAAGTTAGAGTATGTAGGAAAGAGGGAAATTATTTCCCAGTAAAAGTAGGCCTCAGACAAGGATGTGTGATGTCACCGTGGTTGTTTAATATATTTATAGATGGGGTTGTAAGAGAAGAAAATGCGAGGGTCTTGGCAATAGGCGTGGAGTTAAAAGATAAAGAATCACACATAAAGTGGGAGTTGTCACAGTTGCTCTTTGCTGATGACACTGTGCTCTTGGGAGATTCTGAAGAGAAGTTGCAGAGATTGGTGGATGAATTTGGTAGGGTGTGCAAAAGAAGAAAATTGAAAGTGAATACAGGAAAGAGTAAGGTTATGAGGATAACAAAAAGATTAGGTGATGAAAGATTGGATATCAGATTGGAGGGAGAGAGTATGGAGGAGGTGAATGCATTCAGATATTTGGGAGTGGACGTGTCAGCGGATGGGTCTATGAAAGATGAGGTGAATCATAGAATTGATGAGGGGAAAAGGGTGAGTGGTACACTTAGGAGTCTGTGGAGACAAAGAACTTTGTCCTTGGAGGCAAAGAGGGGGAATGTATGAGAGTATATTTTTACCAACGCTCTTATATGGGTGTGAAGCATGGGTGATGAATGTTGCAGCGAGGAGAAGGCTGGAGGCAGTGGAGATGTCATGTCTGAGAGCAATGTGTGGTGTGAATATAATGCAGAGAATTCGTAGTTTGGAAGTTAGGAGGAGGTGCGGGATTACCAAAACTGTTGTCCAGAGGGCTGAGGAAGGGTTGTTGAGGTGGTTCGGACATGTGGAGAGAATGGAGCGAAACAGAATAACTTTAAGAGTGTATCAGTCTGTAGTGGAAGAAAGGCGGGGTAGGGGTCAGCCTAGGAAAGGTTGGAGGGAGGGGGTAAAGGAGGTTTTGTGTGCGAGGGGCTTGGACTTCCAGCAGGCATGCGTGAGCGTGTTTGATAGGAGTGAATGGAGACAAATGGTTTTTAATACTTGACGTGCTGTTGGAGTGTGAGCAAAGTAACATTTATGAAGGAGTTCAGGGAAACCGGCAGGCCGGACTTGAGTTCTGGAGATGGGAAGTACAGTGCCTGCACTCTGAAGGAGGGGTGTTAATGTTGCAGTTTAAAAACTGTAGTGTAAAGCACCCTTCTGGCAAGACAGTGATGGAGTGAATGATGGTGAAAGTTTTTCTTTTTCGGGCCACCCTGCCTTGGTGGGAATCGGCCAGTGTGATAATAAAATAATAAAAAAATAAAAATTAATGATCTTAATGTGGGGTGAGAGGTGAAAAGTATTTATTTGTAGAAAGTCAGGTGTGGGAGGTAGGGTAGGGTAGCCCGCCTGGCCACCCCACCCATTATGTAAACAAATGGATGAAGCATCTGGTTATGGTTCATACATGTTCATACAAACACCTTAAATTGTGTATAAGTTGTCTCCACTGTGGTACAGTAGAATAAATAAAGACCAACACTTCTATTCTCATGTAGCATCATTTTTAGAAGGAATGATGCTCTGGCAAGTTAGTACAGAATAAATAAACAGCAACACTCCTATTCTCATGCAACACACCATTTTTAGTGAATGATGTTATTATAATCATAATAAAAAAAAGAAGCAGTACACCCACAAGGGTTGTGAACAGCTTTAGATAGAGTGAAGGCATATGAAAGGAATATTTTTCTACAGTTAAGTAACTGGTGTTTGACTAGAGAAAACATAATTCTTCTGACAATCCTACAAACCGTTTGGTAAACAAATCTCATATTTATGCCAATTTTTATACTGTGGGTGTATGTATCATTTTTATATGTTATGTAACATGTTTATTACATAATTTTGAAAAAAATATCATAGATGGATTAATGTAAATGTCTACATTAACGTAATATACGACATTTAATGCGCCCAAGAGATTATTATGTGGTGTCAAGTAGAGATAGACTTAGTGATTTTAATGTGTACCTGCATGCCAGTCCATTGTGTAAGTATATTTAGGTACAGGTACATATAAGTATAATTATCAGAGTACATATAAAATATGCAATAACTTTAAAACACTTGAAATCTCGGAAAATTTTCGGACATAGAGATGTGATCACGGAGAATGCAAACAAACCAGGTGGGGGGTGCCATATAGCAAGTTTTGATCATGATTTGAAATTGCCATATTAGCGGAATGCCATAAAGTGGGGCACTACTGTATTGGGTTAATGGGTCACTGACAGTGTATAGATTAAACTTATACCCTTAAACTGTCCAAATGTAGATCAACGTTTCTACCGCTAATGCTCCAAACATAGATGTACGTTTTATTTTTCCTACCTCCAAATTTGGCATGATTGGCCTGAGATGCCTGGTCAGTATAAAATGGGTCTTAACACTCAGTGTACGCAGTATTAAAAAATCTGGGACCGCTTAGCACCTTGTGGGAGCGCCAGTTCAACTGAGTGCCAGCTAGAGCAAATAGCATGGGAAACAACAGGGATTCACTGATGTCATGTCATATTTGGTGGCCCGGTGGCCTGGTGGCTAAAGCTCCCGCTTCACATACGGAGGGTCCGGGTTCGATTCCCGGCGGGTGGAAACATTTCGACACGTTTCCTTACACCTGTTGTCCTGTTCACCTAGCAGCAAATAGGTACCTGGGTGTTAGTCGACTGGTGTGGGTCGCATCCTGGGGGACAAGATTAAGGACCCCAATGGAAATAAGTTAGACAGTCCTCGATGACGCACTGACTTTCTTGGGTTATCCTGGGTGGCTAACCCCCCGGGGTTAAAAATCCGAATGAAATCTTATCTTAACACTCCCCTTTTAAGAGGAAAGTGATGGATGTGGCCACAAGTGGTCAAGGAAATATCAAAAACCTCGATATTAACCCATGTGTAACATTTGTGTAATATCCTTTTATTTTTGATACCACTGACTGTCTCTCTGTATCTGTCTGTCTTTATCTCTGTCTATACAGTGGAACCTGAAATTTCGAACATATCGCTTATCGAACTCTTTGAAAAATTGACCGCTTTTTTTTAACCAACTTTGTCCCCATTATAGAACTCGCCCCTTTTTTCGAACCACCAGGTACTGGACCTGTCCGCCAGCCTGCTCTATCCGTGTCCCCGCGCAGGCACCATAAGCCAGTCTGGCTTTGTTGATGCTTGAGTGAACACTAACCTGACATCTCATTCAAACATTTTATGACTAATTCATTGTGTTTAGTGCTTGTGGGACTGTGAAATAAGCTACCATGGGCCCAAAGAAACTTGCTAGTGGTACCCCTGTGGTAAAGAAAGTGAGAAACACCATAGATGTGAAGTGAGTGACAAGGATGTGGAAGAGTTGGTGGAGGACCACAGGGAAGAGCTAATCACTGAAGAGCTGGAAGAGCTTCATCTGGAACAGTATCAGACCACAGCTCAGGAACTTGCTTCAGAGAAGGAGGAAGAGTGAGTAGATGAGGTGCCTTCTTCAAAGATTAAGGATATTTGCACCAAGTGGAATGATGTCCAAATGTTTGTGGAGAAGTACAGTGGAACCTCAAATTTCGAACGTATCACTTATCGAACTTTTCGAAAATCGAAAGTTTTTTTCAAAGCAACTTTGTCCCTATTATCGAACTCGCCCCTATTTTCGAACCGCCAGGTACCAGACCTGTCCGGCAGCCCACTCTGTCTGCATCCCCGTGCAGGCACTGTGAGCCAGTCTGGTTTTGTTGATGCTTGAGTAAACACTAACCTGCGCTCTCATTCAAACATTTTACGATTATTTCATTGTGTTTAGTGTTTGTGGGACTGTGAAATAAGCTACCATGGGCCCAAATAAACTTGCTAGTGGTACCCCGTGGTAAAAACAGTGAGAAACACCATAGATGTGAAGAAGGAAATAATACAGAAGTATGAGAGTGGTGTGAGACTTTTTGAGCTTGCCAGGATGTACAGAGGACTGTGGACAGTTATTTTGTGAGACAGAAACAGAGGACTGTGGACAGTCATTTTGTGAGACAGAAACAGACGACTGAAGACAGTTATTTAGTGAGACAGGGGTCCAGTGACTCAAGCTGGTCCTAGTGGCATTAAAATACAGAGAAGGGAAGTAACCCCAGAAAGGGCTATGATACCTGAAGTCCTCATGGAGGGGGATTCAACTTCCAAATACTAACCCCAACTCCCTCTCTCCTCCTCCCTATCTTCCAGATGCCATCACCAATCTTCAATAAAGGTAAGTAAAAATGTTATTTATATGTTTATTTAAATTTATTAATACGTAATTGAACACTATATTTGTTGTGTGTATGTAAAACTATAATTAATCTCTATAAAACGTATTTTTTTTTTGTGAATATTTTTGGGTTTCTGGAACGGATTAATTGTATTTCCATTATTTCGTATGGGAAATATTGCTTCGCTTGTCAGACTTTTCAAATTTAGAACTAGCTCCTGGAACGGATTAAATTCGATATTTGAGGTTCCACTGTACCACCCTGAGCAAGTTGAAACAAGCCATCTCTGCAACAAGTTCAGTGACAGAACGATATCCCATTTTAGGGAAATCTTAAAGAGGTGCCAGAAACAGAGGACTGTGGACAGTTATTATGTGAGACAGGAGTCTAGTGACTCTCAAGCTGGTCCTAGTGGCATTAACCCTTTCAGGGCCCGTCCCGTAGATTTACGGCTTTACGTTCAGGATCCAAACCGTAGATCTAAGTCATGAGCTCAACTCACTCTGATAAACTGTGAGTGGTACATTTGGGCCTAGATATGAGAGAATACATCTATGTGGTATGTGTGCACCACATAAAACAGATCCTGCAGCACACTGTGTATAATGAGAGAAAAAAAACTGAAATCATGATTTTTCGATTAAAACAGCGACTTTGCAGTGTTTTTTCGTATGTTTTTTATAGTTGTATTTGCGATTTCTTGGTCTCATTTGATAGAATGGAAGACATATTACAGAAATAGAGATGATTTTTGATTGGTTTTAGTACTGGAAATGGCATGAAACTGAGCTCAAAGTAGCAGAAATGTTAAATTTTTGCCGATATTCAAGAGTAAACAAACGACCTCACACGTCTAATACACGCCAGCTGGTGGGTCTAATATACATTCACAAATATGGTGATGATATTTATACAATTATTACAGTATTGCATAACAGTAAATCTTCTGTTTGGTGTGAATAAAAATTCATTATGTTAATAAAAAATCAAAATGGAATTTATTTGTAAAGCCTCAAAACATAACTAATGAACAGAGGAAATGTTAGTTTAGTTCCAGGAATACCTACATTGTTTATTCTGGACCCTATTTTGAAATTGGAATATTTTGAACTTTGTGTTAAATTGGCCAAATTAACAATTTCCGATCACTTTATTTTGTAGTTGAAACAGTTGACTTGGCGATTTCTTGTGCTCAATCGATAGAATAGAAGTAATACTAGTGAAATAGCTAAGAATTTGGTTGACTGGAATAATGTAATTGGCCTAAAATGGGAGTCAAAGTCGGCAAAATCGCCGATTCGTAAATATCGCTGACACATCAAAATTTGCGAGAGCATAATTTCGTCAGTTTTCCATCAAATTTCGTACTTTTTATTTTATTACCTTCACAAAAAGATTCTCTACCATTTCATAATAAAAAATAAAAATTTTTTTTTTTGAAAATTCTTGGACACTGGGGCACCACTTCAGATTTGGGCCTTGGACCCTGAAGGGGTTAAAAGACAGAAAATTGAAGAAATTCCAGAGAGGGCTTTGATACCTGAAGTCCTTATGGAGGGGGATTCCCCTTCCAAACACTAACCCCAACTCCCTCTCTCCTCCTCCCTATCTTCCAGATGCCATCACCAATCTTCAATAAAGGTAAGTAAAAATGTTATTTTACATGTTTATTTAAATTTATTAATACAGTGGACCCCCGGTATTCGATGGCATCGGTATTCGATAAATCCGGAATTCGATGCATTTTAACGCAAAAATTTTGCCTCGGTATCTGATTGAAAACCCGGTATTCAATACGATTCGTATGGGACATGTCCACGTGTAGCCTGAACTGCCCTGTGTGTGCCAGTGTTTACAAGCCAGCCAGTGTGCGCGCATCTAAGGATACATTCGGTACATTCTATATTATCACTGTTTTTGGTGCTTGTTTCTGCAAAATAAGTCACCATGGGCCCCAAGAAAGCTTCTAGTGCCAACCCTGTGGTAAAAAGGGTGAGAATTAGTATGGAAATTAAGAAAGATTTTGAAGGGTTTGGGGCTAACCCTGAGAAGCCTATGCCAGTTGTGGAATCCATTGTGCCTACTTCAAAAATTAAGGAAATGTGTGCACAGTGGGTTGAACTGCAAACCTTTATGGATGAAAATCACCCTAACACAGCTATTGCAAGCCGTGCTGGTGACTATTACAATGACAATGTTGTGGACCATTTTAGACAAATCGCAAAGGAATGGGAGGTACAGAGCTCTATGGACAGATTTGTTGAGCGACAGAGGTCCAGTGACTATCAAGCTGGTCCTAGTGGCATTAACCCTTTCAGGGTCCGTCCCGTAGATCTACGGCTTTACGTTCAGGGTCCAAACCGTAGATCTACGCCATGAGCTCAGCTCACTCTGATAAACTGTGAGTGGTACATTTGGGCCTAGATATGAGAGAATACATCTATGTGGTATGTGTGCACCACATAAAACAGATCCTGCAGCACACTGTGTATAATGAGAGAAAAAAAAATGAAATCATGATTTTTCGATTAAAACAGCAACTTTGCAGTGTTTTTTCGTATGTTTTTTATAGTTGTATTTGCGATTTCTTGGTCTCATTTGATAGAATGGAAGACATATTACAGAAATAGAGATGATTTTGATTGGTTTTAGCACTGGAAATGGCTTGAAACTGAGCTCAAAGTAGCAGAAATGTTAAATTTTTGCCGATATTCAAGAGTAAACAAACGACCTCACACGTCTAATACACATCAGCTGGTGGGTCTAATATACATTCACAAATATGGTGATGATATTTATACAATTATTATAGTACTGCATAACAGTAAATCTTCTATTTTTTGGTGTGAATAAAAATTCATTATGTGAATAAAAAATCAAAATGGAATTTATTTGTAAAGCCTCAAAACATAACTAATGAACAGAGGAAATGTTAGTTTAGTGCCAGGAATGCCTACATTGTTCATTCTGGACCCTATTTTGAAATTGGAATATTTTGAACTTTGTGTTAAATTGGCCAAATTAACAATTTCCGATCACTTTATTTTGTAGTTGAAACAGTTGACTTGGCGATTTCTTGTGCTCAATCGATAGAATAGAAGTAATACTAGTGAAATAGCTAAGAATTTGGTTGACTGGAATAATGTAATTGGCCTAAAATGGGAGTCAAAGTCGGCAAAATCGCCGATTCGTAAATATCGCTGACACATCAAAATTCGCGAGAGCATAATTTCGTCAATTTTCCACCAAATTTCGTACTTTTTGTTTTATTACATTCACAAAAAGATTCTCTACGATTTCATAAGAAAAAATAACAAATTTTTTTTTGGAAAATTCTTGGACACTGGTGCGTGACTCCAGATTTAGGCCTTGGACCCTGAAAGGGTTAAAAGAAGAAGGGAAGTAACTCCAGAAAAGGACTTGCTACCTCAAGTCCTAATGGAAGTGAATTCCCCTTCTAAACACTAACACCATCCACACTCTCCCCTCCTCCCATCAAATTCAAATTCAAAGTTTATTCTCTATAAGGATTACAATGCTGAGTTTACAGAATTTGGTTATTGTGTGGTTTACATGTAGTAAAATAATAATTACAGAGTGTACCACTAGAACACCTAGCATGGCTAGGCATTTCGGGCAGACTTAGATTAAATCTCAAGTTTAAAATATTACAAAATTATGAGGTAAGTTGGTATTATGGCTAAGTGACTAAATACTAGTTTGTGAGTTTAGCAATGTGGATGCTTTTGTTTTGGCACTATACATAGTTTCAGTATTGGAGTATCACAGGCCAACTTATGACTAGTTAAGATTCATTATTTTGAGATTGAGATTGATATTTCTGTTTATGGTCAAATGGGTGAGTGAGTGTAAGTGTTAACATCCCATCAATCATCACCAGATCCTCAATAAAGGCAAGTGTCATGTAACTGTGCATGCCTTCTTCAGTTTGTGTGTATTTAAATTAATATTTCATGTGGTAAAAAAAAAAATTTTCATACTTTTGGGTGTCTTTCACGGATTAATTTGATTTCCATTATTTCTTATGGGGAAAATTGATTCGCTTTTCGATATTTTCGGTATTCGATGAGCTCTCAGGAACGGATTAATATCGAATACCGGGGGTCCACTGTAATTGTACACTATGTTGTATGTAAAACTATAATGTAATACTATTTATAAAATTTATTTTTTTGTGAATATTTTTGGATTTTTGGAACAGATTACAGTGGACCCCCGCATACCGGACGCCTTGCATAACGGACAATCCGCATACCGGACGCTTTGATCGCTAAAATTTTGCCTCGCATACCGCCCAAAAACCCGCTCAGCGCCCTTCGTCCGAGACGAGTCCAATGTGCGGCCTGAGCCATGCTCACATGTTCCGCCGGTGGCATTGTTTACCAGCCAGCCTCCGCGGTAATATCCAAGCATACAATCGGAACATTTCGTATTATTACAGTGTTTTTGGTGATTTTTTTCTGGAAAATAAGTGACCATGGGCCCCAAGAAAGCTTCTAGTGCCAACCCTACAGCAATAAGGGTGAGAATTACTATGGAGATGAAGAAAAAGATCATTGATAAGTATGAAAGTGGAGTGCGTGTCTCCGAGCTGGCCAGGTTGTATAATAAACCCCAATCAACCATCGCTACTATTGGTGGTACAGCTGCTGCTGCTGCTGCTGTACCACCGTCAGCTGCTGCTGCACTGTCAGCTGCTGCTGCACTGTCAGCTGCTGTAGTACCGTCTGCTGCTGCTGTAGCATCGTCTGCTGCTGCTGTAGCATCGTCTGCTGCTGCTGTAGCATCGTCTGCTGCTGCTGTAGCATCGTCTGCTGCTGCTGTAGCATCGTCTGTTGCTGCTGTAGCATCGTCTGTTGCTGCTGTAGCATCGTCTGCTGCTGTTGTACCACCGTCAGCTGCTGCAGCTGCTGTAACACCGTTGTTGGTGTGGCTTATTGAGAATACCAAGAAACAATTAACCCCAGAGGATTTGCCACCCAGGATAGCCCAAAAAAGTCAGTGTCATTGAAGACTGTCTGACTTATTTCCATTGGGGTCCTTAATCTTGTCTCCCAGGATGCAACCCACACCCGTCGACTAACACCCAGGTGAACAGGGAAAATGCCTGGAACTAGTGCTCATATTGGTGAATTTAGAGCCAGCAAAGGTTGGTTTGAGAGATTTAAGAATCGTAGTGACATACACAGTGTGATAAGGCCTGTTCTGGAAGAAAATACCAAACAGGACCTACAGTACTCAGGAGGAAAAGGCACTCCCAGGACACAGTGTCTCATCAGTCATTGCTGCATCTTCAATAAAGGTAAGTGTCATTTATTCTTCATTTAGTAGAGTAGTACATGCACAATATATATTGTGCATGTACTACTCTACTATTGTGCATGTATCCTTCTCTTTGTGTGTAGGAAAATGTATATTTCATGTGGTAAAAATTTTTTTTTCATACTTTTGGGTGTCTTGCACGGATTAATTTGATTTCCATTATTTCTTATGGGGGAAATTCATTCGCATACCGAACATTTCGCATAACAGCCAGCCCTCTTGCACGGATTAAGGTCGCTATGCGGGGGTCCACTGTAATTGTATTTCCATTATTTCTTATGGGAAATATTGCTTCACCTTTCAAACTTTTTGAATTTAGAACTAGCTCCTGGAACGGATTAAGTTCAAAATTTGAGGTTCCACTGTATCTCTGTCTGTCTATATCTCTATCTATCTATATATCTGTCTGTCTACAATGGAGCTTTGACTTATGAGTGCCCCAACATACGAGTTTTTCGAGATATGAGCCATCGCTTGGTCGATTTTTTTGCTCTGAGTTACGAGCCAAAATCCGAGTTACAAGCGAGCTTCCCCCTCAACCCTCACACCTCACTTGTGTTTATCTTAGATTTCATACTTTAATTCCATGGACATCTTCCTCTTTTTCTTCTCAGCACTGTCCTTTGCACTTACTTTCTTAGAACCCATGGTTAGAAAAAAAAAACTTTGGCAAAATAGCTACACAAAATGCAAGCAAAACATGAGAGAAATGCTTCCACGGCCAGGTAAACAGTGCACTGCACCAGTTGGTGGCATTCTGAAGTTCCTCGTAATTATTATTAATACAGTGGACCCCTGCATACCGTTGGCATCACATAACGTTAAATCCGCATACCGATACATTTTATCGCTAAGATTTTGCCTCGCATACCGCTTAAAAACCCGCTCAATGCTATTCGTCCAAGACGTGTCTAATGTGCGGCCTGATCCAGCCTCACATGTTCCACGGGTGGCATTGTTTACCAGCCAGCCTCTGCGGTAACATCCAAGCATACAATCGGAACATTTCGTATTATTACAGCTTTTTGGTGATTTTATCTGCAAAATAAGTGACCATGGGCCCCAAGAAAGCTTCTAGTGCCAATCCTACAGGAATAAGGGTGAGAATTACTATAGAGATGAAGAAAGAGATCATTGCTAAGTATGAAAGTGGAGTATGTGTCTCTGAGCTGGCCAGGTTGTATAGTAAACCCCAATCAACCATCGCTATTATTGTGTCCAAGAAAACGGCAATCAAGGAAGCTGTTCTTGCCAAAGGTTCAACTGTGTTTTTGAAACAGAGATCGCAAGTGATAGAAGATGTTGAGAGACTCTTATTGGTGTGGATAAACGAAAAACAGATAGCAGGAGATAGCATCTCTCAAGCGATCATAAGTGAAAAGGCTAGGAAGTTGCATCAGGATTTAATTAAAAAAATGCCTGCAACTAGTGATGATGTGAGTGAATTTAAGGCCAGCAAAGGTTGGTTTGAGAGATTTAAGAAGAGTAGTGGCATACATAGTGTGATAAGGCATGGTGAGGCTGCCAGTTCGGACCACAAAGCAGCTGAAAAATATGTGCAGCAATTCAAGGAGTACATAGACAGTGAAGGACTGAAACCTGAACAAGTGTTTAATTGTGACGAAACAGGCCCGTTTTGGAAGAAAATGCCAAGCAGGACCTACATTACTCAGGAGGAAAAGGCACTCCTAGGACATAAGCCTATGAAAGACAGGCTTACTCTTCTCATGTGTGCCAATGCTAGTGGTGATTGCAAAGTGAAGCCTTTATTAATGTATCACTCTGAAACTCCCAGAGCATTCAGGCAAAAGAATATCCTCAAGGCTAATTTGTGTGTGCTGTGGAGGGCAAATAGTAAGGCATGGGTCACTAGGGACTTTTTCTATGACTGGTTACACCAAGCATTTGCCCCCAATGTGAAAAATTACCTAATTGAAAATAAATTAGACCTTAAGTGCCTCCTGGTGTTAGACAATGCCCCTGGTCATCCTACAGACTTGGCAGAGCGACTTTGTGGGGACATGAGCTTCATTAAGGTCAAGTTTCTGCCTCCTAATACCACTCCTCTCCTGCAGCCCATGGACCAGCAGGTTATTGCAAACTTCAAAAAACTGTACACAAAAGCTCTGTTTGAAAGGTGCTTTGTAGTGACCTCAGAAACTCAACTGACTCTAAGAGAGTTTTGGAGAGAGCACTTTAATATCCTCAATTGTGTAAACCTTATAGGCAAGGCTTGAGAGGGAGTGACTAAGAGGACCTTGAACTCTGCTTGGAAGAAACTGTGGCCACAATGAGTAGACCAAAGGGATTTTGAAGGGTTTGAGGCTAACCCTGGGAATCCTATGCCAGTTGAGGAATCCATTGTGGCATTGGGAAAGCCCTTGGGGTTGGAGGTTACTGGGGATGATGTGGAAGAGTTGGTGGAGGAGGACAATTAAGAACTAACCAGTGATGAGCTGCTAGATCATCTTCATCAGCATGAGGCCACACCTGAGGAAACTACTTCAGAGGAGGGGAGAGAGAAATTGAAGAAGTTGCCTACTTCAAAGATTAAGGAAATCTGTGCAATGTGGCTTAAAGTGCAAACCTTCATGGATGAAAATCACCCTCAGACAGCTGTTGCAAGCCGTGCTGGTGACTATTACACTGACAATGTTGTGAACCACTTTAGGAAAGTCATAAAGGAACGTGAGGTACAGACCTCTATGGACAGATATGTTGTGCGACAGAAGTCCAGTGACTCTGAAGCTGGTCCTAGTGGCATTAAAAGAAGAAGGGAAGTAACCCCGGAAAAGGACTTGACACCTCAAGTCTTAATGGAAGGGGATTCCCCTTCTAAACACTAAGACTCTCTCCTCCTCCCATCCCATCAATCATCATCCATAGTGGGAAAATTTATGGAATCAATAATTGCCGAGGCAGTTCGTAGCCACCTTGAAAAGCACAAATTAATCAACGAATCTCAGCATGGTTTTACAAAGGGGCGTTCCTGCCTTACGAATTTATTAACTTTTTTCACTAAGGTATTTGAGGAGGTAGATCATGGTAATGAATATGATATTGTGTATATGGACTTCAGTAAGGCTTTTGACAGGGTCCCACATCAGAGACTATTGAGGAAAATTAAAGCACATGGAATAGGAGGAAAAATTTTTTCCTGGATAGAGGCATGGTTGACAAATAGGCAGCAGAGAGTTTGCATAAATGGGGAGAAATCAGAGTGGGGAAGCGTCACGAGCGGTGTTCCACAGGGGTCAGTGTTGGGCCCCCTGCTGTTCACAATCTACATAAACGACATAGATGAGGGCATAAAGAGCGACATCGGCAAGTTTGCCGATGACACCAAAATAGGCCGTCGAATTCATTCTGACGAGGACATTTGAGCACTCCAGGAAGATTTGAATAGACTGATGCAGTGGTTGGAGAAGTGGCAGATGCAGTTTAATATAGACAAATGCAAAGTTCTAAATGTTGGACAGGAAAATAACCATGCCACATATAAACTAAATAATGTAGATCTTAATATTACGGATTGCGAAAAAGATTTAGGAGTTCTGGTTAGCAGTAATCTGAAACCAAGACAACAGTGCATAAGTGTTCGCAATAAAGCTAATAGAATCCTTGGCTTCATATCAAGAAGCATAAATAATAGGAGTCCTCAGGTTGTTCTTCAACTCTATACAGGAAGGCCCCGCTTTACGGCGTTTCACTTTACGGCGTTCCGCTAATATGGACATTTCAAATTATGACCAAAACTCGCTATACGGCTCCCCCCACCTGACTTTCTAATACGGTCACCGTGCCCCACCCTGTTTGTTTACATTCTCCATGAGCTCAGTAAGCACTAAGTCTCTCCATTTTGTCTGGAAACTCCAAAATTTCAAATGTTTTTAAAAGTTATTTCATATTTTATATATACTCTGATAATTATACTTATGTATACCTGTACCTAAATAAACTTACATACTGTGCTGGCATGCAGGTACACATTAAAATTGGTAAGTGTCTTATGTCTCCAGACGTCATATTAGTAATGATAATAATAATCATCGAGTCATTTAAATGTCGTATATTACGTTAATATACACATTTTCATTAATCCATCCATGATATTTTTTCAAAATTATATAATAAACATGATGCATAACATATAAATAAGATAAATACACCCCACAGTAGAATAAATAAACATAAATGTGAGATGTGGTAGCAGACGACTTGCACAAGTGACGCCATATTAGAAATGATAATAATAATAATAACAATACTCACCGAGTCTCATTAAATGTCGTATATTACGGTAATATACACATTTTCATTAATCCATCCATGATATTTTTTCAAAATTATATAATAAACACGATGCATAACATATAAATAAGATAAATACACCCCACAGTAGAATAAATAAACATAAATGTGAGATGTGGTAGCAGACGACTTGCACAAGTGACGCCATATTAGAAATGATAATAACAATACTCACCGAGTCTCATTAAATGTCGTATATTACGTTAATATACACATTTTCATTAATCCATCCATGATATTTTTTTTCAAAATTATATAATAAACACGATACATAACATAAAAAGATGATAAATACACCCCACAATAGAATAAATAAACATAAATATAAGATGTGGGAGCCACATAACTTGTACAAATGACGGCAAGAATAACATTTTCTCTAATCTAACATAAGAGAAAATGTGTTACTGGGGGTAACTGTAGAAAATTATTCCTTTCGTATGTATGTAAGTAAGTTTATTCAGGTATACACAAATACAGTTACATAGATTATCATACATAACAACATACGTGTAGAGAACCTAGGATAACCCAAAAAAGTCAGTGTGACTTATTTCCATTGCCTTCACTCAGAGCTTCATTTCTTCTCAAAATGATGTTACATGAGAATGGGAGTGTTCTTCTTTATTAATTCTACCGTATCAATGTAGAGACAACCTGTACACAATGTAACTTGTACACAAACCATACGTGTACACTTCGTTTGTTTACAAAACTTACGTTCGCCTGGTTTGTTTACATAACTCTGCGCCTGTCCCCTCTCATGTACTCATTCTTTCTCTCTCTCATTTATTCGTTTTATCTCATTTACTTACTCCTGACCCTACATTAAGACTACAAATATTTTAAGGTAAGTAATGAGTGAACTGTATATACATTTTATCGCTCTGGGATGCTTAAATATCATAGAATAGCATGTGTGGGTGGGGTGGCCTGGTAAGGTAGCCTGGCTATTACCATACATACCACACTTGATTTCTTACAATAAATACTACTTGTCTCACCCTAGATTAAGACTATAAATATTTTAAGGTAAGTAATGAGTGCACTATGTGTGTATTGTACTTTTTTATTGTTTTTTGATGCCTGGTTCTATTGCTAACTTAATATATGTTAGTGTAAACTTGTTATCTAGTGTTTGTATGCATTTATAAGTGGAAAAAAAGGGTGTTCCACTTTACGGCGGTAGCCTGGAACCTAACCTGCCATATAAGTGGGGCCCTCCTGTACATCCTTGGTTAGGCCTCATTTAGATTATGCTGCACAGTTTTGGTCACCGTATTACAGAATGGATATAAATTCTCTGGAAAATGTACAAAGGAGGATGACAAAGTTGATCCCATGTATCAGAAACCTTCCCTATGAGGATAGACTAAGGGCCCTGAAACTGCACTCTCTAGAAAGACGTAGAATTAGGGGGGATATGATTGAGGTGTATAAATGGAAGACAGGAATAAATAAAGGGGATGTAAATAGTGTGCTGAAAATATCTAGCCTAGACAGGACTCGCAGCAATGGTTTTAAGTTAGAAAAATTCAGATTCAGGAAGGATATAGGAAAGTACTGGTTTGGTAATAGAGTTGTGGATGAGTGGAACAAACTCCCAAGTACCGTTATAGAGGCCAGAACGTTGTGTAGCTTTAAAAATACGTTGGATAAATACATGAGTAGATGTGGGTGGGTGTGAGTTAGACCTGATAGCTTGTGCTACCAGGTCGGTTGCCGTGTTCCTCCCTTAAGTCAATGTGACCTGACCTGACTAGGTTGGGTGCATTGGCTTAAGCCGGTAGGAGACTTGGACCTGCCTCGCATGGGCCAGTAGGCCTTCTGCAGTGTTCCTTCGTTCTTATGTTCTTATGTTCTGATCACCAGATCTTCAATAAAGGTAAGTGTCATGTAACTGTGCATGTCTTCTTCAGTTTGTGTGTATTAAAATTAATATTTCATGTGGTAAAAAAGTTTTTTTTCATACTTTTGGGTGTCAGGAACGGATTAATTTGATTTCCATTATTTCTTATGGGGAAAATTCATTCGCATAACGATAATTTATTATTATTATTATTATTATTATTATTATTATTATTATTATTATTATCATCATCATCATCATTATTAATTTAAGGAACTAGAGCACAGATCCAATTCTCTAGATCAAGAGCCCTTTACTAGCGTCAAGGAACCTGGACGCTGGTGAGGGTCTCTTGATCTAGGGAATTGGATCTGTGCTCCAGTTCCTTAAATTAATAATGATGATGATGATGATAATAATAATAATAATAATAATAATAATAATAATAATAATAAATAATAATAATAGTAATAATTTTTTTTTTTTTTCAACAAACCGGCCGTATCCCACCAAGGCAGGGTGGCCCAAAAAGAAAAACGAAAGTTTCTCTTTTTAAATTTAGTAATTTATACGGGAGAAGGGGTTACTAGCCCCTTGCTCCTGGCATTTTAGTCGCCTCTTACAACACGCATGGCTTACGGAGGAAGAATTCTGTTCCACTTCCCCATGGAGATAAGAGGAAATAAACAAGAACAAGAACTAGAAAGAAAAGAGAAGAAAACCCAGAGTGATGTGTATATATACATATACAGTGGACCCCCGCTTTACAATCAGCTCCCAACGCGACCAATTATGTAAGTGTACTTATGTAAGTCTGTCTGCACGTGCATGTCTGGGGGTCCGAAATGGACTAACCTAATTCACAATATTCCCTATGGGAACAAATTCGTTCAGCAATGGCACCCGAACATAATTCTGGAATGAAATAATATCGTAAGTTTCTCCTCACTTAGCGACGTACTCGTTTACCAATGACTCAGACTTATGACAGGCTCTCTGACCAGTTTGCATACCTAAATAATGTATATTAGAGCTGATTTCCTCTATTCTATTTATTACAATATACAGTACACTAGTGTATAAATATTTAAAAATACACAAGAAATGTTATAAATGGTGCAAAGGTGACATTAAAACAATATCAAAGATGGATGACACAAACCCACTACCATTATAGTATGCTCCTCACTTAGTGACGAACTCATTTACCAACATGGTCCTAGGAATGGAACTCCATTGTTAAGTGAGGAGAGGCTGTAATAACGAGGAGCTCCAGAATGCAGCCAACTGGTGCAGTGCACTATTTACCTCACTATGGAAGCATTTCTCTCTTGTTTTGCTTGCATTTTGTGTGGTTATTTTGCCAAATTTCTTTTCTCTAACTATGGGTCCTAAGAAAGTACAGTGGACCCCTGGTTATCAGACGGTTTGGTTATCGGCCAACTTGGTTATCGGCCGGTTTTTCGGCACCCGGTTATCTGCTGTTCGCTCGGTTATCGGCCGTTTGGGACACGTCCATCCACCGGCTGGGGTCGCTTGCGTGTCAGTTTGGCTTTGTCTCTTGGTGGCTGAGGAAGCTTCTGTTTATACATCCAAACATTTTGCTTATTTCCCATTGTAGTTTGTGTTATTTTTGCAGTGCAACTGTGAAATAAGTAACCATGGCTCCTAAGAAAGTTCCTGTGGTAAAGAAAGTGATAAACACCATGGAATTTAAGTGTGAAGTGATAGAAAAGTTTGAAAGTGGTATGAAGGTGATGGAACTTGCCAGGATGTACAGCAAGAATAAATCAACAATTACATCCATCGTGGCAAAGAAAGAACAAATCAGGCGTTAATGTTGCAAAAGGAGTAACTTGTCTAACTAAAAAAAAAAGGCCACCAATAATGGAAGAGATAGTTATTATTATTGTGGATTAAGGAAAAAGAATTAGTGGGAGACAGTGCTGTGGAGTCGATTGTTTGTGAGAAGGCAAGGCAGTGGCATGAGGATCTTGCAAAGAAAATACCTGAAACAAGTGCTGCAGTTTGTGAATTTAGGGCCAGCAAAGGATGGTTTGATAGATTTAAGAAGCATAGTGGCATACACAGTGTTGTAAGGCATGGTGAGGCTGCAAGTTCTGACAAATGTGCGGCTGAAAAGTATGTTCATGAATTCCAGGACTATGTAAAGACTGAAGGATTCGAACCCCAATAAGTGTTCAATTGTGACAAAACAGGCCTGTTTTGGAAGAAAATGCCAAACAAGACCTACATTACCCAGGAAGAAAAGGCAGTGCCAGGACACAAGCCTATGAAAGACAGGTTTACTCTTTTGTTGTGTGGTAATGCTAGTGGGGATTTCAAAGTGAAGTCTTTACTCATGTATCACTCAGAAATCCCAGAGTGTTCAAGAAAAACAATGTCATGAAGAATAGATTGTGTGTGATGTGGAAAGCTAATCATAAAGCATGGGTCACAAGGCAATTTTCAAAGAGTGGGTTAATGATCTGCTTGGCCCAAGTGTGAAAAAATACCTCCTGGAAAAGAAATTGCCACTCAAGTGCCTCCTGTTACTGGACAATGCTCCTGCACATCCTCCAGGCTTGCAAGACCAAGTGTTTAGGGACTTCAGTTTCATCACAGTGAAGTTCTTGCCTCCTAACACCACTCCTCTCCTCCAGCCTGTGAACAAGCAGGTCACTTCTAACTACAAAAAACTCTACACAAAAGGAGTGTTTCAAAAGTGCTTTGAAGTGACGTCGGACACTCAGCTGACCCTAAGACAGCTCTGGAGGAATCACTTCATTGATGGACTGACCACATCGACTCAAGGCTGAGGGACTGATTACTGCATGCCCCTCGTGTTCTTCACCATTCTTCTTTGTATGGAGTGATGAAGCCACTGTGTGGCAAAACGTTTCCTCAATAAAGATACCCAAATGTTGCATATGTGTCTAATTTATCAACTTGTCAGTTCTCTGAACCATTCATCTACATTCCTGTCTGATACAGCAACATCTTGGGATCTTAATACAGGGAATTCTTCACTCGCCTAACCCTTGGGCATGACCTACTTCCACATTGGACAAATGTGATACCACCTACAACTGCTGCACCTCTCCTGCCTATGGTATATAAGATACTTCTCTGCAGATATGCTGTATTCTTTTTAAGATTGATGGACTGACCACATCAACTCAAGGCTGAGGGACTGATTACCTCATACTCCTCCTGATGAAGCCACTGTGTAGCGAAATGTTTCCTCAATAAAGATATCCAAGTGTTGCTTATGGGTAAGGCTTGGGAGGGAGTGACTTCCAGGACTTTGAATTCTGCTTGGAGAAAACTGTGGCCAGATTGTGTCCAAGAGAGGGATTTTGAAGGGTTTGAGGCTGACCCTGACCTTGTGGACTCTATTGTGGCACTGGGGAAGTCCCTGGGGTTGGAGGTGAGTGGCGAGGATGTGGAAGAGTTGGTGGAGGACCACAGGGAAGTGCTAACCACTGAAGAGCTGCAAGAGCTTCATCTTGAACAGCAACAGACTGCAGCTGAGGAACTTGCTTCAGAGGAGGAGGAAGAGGGAGTGAAGGAGATTAAAGAGGTGTGTGCAATGTGGACTGGGGTGCAAGCTTTTGTAGAGAAACACCACCCTGACAAAGCTGAAACAAGCTATATCTGCAACATGTTTAGTGACAAAACCCTGTCCCACTTCAGGGAAATCTTAAAGAGACACCAGAAACAGAGCACCATGGACAGTTATTTTGTGAGACAGGGGTCCAGTGACTCTCAGGCTGGTCCTCTGGCATTAACCCTTTCAGGGTTTCGGCCATACTAGTACGGCTTACGCGCCAGTGTCCATGACGTACTAGTACGCATAAATTCTAGCGCCTTCAAATCTAGTGAGAGAAAGCTGGTAGGCCTATATATGAAAGAATGGGTCTATGTGGTCACTGTGCGCAGTATAAAAAAAATCCTGCAGCACACAGTGCGTAATGAGAAAAAAACAACTTTGACCGTGTTTTTGGATTAAAACAGCGACTTTGCACTATATTTTTGTATGGTATTTATTTTTGTATTCTAATTTTCCTGGTCTCATTGTATAGAATGGAAGACATATTACAGAAATTGAGATGATTTTGACTGGTTTTGCAATGAAAAGTACCTTGAAATTGAGCTCAAAGTAGCAGAAATGTTCGATTTTTACCAAAGTTCAAAAGTAAACAAATCATGCTAAGCATTCAATACACGTCAACTGGTGAGTCTAATATTCTTTCACAAGTGCGCCGATATTATTTATACCATTTTTACACTAATGCAGTAGTCTGCATAACAGTAAATCTTATTTTTTTTGTGAGAATAAAAATTCAAAGTGGAAAGCAAACGAAATGTAAGAGGGGCCTGGGGACGTGACTAATGAACAGAGGAAATGTTATTTTAGTGCCAGAAATGTCTTTCTTGTTTATTCTGGACCCTATTTGGAAACTGGCATCTTTTGAAATTTGTGTGAAATTGGCAAAATTGCTAAATTCTGACCACTGTATTAGATAGTTGAAATCGGTAAATTGGTGGTTTTTTGTACTCATTCGATAGAAAAAATGGAGTTCTAGTGAAATAGTTATGATTTTTGTCGACTAGTACATTGGAACTGGCCGAAAATAGGGCTCAAAGTGGGCAAAATCGCCGATGCGTAAACATCGTTGAGACCGCTAACTTCGTGAGAGCACAATTCCATAAGTTTTCCATCAAATTTCATACTTTTGGTGTCATTATGATCGGGAAAAGATTCTCTTTTCATAAAAAATATTTTTTTTTTTTTTTTGAAATTTGGGGACCCTGAGAACAAGTCTCTAAGAGGGCCTGTGGACCCTGAAAGGGTTAAAAGACAGAGAAGGGAAGTAGCCCCAGAGAAGGCTTTGCTACCTAAAGTCTTTATGGAGGGGGATTCCCCTTCCAAACACTAACTCCTCCCTCTTTCCTCCTCCCTATCTTCCAGAAGCCAGTAAGGTATGTAATACTTACATAATTGTTAAAAAAAATTATTTTTTTGTGAATATTTTTGTTTGGAGGAGGGGTGTTAATGTTGCAGTTTAAAAACTGTAGTGTAAAGCACCCTTCTGGCAAGACAGTGATGGAGTGAATGATGGTGAAAGTTTTTCTTTTTCGGGCCACCCTGCCTTGGTGGGAATCGGCCAGTGTGATAATAAAAAAAAATATAATTTTTGTTTGGAATGGATTAATTGTATTTCCATTAATTCTTTTGGGAAATATTAATTCTGTTTTCGGCCATTTCAGTTATCGG
Source organism: Cherax quadricarinatus (assembly GCF_038502225.1). Classification (NCBI taxonomy): domain Eukaryota; kingdom Metazoa; phylum Arthropoda; class Malacostraca; order Decapoda; family Parastacidae; genus Cherax; species Cherax quadricarinatus. The sequence continues at coordinate 24,433,450 of NC_091306.1, read as the reverse complement.
CCAACCTTCTGGAACGGATTACGGTCGATAACCGGGGGTCCACTGTAAGTGCAAAGGACAGTGTTGAAAAGAAATAGGAGGATGATGTCCAGTCATTCAGTAAGTCAGTCAAGTCACTCAGTAAGTCAGTCAGGCCACTCAGTAAGTCAGTCAAGTCATTCAGTAAGTCAGTCAGTCAAGTCACTCAGTAAGTCAGTCAAGTCACTCAGTAAGTCAGTCAAGTCACTCAGTAAGTCAGTCAGGCCACTCAGTAAGTCAGTCAGTCAAGTCACTCAGTGAGTCAGTCAAGTCACTCAGTCAAGTTATTCAGTAAGTCAAACAAATCACTCAGTAAGTCAGTCAAGTCATTCAGTCAGTCAGTCTAGTCACTCAGAAAGTCACTCAGTCAGTCACACAAACTCATGTTAACCTCTTTTTCTGTGTACAACGTAACACTTCAGTTACGGCTACAAGTTATCTCTTGTCTAATATCTTTGTTAATTCTAAGACTTAAGTGCTTATACCTCTTAGTGCCACTTTCAGCAACACTAGTATGGCTACTGAGTGTCATGATTGCTTGGCAGATACAAGATATAGTAATTAAAATATCATAACACAATTGACAAACACAGCTGCCTCGTAGCAGAGAAGGACTGGACACGTAAAATATTACGAATGCTGGGATGGTGGGGGTGGTGTCAGGGATTGGTAGGGGAGGCCCTCCCCCCCGGGCTGCTACACAACAAGGTGGCCGCTTGAGCAAAAGAGATTTTTTTTTTTCGTTCCCACAAACTGAACCATGTTAAATTTAATATGCGACGTGTTACATAAAATTGTGCAGCAATTCTTCAATGGCAGTCTACTGTATTATTATAATAATGATAGAGCTTCAGTTCCCTAAATTAATAATAATAATTATAATAATAATAATAATAACAATAGAGCTTCAGTTCCCTAAATAATAATAACTAATAATAATATAATACTACTACTACTAATATAATAATGATAATAATAATAATAATATTATTATTATTATTATTATTAACGATAGAGCTTCAGTTCCCTAAATTAATAATAATAATTATTATTATAATAATGATAGTGCATCAGTTCCTTAAATTAATAATAATAATAATGCATAATACATACGAGAGTGTATCAGTCTGTAGTGGAAGGAAGGCGGGGTAGGGGTCGGCCTAGGAAAGGTTGGAGAGAGGGGGTAAAGGAGGTTTTGTGTGCGAGGGGCTTGGACTTCCAGCAGGTATGCATGAGCGTGTTTGATAGGAGTGAATGGAGACAAATGGTTTTTAATACTTGACGTGCTGTTGGAGTGTGAGCAAAGTAACATTTATGAAGGGGTTCAGGGAAACCGGCAGGCCGGACTTGAGTCCTGGAGATGGGAAGTACAGTGCCTGCACTCTGAAGGAGGGGTGTTAATGTTGCAGTTTAAAAACTGTAGTGTAAAGCACCCTTCTGGCAAGACAGTGATGGAGTGAATGATGGTGAAAGTTTTTCTTTTTCGGGCCACCCTGCCTTGGTGGGAATCGGCCAGTGTGATAATAAAAAAATAAAAATAATACGTAATAATAATTCAGATTGCTTCTGCTAGTTGGCACAGCTGATGGCACAGCTGGTAAGCAGTAAACATGTTTACATCGCTGTGGGGGCAGTTCTCTCGTGCTTGTTTGCATTTTTTTTACAGTCATTTGTCCAAATTTCTTTTTTCTAACCATGGGTACTAGTGATCTACTGCAGTTAGCCTCAAAAATACTCTGTTTTCTCTTACAGCAAGAACATGGGAAGATAATATAGTCAAATTGGGACAGAAATGGCGGACGCTTCTGCCGCTGCCTCTGCCACCACATTATGGCCTATTTTATTCATTCTAGAGTTTATATCGTGTTTCTGTTCTAATTATATTATTTATTATGTCATATTAGATGAATTGTGATAAATACGCCGTACAGTTGATAATAGCGTCATATTCAAGTATTTTTCCTCGTCTCTCCAGAGTGCAGGAATGAATTAATGACTCTGCAATTAATTTAAACCGTAAACGGTCCAAGTAGATCTACGTTCACATGTGTAGTGGTACAAAAGTAGATCTACATTTTTTTTTTACATATTTTCAAATATAACAAAAAAAAAAGTAGATCAAAGTTTTTTTACACGCTTTTCAAATGTACAAAAAAAAAAAAAAAAAAAAAGATCTACTTTTTTTACATACTTTCAAATGTTGAAAAAACGTATATATACGTTTGAACCGTTTACGGGTTAAATGAGGAAAATAAATTTGATATATGAGTAAGTTGAGTTACGAGCTAGCTCCTGGAACGGATTAAACTCGTAAGTCAAGGTTCCACTATATCTGAAAACATTCACTTCTTGCATACTACTCCTCCCCAATTTGATATCCAATTTTTCTTTATCTAAATCATTTGATACCCTCATCACCTTACTCTTTTCTATGTTTACTTTCATTTTCTACCTTTACACACACTCCCAAACTCATCCACTAACCTTTGCAATTTTTCTTTAGAATCTCCCATAAGCACAGTATCACCAGCAAAAAGTAACTGTGTCAATTCCCATTTTGTATTTGATTCCCCATAATTTAATCCCACCCCTCTTCCGAACACCCTAGCATTTACTTCTTTTACAACCCCATCTATAAATATATTACACAACCATGATGACATTACACATCCCTGTCTAAGACCTACTTTTACTGGGAAGTAGTCTCCCTCTCTTCTACACACTCTAACCTGAGCCTCACTATCCTCATAAAAACTCTTTACAGCATTTAGTAACTTACCACCTATTCTATATACACTTGCAACATCTGCCACATTGCTCCCCTATCCACTATCATATGCCTTTTCTAAATCCATATATGCAATAAAAACTTCCCTACCTTTATCTAAATACTGTTCACATATATGCTTCAATGTAAACACTTGATCTACACATCCCCTACCCACTCTAAAACCTCCTTGCTCATCCGCAATCATACATTCTGTCTTACCTCTAATTCTTTCAATAATAACCCTACTGTACACTTTTCCTGGTATACTCAGTAAACTTATTCCTCTATAGTTTTTACAATCTCGTTTGTCCCCCTTCCCTTTATATAAAGGGACTATACAGTGGACCCCCGCATAGCGACCTTAATCCGTGTAAGAGGGCTGGTTGTTATGCGAAATGTTCGGTATGCGAATGAATTTTCCCCATAAGAAATAATGGAAATCAAATTAATCCGTGCAAGACACCCAAAAGTATGAAAAAAAAATTTTTACCACATGAAATATGAAATATACATTTTCCTACACACAAAGAGAAGGATACATGCACAATAGTAGAGTAGTACATGCACAATATATATTGTGCATGTACTAGTCTACTAAATGAAGAATAAATGACACTTACCTTTATTGAAGATGCAGCAATGACTGATGAGACACTGTGTCCTGGGAGTGCCTTTTCCTCCTGAGTACTGTAGGTCCTGTTTGGCATTTTCTTCCAGAACATGCCTTATCACACTGTGTATGCCACTACGATTCTTAAATCTCTCAAACCAACCTTTGCTGGCTTTAAATTCACCAATATGAGCACTAGTTCCAGGCATTTTCCCTGTTCACCTGGGTGTTAGTCGACTGGTGTGGGTTGCATCCTGGGAGACAAGATTAAGGACCCCAATGGAAATAAGTTAGACAGTCTTCGATGACACTGACTTTTTTGGGTTATCCTGGGTGGCAAATCCTCTGGGGTTAATTGTTTCTTGGTATTCTCAATAAGCCACACCAACAACGGTGCTACAGTAGCAGCAGCAGCTGATGGTGGTACAGCAGCAACAGATGATGCTACAGCAGCAACAGACGATGCTACAGCAGCAGCAGACGATGCTACAGCAGCAGCAGACGATGCTACAGCAGCAACAGACGATGCTACAGCAGCAACAGACGATGCTACAGCAGCAGCAGACGATGCTACAGCAGCAGCAGACGATGCTACAGCAGCAACAGACGATGCTACAGCAGCAGCAGACGATGCTACAGCAGCAGCAGACGATGCTACAGCAGCAACAGACGATGCTACAGCAGCAGCAGACGATGCTACAACAGCAGCAGACGATGCTACAGCAGCAACAGACGATGCTACAGCAGCGGCAGACGATGCTACAGCAGCAACAGACGATGCTACAGCAGCGGCAGACGATGCTACAGCAGCAACAGATGATGCTACAGCAGCAGCAGCAGCTGACGGTGGTACAGCAGCAGCAGCTGACAGTGCAGCAGCAGCTGACAGTGCAGCAGCAGCTGACAGTGCAGCAGCAGCTGACAGTGCAGCAGCAGCTGACGGTGGTACAGCAGCAGCTGTACCACCAATAGTAGCGATGGTTGATTGGGGTTTATTATACAACCTGGCCAGCTCGGAGACACGCACTCCACTTTCATACTTATCAATGATCTTTTTCTTCATCTCCATAGTAATTCTCACCCTTATTGCTGTAGGGTTGGCACTAGAAGCCTTCTTGGGGCCCATGGTCACTTATTTTCCAGAAAAAATCACCAAAAACACTGTAATAATACGAAATGTTCCGATTGCATGCTTGGATGTTACCGCGGAGGCTGGCTGGTAAACAATGCCACCGGCGGAACATGTGAGCGTGGCTCAGGCCGCACATTGGACGCGTCTCAGACGAAGGGCGGTGAACGGGTTTTTGGGCGGTATGCGAGGCAAAATTTTAGCGATCAAAGCGTCCGGTATGTGGGGGTCCACTGTACATGCTCTCTGCCAATCCCTAGGCACCTTCCCCTCTTTCATACATTTCTTAAACAAAAATACCAACCACTCCAACACCCCTGCTTTTATCATTTCTGTCATGATTCCACCAGTTCCAGCTGCTTTACCCCCTTTCATTCTACATAATGCCTCACACACCTCCCCCCCACTCACATCCTGCTCTTCTTCACTCCTAAAAGATGGTATACCTCCCTGGCCAGTGCATGAAATTACACCCTACCTTTCTTCGTCGACATTTTAAAGTTCCTCAAAATATTCTCCCCATCTACCCAATACCTCCCTCTCCCCATCTACTAACTCCCCTACTCTGTTTTTAACTGACAAATCCATTCGTTCCCTAGGCTTTCTTAACTTGTTTAACTCACTCCAAAATATTTTCTTATTTTCATTAAAATTTCTTGACAGTGCCTCTCCCACTTTATCATCTGCTCTCCTTTTGCACTCTCTCACCACTCTCTTCACCTTTCTTTTATTCTTCATATACTCTACTCTTCGTATAACACTTCTGCTTTGTAAAAACCTCTCATAAACTACCTTTTTCTCTTTTATCACACCCTTTACTTCATCACTCCACCAATCACTCCTCTTTCCTCCTGCACCCACCCTCCTATAACCACAAACTTCTGCCCCATATTCTAATACTGCATTTTTAAAACTATTCCAACCCTCTTCAACCCCCCCACTACTCATACTTGCACCAGCCCACCTCTCTGCCAATACAGTGGACCCTCGGCATTCGATGGCATCGGTATACGTTAAATCCGGTATTCGATACATTTTAACGCAAAAATTTTGCCTCGCCACTCGTTAAAAAACCCGCCACACGCAATTCGTCTCGGACACGTCCACGTGAGTGCCAGTGTTTACAAGCCAGCCAGTGTGCTCGCATCTAAGAATACATTCGGTACATTCTATATTATCACAGTGTTTTTGGTGCTTGTTTCTGCAAAATAAGTCACCATGGGCCCCAAGAAAGCTTCTAGTGCTAACCCTGTGGTAAAAGGTGAGAATTAGTATGGAAATTAAGAAAGATTTTGAAGGGTTTGGGGCTAACCCTGAGAAGCCTATGCCAGTTGTGGAACCCATTGTGCCTACTTCAAAAATTAAGGAAATGTGTGCAAAGTGGGCTGAACTGCAAACCTTTATGGATGAAAATCACCCTAACACAGCTATTGCAAGCCGTGCTGGTGACTATTACAATGACAATGTTGTGGCCCATTTTAGACAAATCATAAAGGAACGGGAGGTACAGAGCTCTATGGACAGATTTGTTATGCGACAGAGGTCCAGTGACTCTCAAGCTGGTCCTAGTGGCATTAAAAGAAGAAGGGAAGTAACCCCGGAAAAGGACTTGCTACCTTAAGTATTAATGGAAGGGGATTCCCTTTCTAAGCATTAACAACTTCAACACTCTCCCCTCCTCCCATCCCATCAATCATCACCAGATCTTCATTAAAGGTGTCATATATTCTATTGTTAGTAGAGTACTACTAACTGTGCATGTCTTCTTCAGTTTGTGTTCATTAAACTTAATATTTCATGTGGTAAAACTTTTTTCATAGTATTTTTGGGTGTCTTGCCCATTATTTCTTATGGGGAAAATTAATTCGCCTTCCAATAATTTTGGCATACGATGAGCTCTCAGGAACGGATTAATATCGTATACTGGGGGTCCACTGTAGTTGCTTATATCTCACCTGAGCTTCCTCCTCCCTTAGTTTATACACTTTTAGCTCCCTTTTGTTGTTGCCATTTTCCTCTTGTTCCATCTACCTCTTACTCTAACTGTAGCTACAATTAAATAATGATCCGATATACAGGTCCGCCATCACAAATCCGGCAATCAGTTATTCGGTTCCTTCAGTTATTCGGCACTAATTTTGGCTAGCATAATTTCAAATTTTCAGGGTCGCCACACCAACCTTCTTTTACTGTTTGGTGGTGCTACTTGCTGCATACGTCATTCCAATTTTTTTTCTCCATTTATTGTTTTAACCTCCTTATTTTTAGCCCTAGCCATGGTTTCAATGAATAAAAGAAATGCTTCTCATTATGTAAAGCACCTACACAGTACATTATCCATTGAAGATAAGGTGGCTTTGAAGCCACTGTCGGTTGCCATGAGCTCAGTCTCATGATGCAGGAGAATATGCTTTATTATTACGCTAATATCAACACTACAGCTTATTTGCCTATCACAATTGATCTAAAATGACATAAGAAACAATATAAATAACATAAAACATGTTAAATACTCCAGAATAAATAATATTAGGCATAATACTGAGCAGTTCGATGGAGGTATGAAGAGGATATGGATACAAGTACCATTCTCCTATCCCTGTCCTGGGGGCTTATATTAGAGAAAACGGAGTATAGCACAGGGCTAACTGTGATATACACTCGTACTGCACCATAAACCTGGAACAAAAAAGTTACTTTCTCTATATAGATTATCACACATAGCAGCATATGTGTAGAGACCCTAGGATAACCCAAAAAAGTCAACATGGCTTATTTCTAGTACCTGGCTTGGGTTAGCCATGTATGATTTTTGGTAAATACAGTGGACCCCCGGTTAACGATATTTTTTCATTCCAGAAGTATGTTCAGGTGCCAGTACTGACTGAATTTGTTCCCATAAGGAATATTGTGAAGTAGATTAGTCCATTTCAGACCCCCAAACATACACGTACAAACGCACTTACATAAATACACTTACATAATTGGTCGTATTGGGAGGTGATCGTTAAGCGAGGGTCCACTGTATTCAATTCCCAGCCAGGGTAGAAACATTAGGCATGTTTCTTTACACCTGTTGTCTATGTTTACCCATCAGTAAATGGGTACCTGGGTGTTAGTCGACTAGTGTGGGTGTTATCCTGGGACACTGACCAAATTTTCTTGAAATACTATGCATAACAAGCGGCTTTCTATATAGTAGTATGTCACTGATGTCAGCTAGGCCTGTATACCTTGTACATGTACGTGTAGTAAATAAAGATATTATTATTATTATTATTATTATTATTATTATTATTATTATTATAATATTATTACAGTGGACCCCCACATACCGTTGGCATCACATAATGTTAAATCCACATACCGATATATTTTATCGCTAAAATTTTGCCTCGCATACCGCTAAAAAACTCGTTCAACGCTATTCGTCCGAGACGCGTCTAATGTGTGGCCTGATCCAGCCTCACATGTTCCGCCGGTGGCATTGTTTACCAGCCAGCCTCCGCGGTAACATCCAAGCATACAATCGGAACATTTTGTATTATTACAGCGTTTTTGGTGATTTCATCTGCAAAATAAGTGACCATGGGCCCCAAGAAAGCTTCTAGTGTCAACCCTACAGGAATAAGGGTGAGAATTACTATAGAGATGAAGAAAGAGATCATTGCTAAGTATGAAAGTGGAGTACATGTCTCCGAGCTCGCCAGGTTGTATAGTAAACCCCAATCAACCATCGATACTATTGTGTCCAAGAAAACGGCAATCAAGGAAGCTGTTCTTGCCAAAGGTTCAACTGTGTTTTCGAAACAGAGATCACAAGTGATAGAAGATGTTGAGAGACTCTTATTGGTGTGGATAAATGAAAAACAGATAGCAGGAGATAGCATCTCTCAAGCGATCATAAGTGAAAAGGCTAGGAAGTTGCATCAGGATTTAATTAGAAAAATGCCTGCAACTAGTGATGATGTGAGTGAATTTAAGGCCAGCAAAGGTTGGTTTGAGAGATTTAAGAAGCGTAGTGGCATACATAGTGTGATAAGGCATGGTGAGGCTGCCAGCTCGGACCACAAAGCAGCTGAAAAATATGTGCAAGAATTCAAGGAGTGCATAGACAGTGAATTACTGAAACCTGAACAAGTGTTTAATTGTGACGAAACAGGCCCGTTTTGGAAGAAAATGCCAAGCAGGACCTACATTACTCAGGAGGAAAAGGCACTCCCAGGACATAAGCCTATGAAAGACAAGCTTACTCTTCTCATGTGTGCCAATGCTAGTGGTGATTGCAAAGTGAAGCCTTTATTAGTGTATCACTCTGAAACTCCCAGAGCATTCAGGCAAAAGAATATCCTCAAGGCTAATTTGTGTGTGCTGTGGAGGGCAAACAGTAAGGCATGGGTCACTAGGGACTTTTTCTAT
>NC_091306.1:24372004-24422004 GCF_038502225.1 Cherax quadricarinatus | reverse complement strand
TATATGTACATTGCACCTTACTTTGCTTATTGTGTTGTATACAACGAGTGTATATATGTACATTGCACCTTACTTTGCTTATTGTGTTGTATACAACGAGTGTATATATGTACATTGCACCTTACTTTGGTCTCATAGGCCACATAAGTTATGTGAAAAAATAAAATAGTGAAAAAAACAAAAAACCTTCAATTACAAGTAAACTAAAGTTTACCGGGTGAGCGGCAGTCGCCGCTGTTGCCATACGCGGCTCATTTTCTGCAAACTTCACGGCTCTATATCTCGGTAAGTACCGATGGCAAAAATTTTTTTTTTGGACTAAAACACTCAGAAAAATAATCTTAACATTTTCATAAGAAAAAATAATTTTTGTTTTTTTTTGAATATTTGGCGACATAGAATGACAGTTTCAGAGAGGGGCCTGAAACAGTCAAAGGGTTAAGGAAATCTGTGCAATGTGGCTTAAAGTGCAAACCTTCATGGATGAAAATCACCCTCAGACAGCTGTTGCAAGCCGTGCTGGTGACTATTACACTGACAATGTTGTGAACCACTTTAGGAAAGTCATAAAGGAACGAGAGGTACAGACCTCTATGGACAGATATGTTGTGCGACAGAAGTCCAGTGACTCTGAAGCTGGTCCTAGTAGCATTAAAAGAAGAAGTAACCCCGGAAAAGGACTTCACACCTCAAGTCTTAATGGAAGGGGATTCCCCTTCTAAACACTAATACTCTCTCCTCCTCCCATCCCATCAATCATCACCAGATATTCAATAAAGGTAAGTGTCATGTAACTGTGCATTTCTTCTTCAGTTTGTGTGTATTAAAATTAATATTTCATGTGGTAAAAAATTTTTTTTTCATACTTTTGGGTGTCAGGAACGGATTAATTTGATTTCCATTATTTCTTAACCCTTTCAGGGTCCGTCCCATAGATCTACGGCTTTACGTTCAGGGTCCAAACCGTAGATCTACGCCATGAGCTCAGCTCACTCTGATAAACTGTGAGTGGTACATTTGGGCCTAGATATGAGAGAATACATCTATGTGGTATGTGTGCACCACATAAAACAGATCCTGCAGCACACTGTGTATAATGAGAGAAAAAAAATGAAATCATGATTTTTCGATTAAAACAGCAACTTTGCAGTGTTTTTTCGTATGTTTTTTATAGTTGTATTTGCGATTTCTTGGTCTCATTTGATAGAATGGAAGACATATTACAGAAATAGAGATGATTTTGATTGGTTTTAGCACTGGAAATGGTTTGAAACTGAGCTCAAAGTAGCAGAAATGTTAAATTTTTGCCGATATTGAAGAGTAAACAAACAACCTCTCACGTCTAATACACGTAAGCTGGTGGGTCTAATATACATTCACAAATATGGTGATGATATTTATACAATTATTACAGTATTGCATAACAGTAAATCTTCTATTTTTTGGTGTGAATAAAAATTCATTATGTGAATAAAAAATCAAAATGGAATTTATTTGTAAAGCCTCAAAACATAACTAATGAACAGAGGAAATGTTAGTTTAGTGCCAGGAATGCCTACATTGTTCATTCTGCACACTATTTTGAAATTGGAATATTTTGAACTTTGTGTTAAATTGGCCAAATTAACAATTTCCGATCACTTTATTTTGTAGTTGAAACAGTTCACTTGGCGATTTCTTGTGCTCAATCGATAGAATAGAAGTAATACTAGTGAAATAGCTAAGAATTTGGTTGATTGGAATAATGTAATTGGCCTAAAATGGGAGTCAAAGTCGGCAAAATCGCCGATTCGTAAATATCGCTGACACATCAAAATTCGCGAGAGCATAATTTCGTCAATTTTCCACCAAATTTCGTACTTTTTGTTTTATTACCTTCACAAAAAGATTCTCTACGATTTCATAAGAAAAAATAACAAATTTTTTTTTTTTAAATTCTTGGACACTGGTGCGTGACTCCAGATTTGGGCCTTGGACCCTGAAAGGGTTAAGGGGAAAATTCATTCGCATAACGATAATTTCGCATAACATTGAGCTCTCAGGAATGGATTAATAGCGCTATGCGAGGGTCCACTCTATTATTTTCTCAGTTGTTTGTTGGGTTATCTTATTCAAACTTGGGCAATGTATGATGGAAAGATATTTCTTAACGTACACCAAAAATGAAAGAAATCAGACCATAAATAGCGGAGTTCACTTCACAGCCATAAGCCGCTGCTTAGCGGTATATTTTTATATGGTTTTTATGGTTATATTCTCATTTTTTCGGTCTCATTTCATAGAATGAAAGATATATTACAGAAATAGATACGATTTTGATTGTTTTCATGATGAAAAGTACCTTGAAATTGCACTCACAGTAGCGAAAATGTTCTATTCTTTAGCGAAGTTGCAGTACAGTGGACCCCCGGTTAACGATTTTAATCCGTGCAAGAGGGGTAATTGTTATGCGAAATAATCATTATGTGAATGAATTTTCCCCATAAGAAATAATGGAAATAAAATTAATCCGTGCAAGACACCCAAAAGTATGAAAAAAAAAATTTTACCACATGAAATATACATTTTCCCACACACAAAGAGAAGGATACATGCACAATAGTAGAGTAGTACATGCACAATATATATTGTGCATGTACTAGTCTACTAAATGAAGAATAAATGACACTTACCTTTATTGAAGATGCAGCAATGACTGATGAGACACTGTGTCCTGGGAGTGCCTTTTCCTCCTGAGTACTGTAGGTCCTGTTTGGCATTTTCTTCCAGAACAGGCCTTATCACACTGTGTATGCCACTACGATTCTTAAATCTCTCAAACCAACCTTTGCTGGCTTTAAATTCACCAATATGAGCACTAGTTCCAGGCATTTTTCCCTGTTCACCTGGGTGTTAGTCGACTTGTGTGGGTTGCATCCTGGGAGACAAGATTAAGGACCCCAATGGAAATAAGTTAGACAGTCTTCGATGACACTGACTTTTTTGGGTTATCCTGGGTGGCAAATCCTCTGGGGTTAATTGTTTCTTGGTATTCTCAATAAGCCACACCAACAACGGTGCTACAGCAGCAGCAGCAGCTGACAGTGCAGCAGCAGCAGCAGCAGCTGACAGTGCAGCAGCAGCAGCAGCTGTACCACCAATAGTAGCGATGGTTGATTGGGGTTTATTATACAACCTGGCCAGCTCGGAGACATGCACTCCACTTTCATACTTATCAATGATCTTTTTCTTCATCTCTATTGTAATTCTCACCCTTATTGCTGTAGGGTTGGCACTAGAAGCTTTCTTGGGGCCCATGGTCACTTATTTTCCAGAAAAAGCACCGAAAACACTGTAATAATACGAAATATTCCGATTGTATGCTTGGATGTTACCGCGGAGGCTGGCTGGTAAACAATGCCACCGGCGGAACATGTGAGCGTGGCTCAGGCCGCACATTGGACGCGTCTCGGACGAAAATCGGTAAGCGGGTTTTTAAGCGGTATGTGAGGCAAAATTTTTGCAATTAAAGTAAGCGGTATGCGAAATAATCGCTATGTGATGCCATCGTTATGCGGGGGTCCACTGTATTCCTTCTTTCTTATGTTCTTATGTGAAGCTCAAGAGTAAACAAATGACGTCACCGTCCAATACCTCTCTGCCTGCCAGTTCAAATTCCAATACGGCGTCAAGAATGGGTTGACATTATTTATACAATTATTACAATAATGCAGCAGTCTGCATAACAGTAAATCTTCTATTTTTTTTGTGAATAAAAATTCCAAATGGTAAGCAAGAGTAATATAAGAGGGGCCTGTAGCCGTAACTAATGAACAGAGAAAATGCTATTTTAGTGCCAGGAATGTCTGCATTGTTTATTCTGGACCCTATTTTGAAATTGGCATCTGTTGAAATTTGTGTGAAATCGGCCAAATTGCCAATTTCTGACCACTTTATTGGGGAGTTGAAATAAGTGAACGGGCGGTTTCTTGTACTCAGTTGACAGACTAGAAGATAAGATAAGATAAGATTTCGTTTGGATTTTTAACCCCGGAGGGTTAACCACCCAGGATAACCCAAGAAAGTCAGTGCATCATTGAGGACTGTCTAACTTATTTCCATTGGGGTTCTTAATCTTGTCCCCCAGGATGCGACCCACACCAGTCGACTAACACCCAGGTACCTATTTGCTGCTAGGTGAACAGGACAACAGGTGTAAGGAAACGTGTCGAAATGTTTCCACCCGTCGGGAATTGAACCCGGGCCCTCCGTGTGTGAAGCGGGAGCTTTAGCCACCAGGCCAAGTTTATTCAGGTATACACAAAGGCAGTTACACAGATTATCATACATAGCAGTGTATGTATAGAGAACCTAGGATAACCCAGAAAAGTCAGACAAAGTGACTTATTTCCAGTACCTGGCTTGGGCTTGCCATATATGATTTTTGATAAATATTTTTTTTTCTCGGTTGTTTGTTGGGCCATCTCACTGAAACTTGGGAAATGTATGATGGAAAGATGCTTCTTAACGTACAACAAAAATAAAAAAAGACAGACAATAAATAAGAGTTCACTTCTCAGCCATTAGCCGCCTCTTTGCAGTATATTTTCATATGGTTTTTATGGTTGTATTCTCATTTTTTTGGACTCAATTGATAGAATGGAAGATATATTACAGAAATAGACATGATTTTGATTGCTTTCATGATGAAAAGTACACCTACCATCCGACTTACGACCTGCTCGACTTACGACCACTCGACTTACAACCGTATTTTTTATGCCAAATTTCTGGGAAATACACAACTATTTGTGTTGTACACAGTGTTTATCCTAAACCTTACAGTATAAAATACAGTACTAACAACATAAAAAGTAAAGTAAAACATGAAATACCAAAATAAAACAATAAAATAAAGTCATTACAAAAATGTTTTGTTGATATTCAGTAGTAAAGTTTGACTTACGACCATTTCGACTTACGACCGGTTTCTCGGAATTGAACTCAGTCGTAAGTTGGATGGTAGATGTACCTTGAAATTGAGCTCAAAGTAGCGGAAATGTTCGATTTATGCCAATGCTCAATGAACTTTGTGTAAATCAAGTCGGTTAATTAAGTGTATTCTAACCTAACCACTCTGTAATCCGGCACACTACAGGTCCCAATGATGCCAGACCTGTATCAGTTGCCTCTCTATAAACGTGCACATCCTGGAGCCTACCCATCAACCTTTTATCCACCAATACATAATCTAACAAACTACTTTCATTACGTGCTATATCATACCTCGTATATTTATTTATCCTCTTTTTCATAAAATATGTATTACTTATTACCAAACCTCTGTCTACACATGGCTCAATTAAAGGCTCCCCATTTTCATTTACCCCTGGCACCCCAAATTTACCTACTACTCCCTCCACAACATTTTTACCCACTTTAGCATTGAAATCCCCAACCACAAGTACTCTCACACTTGGTTCAAAACTCCCCACTCAACATTTCCCAAAATCTCTCTCTTTACTCTACACTTCTCTCTTCTCCAAGTGCATATACTTACTATAACCCACTTTTCACATCCAGCCTTTATTTTACACCACATAATCCTTGAATTAATACATTTATAGTCCCTCTTTTCCTGCCATAGCTTATTCTTCAACATTATAGCTACTCCTTCTTTATCTCTAACTCTATTTGAAACCCCTGACCTAATCCCATTTATTCCTCTCCACTGAAACTCTCCCACACCCTTCAGCTTTGTTACACTTAAAGCCAGGACATCCAGCTTCTTCTCATTCATAACATCCACAATCATCTCTTTCTTATCATTCACACTACATCCACGCACATTCAGACATACCACTTTGACAATTTTCTTCTTCTTATTCTTTTTAGTAATTATTACAGGAAAAGGGGTTACTAGCCCATTGTTCCTGGCATTTTAGTTGACTTTTACAACATGCATGGCTTACAGATGAAAGATTCTTATTCCACTTCCCCATGGATATAAAAGGAAAAGTAATAAGAACAAGAACTATTAAGATAAAATGAAAGAAAACCCAGATGTGTGTGTGTAAATAAACATGTACATATATGTGTAGTGTGACCTAAGTGTAAGTAGAAGTAGCAAGACATACAGTGGAACCTCAAAAATCGAACTTTCTTCGGTCCAGAAGGCTGTTTGTGTGCTGCTACTGAACGAATTTATTCCCATCAGGAATAATGTAAATTAGATTAGTCCATTTCAGACCCTCAAAAATACACTTATAAAAGCACTTACAAAAATATACTTACATAACTGCTTGAGTTCGGAGCAGTTCGATTTTTGAGGTTCCACTGTACCTGTAATCTTGTATATTTATGAGAGACAAAATACACCAGCAATCTTACTATCATGAAAAACAATTACAGGCTTTCGTTTTACACTCACTTGGCAGGACGGTAGTACGTCCCTGGGTGGTTGCTGTCTACCAACCTACTACTGGTGGTGGCAGTGGTGGAGGTGGCGGCGGTGGCGGTAGCAGTAGTAGTAGTAGTAGTAGTAGTGGAGGTGGAAGGAAGTAGAAGTGGGGAAGTAAGGAGGAGGAGGAGGAGCCAGTCAAATACTAAAAAGAGGAACACTGCAAGGGAGCTAGGTGCCCACAGAGGGTAAGAGCAAGAACACAGAGGGGGGAAATAAAAAATAAAAGAAGGAAGAAAAACACAAGGCAGAAGAAAGACAACCCAGAGGAGAAAATGGAAAGAGGAAAGGGGAACAGGGAGAAGAAGAAAAAGGAGGAATCAGGTTAGGTTAGGTAAGCTCCTGTCTTCTATGTGCGGTTTATTTGTGTATCGTTCCAGTCATGGTATTGTGCCTTTTTTTGTTATTAATGTTTTACCTTCTATGATGGTACTCGGAAATTTGTTCCACTCATCCACAACTCTATTACCAAACCAGTGCTTTCCATATCCTACCTGAATCCTGGGTTATTCATTGCTTGTGCAATGAATAACCCAGGATGTCATCTGATTTACAGACCTACTGACTTGATTGATTTACTGACTGATTTGGCTGATTTACTGCATGACTTGGCTGATTTACTGAATGACTTACTTGACTGACTGTGGCATGCAAAGTGTACGTAACCTTTATTCGGCGTATGTACACACCCTCATTTACAGGCTATCTCCCCCAACCAGCAAACCAGGGAACTAAGGGTTGGCGATGGGGCCCTGTTATTCAACCAGTATCCAGGTTCCAGCCAATGAGAAGATGGTTTTGGCAATCGCAGAGGTTATGTGGGTACCACTCTCCTGTCTGCCCTTGTCATTCCCATTCTAGAGCTGGTTGAAGCACGGTCTGCTCTCTAGTGGCTTCTATTCTGCCTTGCTTACCGTGCAGTGCACTAATACCTATTGTTGTACATAGTGTATATAGTGTACACACTTCTGTTCTAAATTGGTGAAGGATAATATAAGTCAAAAGTTTTCTGCTGTGTTTATTTTGCTCCCTTTACACCCAGGATAATAGGCCTTTGGGACTCCTAGGTTGTAATATGGGTAGCCTGTCCGAGAGCTGGAGCTGGACTTAGAGAACGGGTTGAGCCTAGGGTGAAGCTGGAAGCAGGAACATTGTGTAGCTTGCTGTCCAGCACTGCATTAGCTTTGCCAACGCTTTACAAACTTTGCGTGTCAATTGCTTTGCTATGGTCAGCCTTGCTATTGTATGATCGTTCAATAGCTCGCTACTAGCTTGTTCGGTGTGAAGATTTTGCAGTCAGCTTTTCTATTGCGTATCCACCTTGTAAGCGTATGCGTATTCTGCAATCGTACTGTGCATAGATAAGCATCTTCTGCTTATCTCATTTTCTTGGTCTCATTTGATAGAATGGAAAACATAGAAATAGAGGTGATTTTGATTGGTTTTACTATGAAAAGAACCTTGAAATGGAGCTCAAAGTAGGAAAAATGTTTGATTTTTGCCAATGTTCAAAAGTAAACAAATGATGTCATTGTCCAATAAATGTCCAACTAGCCATTCTAATATGCAGTCATGAATGGGTTGACATTATTTATACAATTATTACAATACTGCAGTATTCTGCATAACAGTAAATCTTCTATTTCTTGTTTGAATAAAAATTCAAAATAGAAAGCAAGAGTAATATCAGAGGGGCCTGGAGACATGACTGATGAACAAAAAATGTTATTTTAGAGCCAGGAATGTCTGCATTGTTCATTCTGGATAGTATTTTGAAATTGGAATATTTTTTAATTTGCGTGAAATTGGCCAAATTGCAAATTTCTGACCATATTATTGGGTAGTTGAAATCAGTAAATGTGCAGTTTCTTGTACTCAATCAATAGAACAAATGGAGTTCTAAAGAAATAGCTATGAGTTTGGTCGACTGGAACAATGGAATTAGCTGAAAATAGGGCTCAAAGTGGGCGAAATCGCCGATTTGTAAATATCGCCAAGGTTGCTAACTTCATGAGAGCGTAATTCCGTAAGTTTTCCATGAAATTTCATTATTTTGGTGTCATTACCATCGGGAAAAGATTCTCTATCATTTCATAAGAAAAATTATTTTCTTTTTTTCAAAAATTTTTCAACACCAGAAGACACCTCAGGATTTGGGGTTTCGACAGTCAAGAGGTTAAGACGTCATCGGATTAAGTAACGTTTTTATGTCAAAATATTGGCTCGGTTAATGGCACTGAACTCGGTTAAAGTCATTTGTCCTGAATGTGTCTCCGTGGGGTGAGCAGCCTGGACACTCCATGTACAGCCAGTGTGCCAATGTTTACCAGCCAGTCAGGACGATTCCACACGCACATGTGATACATTTTGTATTGCGTGTGCGATAGTTTTTTCTTGAATTCTACCGTTTCTTTCCTTCTTTACCACATGGCTGGCACTAGAAGCTTTCTTTGGGCCCATGGTGGCTTATTTAGCAGTTACAAGCACTAAAAAAATGGAATACAAAATATATCACATGTACGCGTGGAATCATCCTCTCTGGCTTGTAAACAATGGCACACTGGCTGTACATGGGCTCAGGTTGCAAGGACATGTTCGGGATGAGTGTCCTTAACCGAGTTCTTGGGCATTAGCCGAGCCAATATTTTGATGCAAAAACGTGGCACTATCCGATTTTGGCATTAGCCGATGACACCGTTACCTGAGGGTCCACTGTAAGTCTCGTTGTTTGACTTTATTGGACATGCACCTAAAGTCAGTACTTGATCAGCCGACCTGTGGTTCGTACATCGGTTTACATGGAGCCAGCAATAACAGCCTGGTTGATCAGACCCTGATCCACCACGAGGCCTGGTCTCAGACCGGGTTGCGAGGGCATTGACCTCCGAAACCCTCTCCAAGTATACTCTAGGTAAGTGCAGCAAGTAAATAGGAATGGCTACCATTAAGAATTTTCTACATAAACTCTGCATATAGTCAAGGACAGGCAAATGCTTGTCAGTGTATTAAAATAAAAACAATTATTAAGTGGGGCTCAACAGTCTATGGCATGTATTCAGTTGAAATAATGTATGTACTGTATTCTGTGGAAAATGACAAAGGCCTAAGAGTATAATGCACCATTAACTAAAATTATTTCAACACGACAAGCAGGAATAGCTACAAAAATATTAATTTAAACACTAGGAATGATCAAATATTCTTTTGAATACAAGAACAAGAAAATTATAATTCATCTCTAGAAACTCTGTGCTGTATATCTAATACATACTAGACTGCTGCCTGCAAATACAGGAACTACACCTTCACAACTAGTAAAGTAAATGTTTAACACAGGGAGACCAAAATCATCACAAAATTAAATCAGTTTGCTAATGAGAATAGTTTGATGGCTAAAGTACTAGCCATTTTTCAAACCAGACATGACATTATGCAGATCTGGTATACTGAACAGAGTAGAAAACCTAAACCTTTGCAATTTCTTGAAATTATTTAATACTACACAAAGAAGGTCCAATTTTAAACTTGCAGAATATCTTCCAGAAATAACAACAGGAAGTATCTTTTTGTACACAGTATTGCCTACCCATGAAAAATCTCACTAAATGAAATGGAGGGGAAGATGGTTCAGAAGGAAGAGAAAGAAGGACACTTATGATAGCTGGAAGGCAGATATACATAGTTGAAATTTAGTTGTACTATATCTAAATCATATCTCAGCACATTAATTAATATCTCAAAATATAGCTTATTTGATCACCAACAAAAGAAAATTAAAGTCATACTTTATTTTAACCTGTGCCATTAAAAATGTCTCGGAAGAATTTGGAATTCCCATTGCTGGTCCCAAGGCCGCTGCATCTCCCACCATCGACATGACTGATGCACAGCTTCCGGTAGGTCTGTTAGGAACACAAACAAAAGTATGTAAATGAAAGAAGGTTATTTTTTATTTAGTTACAGCAATACCTTGCACAGTACTGTTAATGCATGTCAAAAAAATACGTACTGTACTATGCAATATTGTACTGATCATCACAACCAGGATATAAAGTCTTTGGAGACTTTATATCGTGGTTGTGATGATTCTTTATCCACCAAATAAGTGTATGACAGAATCTTCCAAAACAAACCCAATTCATCTATGTTAAAAATTTGCTCATCTTCATAGCCATTTTCTTCAATCAATTTTTTAGATCATTAGAAAATCTTGCAGCTGCCTCATTGTCTGCAGTAAAACCAGCCATGACTTGCCAAAACACTTTCCCTTTCATTGCCAATTTCTTTTTTTAACATTGAAAAGAGACGTTTTGCTTTAACTTGAATCATCATCTAGCTTAATGGAATTCTTCTCTGGGTGCAGTGTTCAACCCATAACGTTAAAAAATCTTCCATATTATCCATTTCAGAACTACAATTTTTAACCATCACTTTTGACACATAAGATGCTGTAGCCATTCCACGTCTTTTTATTTTATTTTTATTCCTCATATGTGTATGTACTGATGCTTCATTCATTTTCCTGTCATGTTATTTTAGCATGCAATACACCATTTTCACGTTGTCATACATTTTCTATTTTTTCATCTAATGTTAACCCTTTCACTGTCGGTGCTGTATAGATACGTCTTATGAGCCAGTGTTGGTAACGTAATAATATGCCAAAATTCTAGCGACTTCAAATCTTGGGGCAGAAAGCTGGTACACCTACATGTGAGAGAATGGGTCTGCATGGTCAGTGTGTGCAGTATAAAAAAAAATCAGGAAGCCAGTGGTGCATTGTGGAAGTCCCATTTCAGTAGGCCTTGTTTACCATGTTTTGCGGTAATATAGTACAGTGGACCCCCGCATAGCGATATTAATCCGTGCAAGAGAGCTCATTGTTATGCGAAATTATCGGTATGCGAATGAATTTTCCCCATAAGAAATAATGGAAATCAAATTAATCCGTGCAAGACACCCAAAAGTATGAAAAAAAAATTTTACCACATGAAATATACATTTTCCTACACACAAAGAGAAGGATACATGCACAATAGTAGAGTAGTACATGCACAATATATATTGTGCATGTACTACTCTACTAAATGAAGAATAAATGACATTTACCTTTATTGAAGATGCAGCAATGACTGATGAGACACTGTGTCCTGGGAGTGCCTTTTCCTCCTGAGTACTGTAGGTCCTGTTTGGCATTTTCTTCCAGAACAGGCCTTATCACACTGTGTATGCCATTACGATTCTTAAATCTCTCAAACCAACCTTTGCTGGCTTTAAATTCACCAATATGAGCACTAGTTCCAGGCAGTTTTCCCTGTTCACCTGGGTGTTAGTCGACTGGTGTGGGTTGCATCCTGGGAGACAAGATTAAGGACTCCAATGGAAATAAGTTAGACAGTCTTCAATGACACTGACTTTTTTGGGTTATCCTGGGTGGCAAATCCTCTGGGGTTAATTGTTTCTTGGTATTCTCAATAAGCCACACCAACAACGGTGCTACAGCAGCAGCAGCAGCAGCAGCTGACAGTGCTACAGCAGCAGCAGACGATGCTACAGCAGCAGCAGACGGTACTACAGCAGCAGCAGACGGTACTACAGCAGCAGCAGACGGTACTACAGCAGCAGCAGCAGCAGCAGCAGCTGACGGTGGTACAACAGCAGCAGCAGCTGACAGTGCTACAGCAGCAGCAGAAGATGCTACAGCAGCAGCAGACGGTACTACAGCAGCAGCAGACGGTACTACAGCAGCAGCAGCAGCAGCTGACGGTGGTACAACAGCAGCAGCAGCTGACAGTG
Source organism: Cherax quadricarinatus (assembly GCF_038502225.1). Taxonomy (NCBI): domain Eukaryota; kingdom Metazoa; phylum Arthropoda; class Malacostraca; order Decapoda; family Parastacidae; genus Cherax; species Cherax quadricarinatus. The sequence goes on along the minus strand of NC_091306.1, from coordinate 24,409,769 downwards.
CTACAGCAGCAGCAGATGATGCTACAGCAGCAGCAGACGATGCTACAGCAGCAGCAGACGGTACTACAGCAGCAGCAGCAGCTGACAGTGGTACAACAGCAGCAGCAGCTGACAGTGCTACAGCAGCAGCAGACGATGCTACAGCAGCAGCAGACGATGCTACAGCAGCAGCAGACGATGCTACAGCAGCAGCAGACGGTACTACAGCAGCAGCAGCAGCTGACGGTGCTACAGCAGCAGCAGCAGCAGCTGACGGTGCTACAGCAGCAGCAGCAGCTGACGGTGCTCAGCAGCAGCAGCCGCTGACAGTGCAGCAGCAGCAGCAGCTGATGGTGGTACAGCAGCAGCAGCAGCAGCTGACGGTGGTACAGCAGCAGCAGCAGCTGTACCACCAATAGTAGCGATGGTTGATTGGGGTTTATTATACAACCTGGCCAGCTCGGAGACACGCACTCCACTTTCATACTTATCAATGATCTTTTTCTTCATCTCTATAGTAATTCTCACCCTTATTGCTGTAGGTTTGGCACTAGAAGCTTTCTTGGGGCCCATGGTCACTTATTTTGCAGATAAAATCACCAAAAACACTGTAATAATACGAAATGTTCCGATTGTATGCTTGGATGTTACCGCGGAGGCTGGCTGGTAAACAATGCCACCGGCGGAACATGTGAGCGTAGCTCAGGCCGCACATAGACGAGTCTCAGACGAACAGCGTTGAGTGGGTTTTTTAGCGGTATGCGAGGCAAAATCTTGGCGATAAAATGTAGCGGTATGCGGATTTAACGTTATGTAAGGCCAACGGTATGCGGGGGTCCACTGTATACCTCACTCCCGGAGAATTGGAACTGTTCTCTTCCCAAGTGATAGTTCTAACATAGATGGAAGTGTCACCGAAGATGAATTTCATGGTTTTGTGGAATTTGTGACTGAAAGCAATGCCCAGGATACCAGAAATAGTGCTGAAAACCCACACGTCCATCAACCTAGGATAACTCAAAAAAGTCAAAGTGACTTATTTCCATATGGGTGGTGGGGAAGACAGCATGCTTGTTCAGGATGACAGTATGGGTAATGGGTGGTGGTGGTGGTTGTATAATGTGTCATTTGACACCAGCCATGCTCTTCTCAGCACAACAACAAAGGCTACCTTCAACCATCCACACACAAACAACCTTCCACAAGCTGTAGCAGTTCTAGGAATGTGTCCCGTGACTATATGTGTATACTGTATATATTATAGAACAATAGTAATAAACAACTTTTTTTATTGTTGGTTAATGAAAACAGATTTTGTAACCAATATATTAACAATGTTTGTGCAGTTATTGTGTTGCATACGAGTGGATATATATGCATTACACATTATACAGTGGTCCCTCGATAATCGTCGGGCTCGATAGTCATCCTTTTCGGAAATCGTCGCGTTATTTTCGTCCAAACATTGGCTCACAAATGGTCAGTTGACTCGCTAATCGTCGTTCGTCCTGGATGCGTACTCATGGCTCTGAGCCACCTCGGCCTCCCTTCCCAGCCAGTGTGCCATTGTTTACCAGTGAGCGACGGTCCCCTCACTTGGTCATACAAAATATTTTATAATATTCCATTCATTTTAGTGCTTGCAACTGCTAAATGAGCTACCATGGCTCCAAAGAAAGCTCCTAGTGCCAAGATTTTGTTAAAAAAGGTGAGAAATATGATTGAATTTAAAAAAAACATCACTGAACAATATGAAAGTGGTGTATGTGTGGCCGAACTGGCCAGGATGTATAACAAATCCCGTACAACCATATCTTCCATCATGGCCAAGAAAAAGGAAATCAAGGAAGCTGTTGTTGCAAAGGGGGTAAATATGCTGACAAAAATGAGATCACCAGTACTCGAAGATGTTGAGAAGTTATTATTGGTGTGGATAAACGAGAAACAATTAGCAGGAGATAGTCTTATGACGTCGATTATTTGTGAAAAGGCTAGGCAGTTGCATGATGATCTGGTAAGGAAATTGCCTGCAACGAGTACTGATATTTGTGAATTTAAGGCCAGCAAAGGTTGATTTGAGAGATTTGAGAACCGTAGTGGCATACACAGTGTGATACGGCATGGTGAGGCTGCCAGTTTGGACAAAATTGCAGCTACAAAATTCGTAAGTGAATTCAAGAAGTACATAGAGGCTGAAGGACTGAAACCTGAACAAGTGTTCAGTTGTGACGAAACAGGCCTCTTTTGGAAGAAAATGCCAAAGAGGACCTACATTACTCAGGAGGAAAAGGGATTGCCAGGACACAAGCCTATGAAAGACAGGCTGACGCTCATGTTCTGTGCTAATGCTAGTGGGGATTTCAAAGTGAAGCCGTTACTAGTGTACCATTCTGAAAATCCCAGAGTGTTCAGGAAAAATAATGTTATGAAGAGTAAACTGTGTGTTTTTTGGAGATCTAATAATAAGGCATGGGTCACGAGGGAAATTTTCGTCGAGTGGTTCAATGAAGTGTTTGGCCCTAGTGTGAAGATTACCTCCTGGAAAAGAAATTGGATCTCAAGTGCCTCCTAGTAATGGACAATGCACCTGCTCATCCTCCAAACTTGGATGACCTAATTCTGCAGGAGTTTGGGTTCATCACAGTAAAGTTCTTGGCCCCGAATACCACTCCTCTCCTCCAGCCCATGGACCAGCAGGTCATTTCAAACTTAAAAAACTCTACACCAAAGCAATGTTTCAAAGGTGCTTTAATGTGACCTCAGACACTCACTTGACCCTAGGAGATTTTTGGAAAGAACACTTCAGTATCCTCCATTGCATAAGCCTTATAGGTAAGGCTTGGGAGGGAGTGACTACCAGGACTTTGAACTCTGCTTGGAGAAAATTGTGGCCAGATTGTGTCTACAAGAGGGATTTTGAAGGGTTTGTGGCTGACCCTGATGAGCCTATGTCAGTTGTGAACTCTATTGTGGCACTGGGGAGTTCCACTGGGTTGGATGTGAGTTTGGAGGATGTGGAAGAGTTGGTGGAGGACCACAACGAAGAGCTAACTACTGAGGAGCTGCAAGAGCTTCAGCAGGAACAGCAACAGATCGCAGCTCAGAATCTTGCTGCAGAGGAGGAGGAAGAGAGATGGAAGAAGGTGCCTTCTTCAGAAATTAAGAAGATTTTTGAAATGTGGGGTAGGATGGAAAGATTTATGGAGAAACATCATCCTGAGAAGGATGCTGCAAGCTATATCGGCAACTTGTACAGTGACAGTCTTGGCCTATATAATGGAAGTTTTAAAGAGACGCCAGACACAGAGCTCTCTGGACACTTTTTTTGCGAGACAGAACTCCAGTTACTCTCAAGGTGGTCCTAGTGGCATTAAGAAACAGAGAAGAGAAGTAACCCCAGAAAAGGACTTGGTACCTGAGGTGTTGATGGAAGGGGATTCCCCTTCCAAACAATAACTAATCCAATCTCTCTCCTCCTCCAGTCTTCCATACACTAAGAAGAATTGCCAATAAAGGTAAGTGTTATGCTGTTAATGTTTCATTCATCATGTCCCATTGTATTATGTACTACATCTATATTTCATGTAAAAAATTTTTTGTTTTAATACTTCTGTGAGTCAGGAACAGATTAATTGTATTTACACTATTTCTTATGGGGAAAATTGATTTGAAAATCGTCTATTTCGATAATCGTCACACTTCCAGGAATGGATTAACGACGATAAACAAGGGACCACTGTATTGGTGGCAAATTGTTTTAATTCATACTACACATCTGTCGCATCAACACTAGTAAGTAAACTACCGGCTGCATCAAACACCTTTAACACAGACTCTGATATGTTTAAAACATACTATACCAATAAAGGGGTAACCCCAAACAGTTGTCAACTAGTAAGTGCATCTCATGACTTCATGCAAAAAGAACTAAGCAGGTTAAACCCAACTAAGAGCACCGGCCCAGATAACATCCCGTCTAAGTTCTTAAATGATGGTGCCTCTGAACTGCCAATCCTCATGTGTAATTTCCTAAACTTATATTGTATAATGTAAGTATATAATTAATGTGTTGCTGTTGGTTGAAAATATACAGTGGAACCTCTACTTGCGAGCATGTCCATGTGCGAGTTTTTCCAAATACGAGCAGTCGATGGGTCGATTTTTTGCTTCCATACGCGAGCAAAATTTCCACGAACGAGCAGACCTCAAGGCAGGTGTTCTAGTGGCCCCCTCTGTAATTAGTATTTTACTACATGTAAACCACACAATAACCAAATCTGTAAACTCAGCATTGTAATCCTTATAGAGAATGAATTTGAATTTGACATTGGTGAGGGGCTCTTGCTCTTGATCTCGGGAATTGTATCTCATTTGTTTGTTGGACTATCTTATTGAAACTTGGGCAATGTATATTGGAAAGATGCTTCTTAACATACACCAAAAATGAAAATCAAAGCATAAATAATGGAGTTCACTTTTCAGCAATTAGCCACCCCTTAGCGGTAATTTCGAATGCTTTTTATGGTTGTATTCTCGTTTTTTTGGTCTCATTTGATAGAATGGAAGATATATTACAGAAATAGATATGATTTTGATTGCTTTCATGATGAAAAGTGCCTTGAAATTGAGCTCAATTTAGGACAAATGGTCAATTGCTTGGCCATTTCAGAGTAAACAAATGACGTCACTGTCCATTCCAATATGCAGTCATGAATGGGTTGACATTATTTATACAATTATTGCAATAAGGAATAGCAGTCAATCTTATATTTTTTGCGTGAATAAAAATTACAAATTATTTATATACAGTGGACCCCCACCTTACAATGGCATCACCTTACGGTAAATCCACCATACAATACATTTTAACGCAAAAATTTTGCCTCGCCTCATGCTAAAAAACTCGCCTCATGCGATTTGTCCAAGATGCGTCCCAAGTGTGGCCTGAGCACGCCTCAGCTGCCCCAAGGATGCCAGTGTTTACAAGCCAGCCAGTGCGGTCGCATCCACACATACAATCGGTACATTTCATATTATTACAGCATTTTTAGCGATTGTACCTGCAAAATAAGTCACCATGCGCCCCAAGAAAGCTTCTAGTGCCAACCGTGCGGTAAAAAAGGTAAAAATTACTATGGAAATGAAGAAAGAGATAATTGCTAAGTATGAAAGTGGAGTGCGTATCTCGGAGCTGGCCAGGTTGTATACCAGACCCCAATCAACCATCGCTACTATTGTGGCCAACAAAATGGCAATCAAGGAAGCTGTTCTTGCAAAAGGTGCAAGTTTGTTTTCGAAACAGAGATCGCAAGTACTAGAAGATGTTGAAAGACTGTTATTGGTGTGGATAAAAAAAAAACAGATAACAGGAGATACCATCTCTTAAGCGATCATATTTATTTATTTATTTATTTCCAATTTGAGCACACATACAGAGGTACAAAAAAATACAGATAAGAGCAGCATGCCAAAGCCACTTATACTATGCATAGCATAGCATAGGGTGGGAAATATGTACTATCGTACCACGGTCAGCTGCTGCTGAACCACGGTCAGCTGCTGCTGAACCACGGTCAGCTGCTGCTGCACCACCGTCAGCTGCTGCTGCACCACCGTCAGCTGCTGCTGCACCACCATCAGCTGCTGCTGCACCACCGTCAGCTCCTGCTGCACCACCGTCAGCTGCTGCTGCACCACCATCAGCTGCTGCTGAACCACCGTCAGCTGCTGCTGCACCACTATCAGCTGCTGCTGCACCACCGTCAGCTGCTGCTGCACCACCATCAGCTGCTGCTGCACCACAGTCAGCTGCTGCTGCACCACCATCAGCTGGTCCTGACCAACATGACTCGTCCCGAACCTGTCCATCCAGCCCTGCTGTCATTGTTTACAAGCCAGGGTGGCCGGTTGCATGCATACATTCGATACATTTTGTATTATTCCATTGTTTATAGTGCTTGTAACTGCTAAATAAGCCACCATGGACCCAAAGAAAGCTTTTAGTGCCAACCCTGTGGTAAAAAGGGTGAGAAATATGCACTATCATACCACGGTCAGCTGCTGCTGCACCACCGTCAGCTGTTGCTGCACCACAATCGGATGTTGCTGCACCACGGTCAGCTGTTGCTGCACCACGGTCAGCTATTGCTGCACCATGGTCAGCTGGTCATAGTGGCATTAAAAGAAGAGGGGAAGTAACCCCGGAAAAGGATGTGCTACCTAAAGTCTTAATGGAAGGGGATTCCCCTTCTAAACATTAACAACTTCCACACTCTCCCCTCCTCCCATCCCATCAATCATCACCAGATCTTGAATAAAGGTAAGTGTCAGTTTGTGTGTATTAAAATTAATATTTCATGTGGTAAAATTTTTTTTTTCATACTTTGTGGTGTCTTGCACAGATTAATTTAATTTCCATTATTTCTTATGGGGAAAATTAATTCACTGTACGATAATTTCGGCATATGATGAGCTCTCAGGAACGGATTAATATCGCAAGGTGGGGGTCCACTGTAATAATAATAATAATAATGTGTATAATAATAATATGTATAATAATATGTATACTAATAATATGTATAATAATACATATAATAATAATAGTATAATAATACAAAAATAATAATAACAATAATAATAATAATATATGTATAATAATAATACATAATAATAATACATAACAATTATGTACTACATATAACAATTATAATAGACAGCTTCAAAAGGCCGTCACTAGATGGCAGCGTTTACCACAACAATGAGGGAGCGGTTATGGCTGCCTCCACCTGTTACATAATCAAATCAAATCAAAGTTTATTCTCTATAAGGATTACAATGCAGGGTTTACAGATTTTGGTTATTGTGTGGTTTACATGTAGTAAAATACTAATTACAGAGGGGGCCACTAAAACACCTAGCATGGCTAGGCATTTCGGGCAAACTTAGATTATTCTTAACCCTTGAGTATATATCATATTTCTATGTTATTTTTATTGTTTGTTATGTCATATTAGATGTACTGTGATATATAAATAAACCGTATAGATGATATTAGCAAAATTATTCATGAAGTATTTTCATCGGTCTCCAGACAAACCCTCGTCCACCGCCGACACCGCTCATACCACTACATGAATGACATTTTATTTATTCTAGAGTATATATCATGTTTCTATGTTATTTATAGTGTTTGTTATGCCATATTAGATGAACTGTGATAGATAAATAAGCCGTATAGATGATATTAGCTAAATTATTCATGAAGTATTTTGCCCGGTCTCCAGACAAACTCTCGTCCACTGCCGACACCGCCCATATGACCACATGAATGACATATTTTATTCATTTTAGAATATATATCAGGTTTGTATGTTATTTATATTGTTTATTATGTCATATTAGATGAAGTGAGATAGATAAATAAGCCGTAGAGTTGATATTAGCGAAATTATTGAAGTACAGAATTCCACTGGAATGGATTAATTGCATTTCAATTAATTTAAATGAGGAAAATTGACTCTGCAAATGAGCAAATCCAGTTGCAAGCAAGGTCATGGAATGGATTAAACTCGCAAGTAGAGGTTCCACTGTATTTGAAAGTGGAAGAGAACCAACAGAGAAGTTCTGCACATGTGCCGGGTCAGAGAGGGGAGGCTGGGCATGGGGGTCAGTCGCGGGAGTATAGGCCTAATGTGTTTGAATCAATCATGGAACCAGGAAATTGGCAGTTCTGATGGCCAAAACATGATTAGTGGTCTCACTTCATAACAGGAAGTGTTGTAACTGTTCCCAGCACATGTTATGGGACAGTAAGTTGTTGAAACTGCCATAATAGGGTGGAAACAACAGAATATAGTGAACGATGCGACGTCGCCATGACGAGCAAGTTCATTGGAGGGAAACACCCGTCGATTCAATCTTCACTCATTGGTCTCAGATCTTAATGGATCAACTGCTAATGATTGTAACTTAATGGGACATTAAATCGCCTTGTGAATTAAGGGAGACGTAATGATAATGACTTTAGTTTAAGGGAATGTGTGAAGTGAAACGAGTCACCTTTCTCCAAATGAGCAAGTGTTAAATTTGCAGCCCTGTTCCAAGGACCACGGAGTTTTTATGGAGTTTCCTCTCCTATATCGGGACAACCCAGGTGATATTATAGCCCTGCTGGAAGAAGAATCGCATCAATTTGGCAGGACATCTAAATCAAAGGAGGAAATAGACAAGGAATGCTGCCTCCTCACCCACAGTTAAGTAAACCTTCTTATTATATCAGAATAACTGGCCAGTTAGGTGTTATAATAGGACAGGTACTGTGGGCATTACAAAGATCTCCAGTGACCACCAATAATCGGGTAAGTGGTCTTATTATGTTGACATGTGTAACCCCTTTCCCCCTTTTTTAATCGGTCCAATTTATACATACAGTCCACAACTAATCTGTAATGCCATGCCTACTGGTGTTAACCAACCTTAATCTATAATACTGGTCTAGGACAAATGTGTTTAAGATGTGTGAGGTCTAAGGGGCCACTTGCAGCGACCAGGAGTGGCTTAAGTTTTCTCACACGTCTACATGAGGTAACTACTGTAAATATATGGTTGTCACCTCTCAGTGAGATTATTTGTATGAATGCAATGTTGAGGCTCATACAGGTAACCTCAAAAATTCCCATACACATAATAAATTTGTCCATAACCACTAATACCATACCAAAGGGGTTCAAGGAAGCCAGAGTTACTCCTGTCTTCAAGAAAAATAGTAGGTCTGATGTCAGCAACTATAGGACTGTTAGTATACTCAGTGTAATATCCAAAATTCTAGAAAGGGAGGTGTACTATCAAGTAGTTAAGTATCTTAACATTCTTCATAGTTACCAATCAGGCTTTAGATCTTATTCAACTGACACCTCCCTAATTAATATGATGGATTACATGAGAACTGAAATGTTGACAGGGAACCTCATAGGAAAGGTAACCCTAGATTTGCAAAAGGCCTTTGATACTGTCAACCACAATATATTATCGGTATAGGTTCCATAGACTGGTTTAAGTCCTATCTTAACAACAGGAAACAAACTGTCAAAATCAACAATACAGAATCAGAACCCCTGCCAATACCATGTGGAGTTCCCCAAGGGTCCTAAGAAGCAAGATCACCACCCATCTAGAAACACATCAGTTACACAACCCAGGGCAACATGGGTTTAGAACAGGTTGCTCCTGTCTGTCTCAACTATTGGATCACTACGACAAGGTCCTTGATGCACTAGAAGACAAAAAGAATGCAGATGTAATATATACAGACTTTGCAAAAGCCTTCGACAAGTGTGACCATGGCGTAATAGCGCACAAAATGCATGCTAAAGGAATAACAGGAAAAGTCGGTCGATGGATCTATAATTTCCTCACTAACAGAACACAGAGAGTAGTAGTCAACAGAGTAAAGTCCGAGGCAGCCACGGTGAAAAGCTCTGTTCCACAAGGCACAGTACTCGCTCCCATCTTGTTCCTCATCCTCATATCTGACATAGACAAGGATGTCAGCCACAGCACCGTGTCTTCCTTTGCAGATGACACCCGAATCTGCATGACAGTGTCTTCCATTGCAGACACTGCAAGGCTCCAGGCGGACATCAACCAAATCTTTCAGTGGGCTGCAGAAAACAATATGAAGTTCAACGATGAGAAATTTCAATTACTCAGATATGGTAAACACGAGGAAATTAAATCTTCATCAGAGTACAAAACAAATTCTGGCCACAAAATAGAGCGTAACACCAACGTCAAAGACCTGGGAGTGATCATGTCGGAGGATCTCACCTTCAAGGACCATAACATTGTATCAATCGCATCTGCTAGAAAAATGACAGGATGGATAATGAGAACCTTCAAAACTAGGGATGCCAAACCCATGATGACACTCTTCAGGTCACTTGTTCTATCTAGGCTGGAATATTGCTGCACACTAACAGCACCTTTCAAGGCAGGTGAAATTGCTGACCTAGAAAATGTACAGAGAACCTTCACGGCGCGCATAACGGAGATAAAACACCTCAATTACTGGGAGCGCTTGAGGTTCCTGAACCTGTATTCCCTGGAACGCAGGTGGGAGAGATACATGATTATATACACCTGGAAAATCCTAGAGGGACTAGTACCGAACTTGCACACGAAAATCACTCACTACGAAAGCAAAAGACTTGGCAGATGATGCAACATCCCTCCAATGAAAAGCAGGGGTGTCACTAGCACGTTAAGAGACCATACAATTAGTGTCAGGGGCCCGAGACTGTTCAACTGCCTCCCAGCATACATAAGGGGGATTACCAACAGACCCCTGGCAGTCTTCAAGCTGGCACTTGACAAGCACCTAAAGTCGGTTCCTGATCAGCCGGGCTGTGGCTTGTACGTTGGTTTGCATGCAGCCAGCAGTAACAGCCTGGTTGATCAGGCTCTGATCCACCAGGAGGCCTGGTCACAGACCGGGCCGCGGGGGCATTGACCCCCGGAACTCTCTCCAGGTAAACTCCAGGTATGCGGATGACAGTGCTCCATTAGTGTCAGGTAAAGACCCACAAGGTATAACTAATGTAATAACACTGGAACTGGAGCCCTGCAGCAAATGGTTATTGGACAACAAACTATCATTACACCCTGGGAAAACAGAAGCCATACTCTTTGGCATGAAACAAACTGAGATGGGCAAATAATTTTAATGTCCGGTGAAATGGGGAACCCATCACTTCAGTTTCCTCATTAAAATATCTGGGAATCCCCTCCGACCTATGCATGTCAGGAGAATTGTTAGGGAAGAGCATAATAAAGAAAGTGAAAGCCAGACTGAAGTTCTACAGACAAGCACAGTGTCTACCTACTGAGGCTTGCAGGACCTTATGTCTAGCCCTTATACAATGTCATATGGACTACACCTGCTCTTCATGGTACTCTGCCTTGACAAAAAAACTAAAAGATAGACTGCAAATAACCCAGAATAAAATGGTAAGATTCATACTAGACCTGGGTCCAAGAGAACATGTAGGCTAGGATGAATTACAGCAACTGGATATGCTGAATGTTGAAGACAGAGTAAAACAACTGAAATTAAATCAAGTTTATAAAACTGCTCACAAGCAAAAAGACTGAATAATCCTTGGCTAACACCAAGCATCCTCAAATCCATTAACACAAAGCACAAATATGAAAAACAGTATAGAATGGGTCAAATAATGAGAGAACAGTCTAAACGTTACTCATCATCACTTACCAGCCTGATAAGATCTAAAAAATTATATTATGAAAAGGTGATATGAAAAAAACCTGGAAAACTATCTGAAATTCTTGGAAATAAAAAGTTATCCAAAAACAAAACAATCAAACTAACAAAATCAGATGAACCCCCACTCACACCTACTGAAACAGCAAACAGACTCAACGTTTTCTTCACCATATGTAAAAATCTAGCGAACAAAATACCAAGCATAAACACCCGTCCATCAGACTACCTCATAGGTACCTACCGAAATACGCTATTCCTTTCTCCAACCAACCCCATAGAAGTTACGCTCATCATAAGCACCCTTAAAAACAAGGCAGGAGACAAACAGCTTGCCTGCTTTTATGTACAAAAAAGCTTCTCAAGTATTGTCACCAATTACTGCAACGCTCTTTAACAAATCCATTGAATCAGCTACCTTCCCAACAATCCTCAAAATAGCGAGGGTCACTCCTATCCACAAAGGAGGTGACCAAGCTGACTTGAATAACTATAGACCAATATCTAACTTACCACTGCTCTCTAAAATCTTTGAAAAATTAATTCATAGACGGGTCTATTCCTACCTCGTCTCACACAACATATTAAACCCTTGTCAGTTTGGATTCAGGAATATTAAAAGCACGAATGATGCTATCATACACATGCTAGAACTAATATACACCGCACTCGAAAAGAAAGAAGTCCCATCGGGCATTTTCATTGATTTACGTAAAACTTTCGATACAGTCGACCATGAACTGCTGTACTCCAAATTAACGCACTATGGCATCAGAGGCCACTCCCTCAACTACCTAAAATCATACCTTAGTAACAGAACTCAATATCGGTATGCAAATGATGCAAACTCTTCCACCCAACCAACCACAATAGGAGTCCCACAAGGAAGCGTCCTTGCACCACTCCTCTTTCTCATCTACATCAATGACCTACCGAATGCATCAAAGCTACTCAAACCCATATTATTTGCAGATGACACTACATACGTCTTTTCCCACCCAAACACAGTCATACTAGCAAACACAGTCAATGCCAAATTGCAGAAAATATCTGCCTGGATGATGACTAATAAACTTACCCTGAATACCGATAAAACCTATTTCATTCAGTTTGGAAACAAAGCTGCAAATGATCTGATTAACATAACGATCAATGGATCATCAGTCACAAGACTAACAGAAGGAAAATTCCTAGGTATCCACCTTGACAGTAGCCTTAAGTTCCGGACACACACACAACAAATCACCAAGAAAATCTCCAAGACTGTAGGCATACTATCAAAGATAAGGTACTATGTTCCACAATCAGCTCTCCTGGCACTGTACCATACACTCATATATCCTTATCTTACATATGGAATTTGTGCATGGGGATCAACAACATCCAATCACCTAAAACTCCTCATAACCCAGCAAAAGGCAGCAGTAAGAATGATAATGAATTCCCACTCCTGCCAGCATACTCCACCAATTTTCAAAGGCTGAATCTCCTCACCATAAAGAACATCCATACTTATTCATGTGCCTACTACATACACAGAACAATACACGCAAATATAAACCCTCCACTCAAACTTCTCCTCACCAACTTAAACAGGACACATGACCACAACACAAGACACAGATCTCTTTTTGATATACCTCGTGTCCATATCACACTACGTAAAAACTCTATGCACATAAAGGGCCCTAAAATATAGAATTCATTACCAGAATATATTAAAGTAACCCAGTCTGAAAATCAGTTTAAGACTCTTCTCAAAAGCCACTTAATTACCCTAGACTAAATGCTAAATATTCAATAATCACATACAGCAGGGCCCCGCTTTATGGCATTTCACTTTATGGCGTTCCGCTAATACGGTCATTTCAAATTATGACCAAAACTCACTATACGGCTCCCCCCACCTGACTTTCTAATACGGTCACCGTGCCCCATCTTGTTTGTTTACATTCTTCGTGAGCTCAGTAAGCACTAAGTCTCTCCATTTTGTCTGGAAACTCCAAAATTTCAAATGTTTTTAAAACTTATTTCATATTTTATATATACTCTGATAATTATACTTATGTATACCTGTACTTAAATAAACTTACATACTGTGCTGGCATGCAGGTACACATTAAAATCAGTAAGAGTGTCTTATGTCTCCAGACGTCATATTAGTAATGATAATAATAATCATCGAGTCTCATTTAAATGTCGTATATTACGTTAAATACACATTTTCATTAATCCATCTATGATATTTTTTCAAAATTATATAATAAACACAATACATAACATACAAAGATGATAAATACACCCCACAATAGAATAAATAAACATAAATATGAGAACAGATTATCCAACTTACGAGGTGATATAAAAAAGACCTGGAAAACCCTATCAGAAATTCTGGGAACAAAAAAGATATCACGAAATAGCGAAATAAAATTAGCAAAATCAAATGAACCCCAACTCCCACCAACAGAAACAGCAAACAGACTCAATGATTTCTTCTCCACTATAGGACAAAACCTTGCCAATAAAATCCCAAGCTCAGATACCCCACCAAATGACTACCTCACCGGCAACTACCCGAACACACTGTTCCTAGCTCCGACTAACCCATACGAAGTCTCCCTTATTATCAACGCACTAAAAAACAAGGCAGGAGATTTAAATACCTTACCACCCTTTATATACAAAAAAGTGTCACAAGTGCTATCACCAATCATTGCAACACTCTTTAACAAATCCATTGAATCCTCCACCTTCCCTACAGTACTCAAAATAACAAGGGTCACCCCGATCCACAAAGGAGGAGACCAAACAGAGTTGAATAACTATAGGCCAATATCCAACTTACACCCTCTCTCAAAAATCTTCGAAAAATTAATTCATAAACGAATCTACTCCTACCTTATCTCCCAAAACATACTCAACCCCTGCCAATTTGGATTCAGGCCTAATAAAAATACTAATGATGCTATTATACACATGCTAGAACATATATACACTGCAATAGAGAAAAAAGAAGTCCCACTGGGGATCTTCATTGACTTACGTAAAGCTTTTGATACAGTTGACCATGACTTGCTCCACGTAAAATTATCACACTATGGTATAAGAGGGCACTCCCTCAACTACCTCAAGTCATACCTCAGCAACAGAAGCCAATATGTGTACGCAAATGGGGCAAACTCTTCTGCACAACCAATTACAGTTGGTGTCCCACAGGGAAGTGTCCTTGGCCCTCTTCTCTTTCTCCTATACATAAATGACCTACCAAATGCTTCTCAATTACTCAAACCCACACTATTTGCTGATGACACAACATACGTCTTCTCCCACCCGAGCCCAGTCACGCTAGCCAATACTGTAAATACCGAATTACAGAAAATATCTACCTGGATGAGTACTAACAAACTTACACTAAACATTGACAAAACCTACTTCATTCAGTTTGGTAACAGAGCTACAGATGTCCCTCTTAACATAATGATAAACGGATCACCTATCACAAAGCTAACAGAGGGAAAATTCTTAGGAATCCACCTTGATAATAGACTCAAATTTCATACACATATACAACAAATTTCTAAGAAAATTTCCAAGACTGTAGGCATACTATCGAAGATACGGTACTATGCTCCACAGTCAGCCCTCCTGGCCCTATATCACTCTCTTATTTACCCCTATCTCACCTATGGAATTTGTGCATGGGGCTCAACAACAAGTAACCATCTCAGACCACTAATTACCCAACAAAAGGCTGCAGTTAGAATGATAACAAATTCTCACTACAGGCAGCACACTCCACCAATATTCAATACACTCAACCTACTCACCATACAAAACATCCATACTTATTACTGCACCTATTACATACATAGAACACTCAACTCTGATATTAACCCTCCCCTCAAACATCTCCTTGCCAACCTCAACAGAACACATGACCATAACACAAGGCACAGATCACTCTTTGATATTCCTCGTGTCCATCTCACGCTATGCAAAAACTCAATGCACATAAAAGGCCCTAAAATCTGGAATTCATTACCTGTTAATATAAAAGAAACACTACCTGTTTATAAATTCAAGTCTCTTCTCAAAGATCACTTACTCACCCAAAACCAAATAAATACTGAATAACTGAACCTTATAAATTGTATATCTTAAATGTTTCTCACAATTATATCACATAAATGTTAAACCTAAAACCCAATCTAACTTTATTATTTTTTAAATTCACTACCTAACAGAATACTCCATTCTACTGAATTTACAACAATGCATGCAACCATATGACCTGTCTTTGTAATACTCACTTGTGCTTTATAGTAATCAGTTTACATTAATGTTTTTCACTGATTTCATCATTGCTTAGTTAATCTTAAGTTAATTTTAAGCCAGCCCGTAATGCTATGCATAGTATAAGTGGCTTTGGCATGCTGCTCTTATCTGTATTTTTTTTTGTACCTCTGTAAGTGTGCTCAAATTATAAATAAATAAATAAATAAATAAATGTGGTAGCAGACGACTTGCACAAGTGACGCCATATTAGAAATGCTAATAATAATAGTGGCCCGGTGGCCTGGTGGCTAAAGCTCCCGCTTCACACACGGAGGGCCCGGGTTCGATTCCCGGCGGGTGGAAACATTCGACACGTTTCCTTACACCTGTTGTCCTGTTCACCTAGCAGCAAATAGGTACCTGGGGGTTAGTCGACTAGTGTGGGTCGCATCCTGGGGGACAAGATTAAGGACCCCAATGGAAATAAGTTAGACAGTCCTCGATGATGCACTGACTTTCTTGGGTTATCCTGGGTGGCTAACCTTCCGGGGTTAAAAATCCGAACGAAATCTTATCTTATCTTAATCACCGAGTCTCATTAAATGTTGTATATTACGTTAATATACACATTTTCATTAATCCATCCATGATATTTTTTTCAAAATTATATAATAAACACGATACATAACATAAAAAGATGATAAATACACCCTACAATAGAATAAATAAACATAAATATGAGATGTGGTAGCCAGATAACTTGTACAAGTGACGCCAAGAATAACATTTTCTCTAATCTAACATAAGAGAAAATGTGTTACTGGGGGTAACTGTAGAAAATTATTCCTTTCGTATGTATGTAAGTAAGTTTATTCAGGTATACACAAATACAGTTACATAGATTATCATACATAACATATATGTGTACAGCACCTAGGATAACCCAAAAAAGTCAGAGTGACTTATTTCCATTGCCTTCACTCCGAGCATCATTTCTTCTCAAAATGATGTTACATGAGAATGGGAGTGTTCTTCTTTATTTATTCTACCGTATCAATGTAGAGACAACCTGTACACAATGTAACTTGTACACAAACCAGACGTGTACACTTCGTTTACAAAACTTACCTTCGCCTGGTTTGTTTACATAACTCTGCGCCTGTACTCTCTCATGCACTCTTTCTCTCTCTCTCTCTCTCATTTATTCGTTTTATCTCATTTACTTACTCCTGACCCTACATTAAGACTACAAATATTTTAAGGTAAGTAATGAGTGAACTGTATATACATTTTATCGCTCTGGGATGCTTAAATGTAATAGAATATTATGTGTAGGTGGGTTGGCCTGGTATGGTAGCCCGGCTGACTACCATACATACCACACTTGATTTTTTACAATAAATACTACTCATCTCACCCTATATTTTAAGGTAAGTAATGAGTGAACTGTATATACATTTTATCGCTCTGGGATGCTTAAATATCATAGAATTGTATGTGTGGGTGGGGTGGCCTGGTATGGTAGCCTGGCTGACTACCATACATACCACACTCGATTTCTTACAATAAATACTACTTGTCTCACCCTAGATTAAGACTATAAATATTTTAAGGTAAGTAATGAGTGCACTATGTGTGTATTGTACTTTTTTATTGTTTTTTGATGCCTGGTTCTATTGCTAACTTAATATATGTTAGTGTAAACTTGTTATCTAGTGTTTGTATGCATTTGTAAGTGGAAAAAAAAGGGTGTTCCACTTTACGGCGGTTTCCGCTTTACGGCAGTAGCCTGGAACCTAACCAGCCATATAAGTGGGGCCCTACTGTACTCACCTATGTACTCCCACATTATAACTTCAAACATCACTTTGAACCTTTTATCCATTGTTAACAGGAATATAATTGAACCATTGTTTTTCACAATAAGCATTTTAGACTATATGAATATATCCTTTGTCTTACACAAATTTAATTCACTTACAATTAATAGTCTACTGTTCAACTATGAAATAATTACTGTCCTACTGTACAACTATGATAGTCCTTAGTGTTAAGTAGTCTGTAAGCCAATAATGTTAAGTTGGCCCATAATGCCTAGGCATAATAGAGGCTCTCTTTGCATTGCAACCCACTATTGTAAATATAAAATCTCAATGTACTGTTTGCAAAGACATAAAATAAACAGTGTCTAGAATATCTTGCTGCCAATTTTGTCGAGCCTGGGACCCCAAAGCAACCATATTACTAGGGAAAGAGCACAACTTTGTAGTACCCACAGTCAGTGGCCAGGCTTCAAACACCTTTTATTGTACAGCAATAAAAAATTGGAACAGACTGTCTGGACATGTTAAAGCCAGTCATAGGATTAGCCAGTTCACATAGAAAGCCAAAAGGTGCCTAATGAATGTAGCAACAGAAAGGAAGGGGAATGATTTTTTATCTTTTTAGGAAACACACATGTAAATATAAATAACTAATTTTGCTTTATTCCCAGTATATCTCCTTTATAGTATGATATTAAGATATTAACTCCTTTATAGTATAATAATAAGACATTATGTCCATTATAGTATAATATTAAGGTATTAAAAGGACCACAATAGAAATAAGTCACACTGTCTGACTTCTTTGGGTTATCCTTGGTTCTCTACACACATGCTGCTAAGTATGATCTACATAATTTTATTTGTGTATATATGAATAAACTTACTTACCAACAACCACAGGAAGACACTGGGTAACCTACTCCAGCCACAGCAAGACACTGGGTAACCAACACCAGACACAGCAAGACACAGCGTAACCTACTCCAGCCGAAGCAAGACATTGGGTAACCTACAAAAGCCACAGCAAGACACTGGGTAACCTACACCAGACACAGCAAGACACTGGGTAACCAACACCTGCCACAGCAAGACACTGGGTAACTTACACCAGACACAGCAAGACACTGGGTAACCTACACCAGCTACAGTAAGACACTGCATAACCTACTCCAGCCACAGCAAGACACTGGGTAACCAACACCAGACACAGCAAGACACTGCATAACCTACTCAAGCCACAGCAAGATACTGGGTAACCTACACCAGACACAGCAAGACACTGTGTAACCTACTCCAGCCACAGCAAGACACTGGGTAACCAACACCAGACACAGCAAGACACAGCGTAACCTACTCCAGGCGAAGCAAGACATTGGGTAACCTACACCAGCCACACAACAAGACACTGGGTAACCTACACCAGCTACAGCAAGACACTGCGTAACCCACTCCAGCCACAGCAAGACACTGGGTAACCAACACCAGACACAGCAAGACACAGCGTAACCTACTCCAGGCGAAGCAAGACATTGGGTAACCTACAAAAGCCACAGCAAGACACTGGGTAACCTACACCAGACACAGCAAGACACTGGGTAACCAACACCTGCCACAGCAAGACACAGCAAGACACTGGGTAACCTACACCAGCTACAGCAAGACACTGCATAACCTACTCCAGCCACAGCAAGACACTGGGTAACCAACACCAGACACAGCAAGACACTGCATAACCTACACCAGCCACACAAGACACTGGGTAACCTACACCAGCCACACAACAAGACACTGGGTAACCTACACCAGCCACACAAGACACTGGGTAACCTACACCAGCCACAGCAAGAGACTGGGTAACCTACACCAGCCACACAAGACACTGGGTAACCTACTACAGCCACAAGACACTGGGTAACCAACACCAGCCACACAAGACACTGGGTAACCTACACCAGCCACAACAAGACACTGGGTAACCTACACCAGCCACAACAAGACACTGGGTAACCTACACCAGCCACACAGCAAGACACTGGGTAACCAACACCAGCCACACAAGACACTGGGTAACCTACACCAACCACAACAAGACACTGGGTAACCTACACCAGCCACAAAACAAGACACTGGGTAACCAACACCAGCCACACAAGACACTGGGTAACCTACACCAGCCACAGCAAGACACTGGGTAACCTACACCAGCCACAGCAAGACACTGGGTAACCTACACCAGCCACAACAAGACACTGGGTAACCTACACCAGCCACAGCAAGACACTGGGTAACCTACACCAGCCACAACAAGACACTGGGTAACCTACACCAGCCACAGCAAGACACTGGGTAACCTACACCAGCCACAGCAAGACACTGGGTAACCTACAACAGCCACAGCAAGACACTGGGCAACCTACACCAGCCACAGCAAGACACTGGGTAACCTACACCAGCCACAGCAAGACACTGGGTAACCTACACCAGTCACAACAAGACACTGGGTAACCTACACCAGCCACAACAAGACACTGGGTAACCTACACCAGCCACACAACAAGACACTGGGTAACCTACACCAGCCACAGCAAGACACTGGGTAACCTACACCAGCCACACAACAAGACACTGGGTAACCTACACCAGCCACACAAGACACTGGGTAACCTACACCAGCCACAGCAAGAGACTGGGTAACCTACACCAGCCACACAAGACACTGGGTAACCTACACCAGCCACAACAAGACACTGGGTAACCTACACCAGCCACAGCAAGACACTAGGTAACCTACACCAGCCACAACAAGACACTGGGTAACCTACACCAGCCACAACAAGACACTGGGTAACCTACACCAGCCACAACAAGACACTGGGTAACCTACACCAGCCACAACAAGACACTGGGTAACCTACACCAGCCACAGCAAGACACTAGGTAACCTACACCAGCCACAACAAGACACTGGGTAACCTACACCAGCCACAACAAGACACTGGGTAACCTACACCAGCCACAGCAAGACACTGGGTAACCTACACCAGCCACAACAAGACACTGGGTAACCTACACCAGCCACAACAAGACACTGGGTAACCTACACCAGCCACAACAAGACACTGGGTAACCTACACCAGCCACAACAAGACACTTGGTAACCTACACCAGCCACAGCAAGACACTAGGTAACCTACACCAGCCACAACAAGACACTGGGTAACCTACACCAGCCACAGCAAGACACTAGGTAACCTACACCAGCCACAACAAGACACTGGGTAACCTACACCAGCCACAACAAGACACTGGGTAACCTACACCAGCCACAACAAGACACTGGGTAACGTACACCAGCCACAATAAGACACTGGGTAACCTACACCAGCCACAGCAAGACACTAGGTAACCTACACCAGCCACAACAAGACACTGGGTAACCTACACCAGCCACAACAAGACACTGGGTAACCTACACCAGCCACAAGACACTGGGTAACCTACACCAGCCACAACAAGACACTGGGTAACCTACACCAGCCACAACAAGACACTGGGTAACCTACACCAGCCACAGCAAGACACTGGGTAACCTACACCAGCCACAACAAGACACTGGGTAACCTACACCAGCCACAGCAAGACACTGGGTAACCTACACCAGCCACAGCAAGACACTGGGTAACCTACAACAGCCACAGCAAGACACTGGGCAACCTACACCAGCCACAGCAAGACACTGGGTAACCTACACCAGCCACAGCAAGACACTGGGTAACCTACACCAGTCACAACAAGACACTGGGTAACCTACACCAGCCACAACAAGACACTGGGTAACCTACACCAGCCACACAACAAGACACTGGGTAACCTACACCAGCCACAGCAAGACACTGGGTAACCTACACCAGCCACACAACAAGACACTGGGTAACCTACACCAGCCACACAAGACACTGGGTAACCTACACCAGCCACAGCAAGAGACTGGGTAACCTACACCAGCCACACAAGACACTGGGTAACCTACACCAGCCACAACAAGACACTGGGTAACCTACACCAGCCACAGCAAGACACTAGGTAACCTACACCAGCCACAACAAGACACTGGGTAACCTACACCAGCCACAACAAGACACTGGGTAACCTACACCAGCCACAACAAGACACTGGGTAACCTACACCAGCCACAACAAGACACTGGGTAACCTACACCAGCCACAGCAAGACACTAGGTAACCTACACCAGCCACAACAAGACACTGGGTAACCTACACCAGCCACAACAAGACACTGGGTAACCTACACCAGCCACAGCAAGACACTGGGTAACCTACACCAGCCACAACAAGACACTGGGTAACCTACACCAGCCACAACAAGACACTGGGTAACCTACACCAGCCACAACAAGACACTGGGTAACCTACACCAGCCACAACAAGACACTTGGTAACCTACACCAGCCACAGCAAGACACTAGGTAACCTACACCAGCCACAACAAGACACTGGGTAACCTACACCAGCCACAGCAAGACACTAGGTAACCTACACCAGCCACAACAAGACACTGGGTAACCTACACCAGCCACAACAAGACACTGGGTAACCTACACCAGCCACAACAAGACACTGGGTAACGTACACCAGCCACAATAAGACACTGGGTAACCTACACCAGCCACAGCAAGACACTAGGTAACCTACACCAGCCACAACAAGACACTGGGTAACCTACACCAGCCACAACAAGACACTGGGTAACCTACACCAGCCACAAGACACTGGGTAACCTACACCAGCCACAACAAGACACTGGGTAACCTACACCAGCCACAACAAGACACTGGGTAACCTACACCAGCCACAACAAGACACTGGGTAACCTACACCAGCCACAACAAGACACTGGGTAACCTACACCAGCCACAACAAGACACTGGGTAACCTACACCAGCCACAACAAGACACTGGGTAACCTACACCAGCCACAACAAGACACTGGGTAACCTACACCAGCCACAACAAGACACTGGGTAACCTACACCAGCCACAACAAGACACTGGGTAACCTACACCAGCCACAACAAGACACTGGGTAACCTACACCAGCCACAACAAGACACTGGTTAACCTACACCAGTCACAACAAGACACTGGGTAACCTACACCAGCCACAACAAGACACTGGGTAACCTACACCAGCCACAACAAGACACTAGGTAACCTACACCAGCCACAACAAGACACTGGGTAACCTACACCAGCCACAACAAGACACTGGGTAACCTACACCAGCCACAACAAGACACTGGGTAACCTACACCAGCCACAACAAGACACTGGGTAACCTACACCAGCCACAACAAGACACTGGGTAACCTACACCAGTCACAACAAGACACTGGGTAACCTACACCAGCCACAACAAGACACTGGGTAACCTACACCAGCCACAACAAGACACTGGGTAACCTACACCAGCCACAACAAGACACTGGGTAACCTACACCAGCCACAACAAGACACTGTGTAACCTACACCAGTCACAACAAGACACTGGGTAACCTACACCAGCCACAACAAGACACTGGGTAACCTACACCAGTCACAACAAGACACTGGGTAACCTACACCAGCCACAACAAGACACTGGGTAACCTACACCAGCCACAACAAGACACTGGGTAACCTACACCAGTCACAACAAGACACTGGGTAACCTACACCAGCCACAACAAGACACTGGGTAACCTACACCAGCCACAACAAGACACTGGTTAACCTACACCAGCCACAACAAGACACTGGGTAACCTACACCAGTCACAACAAGACACTGGGTAACCTACACCAGCCACAACAAGACACTGGGTAACCTACACCAGCCACAACAAGACACTGGGTAACCTACACCAGCCACAACAAGACACTGGGTAACCTACACCAGCCACAACAAGACACTGGGTAACCTACACCAGCCACAACAAGACACTGGGTAACCTACACCAGCCACCACAAGACACTGGGTAACCTACACCAGCCACAAGACACTGGGTAACCTACACCAGCCACAACAAGACACTGGGTAACCTACACCAGCCACAAGACACTAGGTAACCTACACCAGCCACAACAAGACACTGGGTAACCTACACCAGCCACCACAAGACACTAGGTAACCTACACCAGCCACAACAAGACACTGGGTAACCTACACCAGCCACCACAAGACACTAGGTAACCTACACCAGCCACAACAAGACACTGGGTAACCTACGTCAAGTAGTCAAGGTCATAACACTGGTCTACCTTCATGATAACCTGGAAATAAGTCTGCTAAAGTTTTCCTTGTTATATTACTTTTGTTGCAGCAATGCCTTCTGAATGCATCATTGTGTACAGATTTTAGATAAGAATATTTGTTTAGGTGCTATCAATAATAAATACTTCCTTCTTCATGACAATGTATGAGAAATACAAATAAGTGTAGATATTTAATGTTTGAAGAACAGCTGAGACTTCCTATGTTAGGTCATCTTTAAGATACTTATGCGGAGTCTACAATATGTAAACATGATCCAGATATAATTAGAAATTACTTATATATACTGTGAAACATTTGTATAAGGTTTAAATATATAACTAAAAGAACAGCAAGAACCACCTGTTGTTGTTGTTGGGAAAGAAGAATCACTGCAGCTGGAGGAGCCGTATACACACTACCGATACAGGAATTCATAATATATTGTGTAAGAAACTACAGGCTATCGGCATAGATCTCAATGAGGACAATATGCTCATTCAAATCCTTGAACAGAAGCCCTCCATATTTTCCTCGGCACTGCTGGACACTTCTCCAGATGAATCATAACAACTGGAACTGACATCGGCATTTTCTGTTCCACGGGATAGTATCCCATTCCAAACCACTGTCCCTCTCTCTCCCAAATATACTCAAATATACAACACCGAAATTCCACCAATCATCTCATGAATTTCAGGGACGCCCGATTACTGATCAAAGAAACTAATTTCAGCAGACGCAAGTGCCTTGAATCATCGCTAATCGCTGTTTCTAATACAATTAAGCAAAAGAAAGGCAGCTTCACCATCTCTGAAATCTTAGCAAGAATCCTCCTGAAAACAGTAAACCCTGCCATCACATAGTCTCTCCTGCTAATACTGTGGAAAATATTTCAATCTACCGAAGCTATAGTGCATAATAGGTGTTTAATGTGTCGATATGGGTCAAAAGTGTATTTGAAAATGGAATAGAACCAACAGGGAAGCTCTGCGCCTACGCTGATGGGCAGGGAAGAGGTAGAGGGGGGCATCAGGGAGCGGGAGTGTTTGGAATGGAGTTAAGAGGCTGTGAAAACATGGGACCAGGAAATTGGCGTTCATGGCAGCATAAGGATTAATATAGGCCTCACTTCATAATAGGAAGTGTCGTAACTGTTCCTGGTGAAGAGTGAGGGTACGTGATTTACGGGACCGCTGTAATAAGTGGTAAAATTAGTGAATAAGGGTAAGACCGGTGGTGACTGGTGCGACGCTATGGAGTGTCTCCAGGGGAAATACCCGTGATTTAATCATCACTCATCGGTCTCAGATCTTAATGGAGTGACCTCTAATGTGCATAATAATTATGAGACATTAAATCGTCTTGTGAATTGTAATGTAATCAGTGATAATAACACTAAGTTAAGAGAATGCGTGAAGTGAAATAAGTCGCCTTGCTCCGAGTGAGTGTGCATGTGTAGCCCTCGTGGTTCCTGTCCCGAGGATAGTGAGGTTTTATGGAGTCACGACTTCTAAACCGGGACAAACCAATGGATACCTCGTCCTGCTGGAATAAGAACCATGTCGGTGTAGCAGAACATCGAAATGAGATGGTGAATAGAGGAAATAAGGAGCATCAATCACCCACAGTTAAGTAACCCTTCTAGTTATAACAAATTGATACTGGCCAGTTAGGTGTGTTGTAATTGGATAGGTTGTGGGTGATCCAGCTACATCAAGTGACCACCAGAGAATATCTGGTAAGTGGTGGCATTATATACAAGTGTTTTTTCCTTGATGGATATATACATGTGCAACCTACCCCCCTCCTTCATTCAGTTAAACTAATATAATCTATACAGTCCTCAATTAATTAGTAGTGCCGTACTTGCGGGTGCTACCCGTCATACTGGTCTCGGATAGATATGGGTAAGCTTGTGAGGTCAAAGGAACCACCTGCAGTGACCAGGGGTGGCTAAGTTTTCTCACATGTCTACACAGGGTGACTACGGTAAACAATATGGTTGTTGTCTCCCAATTAGATTACTTGTATGCATGTAATGTTGAGGTACATACAGGTAACCCCTATAAAATTTTCCATAAATACTACACATGCACATTACAGAGGATGAACACTGTAACAGGCCTTCTCTAATCCAACCTCCAATAGAAATATTTGTCTAACCTATTTTTATGCTACCCAAGGCAGGAGCACTAGAGATGTGAAGACGATGTAATCAGTCCATTAACTCAAATCTCCAACTTTACGGGTGATGGACTGATTACATCGTCTTTACATCTCTACTGCTCCTGCCTTCTTTTGTACTCGGCTGAAGAAGCCTCTGTGTAGGCGAAACGTTTCGGAATAAAGTTTCCTAACTGTTGCCCCTGTGTCTTACCCACTACCACTAGTATTTATTACACCTCACTCTAAGCCAGTGGTCAGTCGTCACTTGAGGTCACAGGCCCTGAGCTGCTTTGGGGATTAGGGTGGACAGTTACAAAGCCATGGCTTGCTTTTGCAGTGTTTTAAAATATGAGGTTGGAGTGTTGAAGGAAGAAGTCTTGCTTCTCCAGGAGGAAATTAGGAGGCTGAAGGTTCACCTCAGTGGGTTTGGGATTGAGTGTGAAGTGGCTGGAATGGTGGAGGGGAATGAGGCTACCAGCAGCGAGGTGCAGTCTGTCACTCGCTGCGAGGAGGCTGTAGGTGGGGAGGTAGTAACGGCTACCAGCAGTAAGGTGCAGTCTAGCACCTGCTAGAAGTGACATGTGGTTCCCAGTAACTGGAAGAGCATCAAAATAAGGAAATCGCTTCTCTGTTCTTCAGGATGAGTGTACTTCAGTGACCAGTGAAGGTAAAGGTACTACTTTCCCTGCAAATAGAGGTAAGTGAATCCTTGTGTTGGTGACTAACAGGTAAGATATATGGACCGTGCTTTCTGATGTTATTCTGACTCCAAGTGACTTCGAACAGGAGGTAAATGACATGCCCATACGCTCTGCCCCAGGGCCAGACTCATGGAACTCCGTCTTCATCAAGAACTTCAAGAAGCCCCTATCACGTGCTTTTAACATCCTATGGAGAGGGAACATGGACACTGGGGTCGTTCCACAGTTACTAAAAACAACAGACATAGCCCCACTCCACAAAGGGGACAGTAAAGCAATAGCAAAGAACTACAGACCGATAGAGCTAACGTCCCATATCATAAAAATCTTTGAAAGGGTCCTAAGAAGCAAGATCGCCACACATCTAGATACCCATCAGTTACACAACCCAGGGCAACAAGGGTTTAGAGCAGGTCGCTCCTGTCTGTCCCAACTACTGGATCACTACGAAAAGGTCTTAGATGCACTAGAAGACAAAAAGAATGCAGATGTAATATACATAGACTTTGCAAAAGCCTTCGACAAGTGTGACCATGTCGTAATAGCGGTGAAAAGCTCTGTTCTGCAAGGCACAATACTCGCTCCCATCTTGTTTCTCATCCTCATATCTGACATAGACAAGGATGTCAGCCAAAGCACCGTGTCTTCCTTTGCAGATGACACCCGAATCTGCATGACAGTGTCTTCCATTGCAGACACTGCCAGGCTCCAGGCGGACATCAACCAAATCTTTCAATGGGCTGCAGAAAACAATATGAAGTTCAACGATGAGAAATTTCAATTACTCCGATATGGTAAACATGAGGAAATTAAAACTTCATCAGAGTATAAAACATATTCCAGCCACACAATAGAGCGAAAAACTAACGTCAAAGACCTGGGAGTGATCAAGTCGGAGGATCTCACCTTCAAGGACCATATTGAAACCTACACAATGCGTTTCTTTTCACTTTTTTCCTTATAGTTAGATAGAAAGAAAATAAAATTGTCATATTCTATACGTCTTACAAGAATCCTTTTTCAACAAATTTGGTAAGATGGACAGTGTTCTAGTTGACATCAGACGAAAGATAAAGAGCGAGATAATCATCGGATAGAATGAAATGAAATGCTTTTTTTTTTTTTTAGGAAAAAAAAATTCATAAAAACAAAACCGTAATACATATCACAAGTCCCCTCTCCTGGATTATAGAACAATCGTTCCTCAATAACGTGTGAAAAAATCATGATGCTCCTATAAAAACTCTTCGCCAAAAAAAAAGGAAAATAAAATCAATAACTTATTCCTGAGTTATTCACGTATATAGTTTGCATGAAACTCTAGGGTGGCCGCGCGCCAACTGTCACCGACCATCGTAACTCCACTCTCATCTGAGGTACTGGTGTGTGCAGTGATCACTAGTAACTCACAAGATGCCAACAAGTGTATTTAGATAAAAACAATCACGAAAATCGTAATTTCTGGAGTTAAAAAAAAACCGAATTGGCATCCTGTCGTCTTGACCTCAGCAACAACAAAAAAAAAAAAATCGAAAAAGATACTTATAAATGTGCTAGAAACAAGCTGATTACATCAAAATGATGCCAGAATTATGCACTATTTTTGGGTAAGAATTTTTTTTTTTTTTTTAAATTTTCGATTTTTTTTTCAAAGATAGTCTCTCAGAACGTTCCTCCTCACTTAACATGTCAAAGATACTCATAACCCAGCTGGAGCCTGGCAGTAGCGACATCCAAGAGTCTGCTTATTTTGCTGGAAGCACCATAGACACGTGGCTCCTCCTGCATGATAGAATGATGATAGACGGACTGACTGGTGTCAATCTCCGAGTCTTAAGTCAATAAAATTCAGTTGAAATTCTTTTCGTATTATTCTTCTCAAACTGCTAACTGACAATCCAAGATTGTAATCTACTCCCTCTCTGAAAGCATACTTATCCAGTTCATTAGTTTTATCATACATCTGAAGACCAATGTGAGATGGAATCCACAGCATGTGCACTCTGACTCCACTGTCCACAATCCTACCATACCTGTGTCTGGCTTCTGACACAAACATGCCACAATTTATACTTAATGAGTTGAGAGCATTTATGGATGACAGATAATCAGTTACAATTAAAGTGTCAACCTTAGATACATGAGTGCATTTGAGTGCAAGGAGTATGGTAAACAGCTCTGTCTGAAGGGTAGAGGCCTAGTTATTGATGCGTGCTCCAATTTCTTTATGAGAGCCATCACTCTGTAAGACAACAGCAGCACTACCAGCTGCACCAGTGGATTGGTGAACAGAACCATAAACGTAAATAATTTGTGTAAGAGTGTGCTGTGTGACTAAGTTATCAGTACAGCTTAAGGCATCATGTTTGGCTTCAAGGCAAAGCTTTGGTTGTGATTTAAGAAGAATTTTGGGGGGAAATGGAGGAATGGTAGTTTGGAATGGAGCGGGGAAGTGCCGCTGGTTCATGCCGAGGTAGGTTCCAGTTTTTTCGATCCGTCTGGAGGGGTGTCCACCAGTGCTGAGGAAAGTTAGGAGGGCTTCTGTGTGATGGTTTGAATGGGTTTACCTGAGCATATTGACCCCAATGAGGATATTTCTTTCAGTAACACGATCTCTGATGCTTGGAATATGAAGCTCTTTCCACATAGGATGATTCTCAGTCAGACACAAGAACAAGTAGTGGCGCAGCATAATCAACCAATGATCTAATATAAGCAAGATACATCATTTTCACAATTTTAACATCAGCACCATACAATGAATGAAAACCTGCCACAACTCTAAGTGCTCTCAGCCTTTCTTTGTATTGGCGACAAAGTCTCGTAACAACAGGTCCAAGTAGTGGAACCTCAAAGCCTAGATACCTGTATCTGGTTACATATTCTAGAAGAGACCCATCATGCAACTGGATCTGGAAAACTGTACCTCTCTGTCGAGGAGGACGCCTATTGAGTATCTTTGTTCTATCAGTAGAGATTATCAACCCCAGGTCCTGACACGAGGCGGCTCTAAGTAGTTCTAAATACTGCTCATAAGGTCATTGTTAAAGGTCTAAACAGAGGAAGACTCAAAGGAATTATACCAGTCAGTCACATGTGCGACAAAGTAATCATGTTGATCAGGGAGAACATTAAAACGTTTCCGTTTGAATATCCCACCAGGGAGGATAGTATTACCAATATCTAAAGAGGTTAGCCTTGGGAAATGATCTGATGATATATCTGTTACAATGGAAAACTCGCAGCTGGCAAAAGTAATGTTGAAGCCAACATACTGATCCAAGGCGCCCCTATAGATATGTATGGGTTAAATATTACCTACAATTTGCACATCATGACTATTTAAGAGTGACAACAGCTGTTTACCATTACGGTTACCAAATTGTGAGTTTCCAATGCTTTTGTGTCGTGCATTATAATTATTCGGGATTTTTCCGCGAACTGCCTTCTAACGTGCAGCTAATTTAGCTAAAAATGTTGACACAGATACTCCGAGATACCAACTCGGGTACGCCAGTGGCTCGTGCAAGAGAAAATCCAGAAGATTTTTGTTGTTATGTTTTCCTAATAGTACATGGCAATTCAACTTATTTGAAATAGAGGGAGAGCTTCACTTCCTTACTCGATACCTCAGAAATTGATGGACTACGTTGTTACTCCGCCAAATCTCCCATCAGAACGTCCGTGATTCATGCTTCAGTAGTAAAATTGGCCAGTAATACGACAAAAACGCAAACCCGGTCCGCTGGGGCTTGAAAGGATATTAGCAGTTATCCTCGGTGTTTGAGGAAGCTTCGCTATTAAATAGTTCCTTTACCCTAGTAAGATATGCCGGTCTCCTGGCTTCTCCTATCACACATTCGGTCTTCGTGACTTGTGAATAGTAACTGACTTAGCCAGTGTCTCAACTAATCTTAGTTCGAATTTTGAATCGCTGGCTATTATCTATACTACTGTATTTGACCAATTTCTAACTATCCTAGGGCCTATAACAATGTTATTATTTCCTAAGTTTGTTATCTACTCTATGTAACTACTTAAATCTGTCTTAAATATCACATATTATTTACAAGTGTTATGTTAAGGGCTCCTTATGCTTACACTATAAAACGTTTCGTGGAATATTTTGGTAGACCAAAATAATTTCCACAATAATCGCCAATAACAAGAGTAGGTTCAGACTGAGTACAAGCTGGGAGCTCCATGTAATTAAGTTTATCTGCAGGAGCATACAAGTTAAATATAAGAAGCAAGATCGCCACCCATCTAGACACTCACCAGTTACTCAACCGAGGGGAAACACGGGTTTAGAGCAAGCCGCTACTGCCTGTCCTAACTACTGCACCACTATGACAAGGTCCTGGATGCTCTAGAGGACAAACTAAATGCAGATGTAGTAAGTGCCACCATGGCGTAATAGCACACAAAATGCGTCATAAAGGAATAACAGGAAAAGTTGGTGGATGGATCTATAACCTCCTAACAAATAGAACAGATTAGATTTTGCCACCGAAGTGGCTAGTTTATTGTGCACCCCATATCCATCCTGTGGACTGTAGCGCGAGAGCATATGGATACACAAAAGGCCTAGGAACTAGGCCCCAAAGGGTTAACAGGAATACATATGGATTTATATCTACATATCTATAGTTCACTTATCTGTTACAAGCAAATTTAGGAAATTTGCTTAGTATATCTGGTATCTTATTTTCATTAATAAGATATCTTGACATGTCACATAGGTTATTATACTGTCTGTCTCTGTATTCCTCAATAAGTGGACAATTAAGCACATAGTGTTCAAGAGAGTGACCATATGCCTGATCACATAATTTACATTTAGTTTGATCATCATCTGTGTGTCTCCCAAACTGCCAGAAGTACTTGTAACCAAGCCTAAGCCTGGCCACATAGAACACAAAGAGTAATAGTAAACAAAGTCAGAGGCAGCTACAGAGAAAAGCTCTGTTCCACCAGGCACAGTACTCTCCCCCATCCAGTGCCTCATCCTCATATCTGACACTGACAGTGATTAAGCCGCAGCACCGTGCCTGCCTTTGCAGATGACACCCGAATTTGCATGGCACCCGAATTTGCACACGAAAATCACTCCTTACAAAAGCAAAAGACTCGGTAGGCGGTGCAACATCCTCCCAATGAAAAGTAGGGGCGCGACGAGTACACTAAGAAACAATATAATAAAAGTCAGGGGCACTCAACTGTTCAACTGTCTCTCAGCATACATAAGGGGGATTACCAATAGACTGATAGTTGTCTTCAAGAAGGCGCTGGACTGGCACCCAAAGTCAGTACCTGACCAGTTGGGCTGTGGTTCGTACGTCGGTTTGCGTGCGGCTAATAGAAACAGCCTGATTGATCAGGCCCTGATCAACTGTGGGGGTGTTGACCCCCGAAACCCTCTCCAGGTATACTCCAGACCATCGTAACAGTTTCTTCCAAATTAATAAAACCCATTCATTACTGAGACACATAATGAACACAGAGACTGCAACAAAGTTATGTTGCCTAAACAATGCACAGTAGGGAATGGAATC
Source organism: Cherax quadricarinatus (assembly GCF_038502225.1). Classification (NCBI taxonomy): domain Eukaryota; kingdom Metazoa; phylum Arthropoda; class Malacostraca; order Decapoda; family Parastacidae; genus Cherax; species Cherax quadricarinatus. The sequence goes on along the minus strand of NC_091306.1, from coordinate 24,377,675 downwards.
ACAGACAACAATATTAGCGATTATTTTATTAAAGCTTGAAGATTTACATTGTAATACATAAATTATTCACCAATACATTTATCAAAATATGTTGTACTCCCCACAAGATATAAACATAAGAAAGGAGCACTGCCGCAGGCCTACTGGCCCAAGATAAGCACGTCCAACCTTATTTATCAAGTGGGTGGAAGTAAAATTATCATTACTTTTAGGAGTAAGAGTGAAATTCATAGGACACATATTTCACCTGGGAAATATTAGGCAATTATGTTTGATCCATCGAAGAGAACATGTCCAGTTCCTTGGATCAAAAGCCCCTCTTCAGCATCAATGAACCTCATTATAGAGGAATAAAGAATGAAACCATTTACACATTTCTTGAACATTTGTGAGACGTTCTCTAAATTCTTGGATTCATTCTTATTCAAGAACATAATGATGCTTTGCTGAAATAGTTCTGTTGACAAAGTTTACACCAGAGTTAACTTTTAAATCTGCTGAAAGTACAAACTTCTTTAAGACAGTGTTGAGCTCCAATTGTGGAAACTTATTCGGTCCTAAGTTTCACAGGGCAGATACGTCGTATGAAGATCCCAACATGTCACGACTGGAACGACTGAGTTGGGTGGCCCTTACACCCACCCAAAACACACACATAAACCCAGGTTGGAGAAGGTGGTTGGAAGATACATTTAATTGATAAATTTACCCTTTGAGGAAGAGGTAGGTAGTTTATACTGTTAGTGAACTAATATTAGGACTATTGAGGCAACTGTAGATAATAATAATGTAGACCTAAGACCTTAATGTAGGTAGTAATAGGCCAGTAATGTAGGCAAACACTAGGTTATATTAGCCAGGGAGAACTGGCAGCCCAAGTTTGAATGCTGGGGCACGGGGTCTTGAGACCGCAGTGCCTCCTTCTAAGATCAGACACCATCGGAATAACAAGTGCCGTGAACAGCAGGGCAGCGCCCCCACGTGTTTTCACATACTAGATCTGGGGAAATCTGGTGGAGGCACCTCGAAGTACCGTAGATGACCTCCTCTGTCAGGCCCATACAGTAAGACAAGATCTCCCTTTCTTTCTCAGTATTCTGGCCAGTTTCTGGGGGGAATTTGCGAGAGAGTTGAACTGTGGGTCTTTGTATAACTGGACGGCTAATGATCGGTACGTGCCGGCGTCTCCTCGTTAAGCTTAGAAGCTAGTGTCACTTCCTGCACAGTTGTACTAGGGGATACTCACCCCCTTGGAAACAGGAATTTCTGAGGTGCAGGCAGGTCACTAATACTGACTAAATATTGCAGGAATTAAGGCTCCCGGTTGCATGTGGTTCTGAGGGGAAGTCCAGAGGGGCTAAGCTTAGGGAGGTTGAAGACCGGGATGTATTCTCCAACACCAAGTAAGTTAGTCCTTCATTTGTGTATGCAGGCAAGATTTCTTGCAACATCAGTCATTTTTGGAAATCTGTCCTATAAGCCACTTGTGAGGCTGAAGTACCAGCCTCAGGGCTCGGTGTCAACAGAGCTTGTCAGGGTAGATAAGTCAAATGGAGGCAGTCCAGACAAATTTTCACACCAATATTTGTCAACAGACGACCTCCCTCGCCCAGACGACCTCCCTCGCCCAAACGACCTCCCTCGACCAGACGACTGCCCTCGACCAGACGACCTCCCTCGCCCAGACGACCTCCCTCGCCCAGACGACCTCTCTCGACCAGACGACCTCTGTCGCCCAGACGACCTTCCTCGACCAGACGACCTCCCTCGCCCAGACGACCTTCCTCGACCAGACGACCTCCCTCGCCCAGACGACCTCCCTCGACCAGACGACCTCCCTCGCCCAGACGACCTCCCTCGACCAGACAACCACCTTTGCCCAGACGACCTTCCTCGCCCAGACGACCTCAGTCGACCAGACGACCTCAGTCGACCAGACGGCCTCTCTCGACCAGACAACCTCCCTCGACCAGACGACCTTCCTCGCACAGACGACCTCCCTCGACCAGACGACCTCCCTCGACCAGACAACCACCTTCGCCCAGACGAACTTCCACGCCCAGACGACCTCCCTTGACCAGACGACTTCCCTCGACCAGACGACCTCCCACACCCAGACGACTTCCTCGCCCAGACAACCTCCCTCTCCCAGACGACCTCCTTCGCCCAGACAACCTCCCTCGTCCAGACGACCTCCCTCGATCAGACAACCTCCCTCAACCAGACGACCTCCCTCGTCCAGTCAACCTCCCTCGCCCAGACGACCTCCCTCGCCCAGACGACCTCCCTCGCCCAGACGACCTCCCTCGTCCAGACGACCTCTCTCGTCCAGACGACCTACCTTGCTCAGACGACCTCCCTCGCCCAGACGACCTCCCTCGCCCAGACGACCTCCCTCGCCCAGACGACCTCTCTCGCCCAGACGACCTCCCTCGCCCAGACGACCTCCCTCGTGTCATGTAAGGGGGTATTGGAACGTATCGATAATTAGGGGAATATGGGAGTAAGGGGTTATGAAGGCAGAGGATAGGCAGGCGAGGTGGTAGGAGAGATGATTAGCGGAGGTAGGTAATGTGAAGGTCACTGGTGACTACAACTTCACCTCTCATTACTCTACCCACCACTCCACACTACTCACCCTCTCACTGCTTTAACTAAACATAAATAAATGGAGAAAATAACGGGGACAGTGAATATTACTATTCTACTCAAACACAGTTTATTATTAAGTCTTTGTACAATAATATATTTGGGAACAGGAGAATATTATTGTGGTTTAGTCAAATGGGGTGGTACATATAAGCAGTGAGACAGGGAACACAATCAACTTGACGAGAATGAATATAACTTACAATATAGTACAGAGGACAGTTCACTACAGGAACTAAGCCACAGGTCCCAAGACCTACACAGCACGAGTACTGCTCCAAGCCAGTACTCTGCCCAATGTCTCCAACAATCTCTCCTCCCGAGACTCTCCAGCTCAGCTCTGCTCCCAGGCCAGAGCTCTGCCCGAATCTCCTCTGCTCAGCTGTTCCTTGGGCTTATATGGTGGTCCAAGCACCCTCTACAACCACGTGTACGACCTGACGCCTAGGTCTGACGCCGGTGACGAACAAAGGTGCTGAGACTTAAGCTGGAAGGGAGTGTCTCCAACAGACATTTGCCAAGGCAAGGTGACCATATAATTGGTTAAATTAGGTCTCCCCAGAGACCTCACAAGCCCAGTTGAACTACATCACATCCCCCTTTCTCCCCCAATTTAAAATATCTGAGAACTAGGACAATTTGTCCTAGTTATTAGACTATTTTAATCCTAACCCCTTAAATCTATTACAGTACAAAGACGAAATTATACATAATACAAAATTTTTCAATTACATACATTTCCCTCAACCTTCTCATCTCCCACAAGGCAGCATAATCAGTACACCTGGCAGTTGACCAGCATAATAGTTACTCTCTGGTGCAAAGCCTCCTTACCCGTCATTTCTCCTTAAACCTAAATATCGGGCTCCAGTGCCTTCCCTACTTCTACTAGAAATGCACTGGCCAATGCTAGTCACCCTCGCACGTTAACCATTGGGCCAAACCTCTCTAGGCTTCTTTGGCGTGGAAAACTGCTCCAACGGGTTGCATTCTTTCAAGTAACTGCAACTGGGCCACTTCACGACCACCAAGGTCGCATTTTCAGCACACTTCACATGCACACTACAACATCTGAAAATCGAGACAGGGCAGGCATCGCAGCTAAGACCCACTATTATCCTATACCACTACTAGGATTCACTGGCCTCATAAAACAAGGCAGCCATAATCACTGGACCGTATTCAAGGTCACCTTATTTCACACAGGTAACACTAACACTTCTGGCAAGTCAAAGTGGCTGGGGACATCTTACACTCTCAATTGTCTCTCATGGCTGGCAGGACATCCCCGCATACCGGTCATACAGGTCGACCAGCAAGGCAGGATACATCTCCATACCACCCTTGATAGCAGGCTGGTTCCAGCAGCTGGAGTCCATCTCCGTGGCTCGTGTCCTTCCACATCTCCGAGGATGGCAGCTCCATCATAGTAGACTCTCTTATCCTGGCACACCAGCCAGAATCCCTCATACACCACTGCAGCATCACCGCCATCTCCTCCTCTTGAGCTAGGCAGCATCGCAGCATCACAGCACGGCCACAGCATATCCATCATCACAGCACGGCCGTATCACAGCAGCACACAACCCGGCCACAGCATCGCAGCACGGCTACAGCATCTCAACATCACAGCACGGCCGCAGCATCTCAACATCACAGCACGGCCGCAGCATCTCAACATCACAGCACGGCAGCATCACAGCAGCACACAGCACGGCCACAGCATCACAGCATGGCTACAGCATCGCAGCATGGCCCCAGCATCTCAGTAAACTGCAGCATCATAAGCAGCCGACATCAGCAGCAGCAGGCTATGGTCAGATGCTCGAGGTGAGATGAGGTGGTGAGGTCACTTCAGGTGATTAACAGAGGTGCTTTCACCCATCCCTGGCAACTGCGGGTAACTGGCGGTCCACGGGTGATGGTCACAGAGGCCGGGTGATGCTGACAGACACCCACTACAATGGATGACAGACCAGGGCAGCAATACATCTACTGGGGCACATCAGCTGGGTGACTGGGCACATCAGGTGGATAGCAATCATAGGCAACTCTTCAATGGGTGACAGTTGTGGGTGAGTCTTCCAAGGCGGGCTGGGTGACTTCTCATTCCTCTGTAAATATTCAATTTCGGCCAGTAATTGCTTCCCCAAAAGTCTCACCTAAATACTGATATTCTCCACCATTTATCTCAAACCAACAACCAACTCCACCAAATATAATATTACACCCAAACAATTATTCATACCCACCGTCTAAAAAAAGGTCAGTTAAGGTCACCAGGATTACAATATCATACAGATATTTACACACAAGAAAAAAAAATGGTAGCATAACACAAGCATAACCGAGCAGTCAAAAATAAGGCACATGGGACTGGTTCCTACAATAAAAATAATAAGAACCACCACCGCTTAGACACCATGTCATGTAGGGGGGGAGGGTATTGGAACGTATCGATAATTAGGGGAATATGGGAGTAAGGGGTTATGAAGGCAGAGGATAGGCAGGCGAGGTGGTAGGATAGATGATTAGCGGAGGTAGGTAATGTGAAGGTCACTGGTGACTACAACTTCACCTCTCATTACTCTACCCACCACTCCACACTACTCACCCTCTCACTACTTTAACTAAACATAAATAAATGGAGAAAATAACGGGGACAGTGAATATTACTATTCTACTCAAACACAGTTTATTATTAAGTCTTTGTACAATAATATATTTGGGAACAGGAGAATATTATTGTGGTTTAGTCAAATGGGGTGGTACATATAAGCAGTGAGACAGGGAACACAATCAACTTGACGAGAATGAATATAACTTACAATATAGTACAGAGGACAGTTCACTACAGGAACTAAGCCACAGGTCCCAAGACCTACACAGCACGAGTACTGCTCCAAGCCAGTACTCTGCCCAATGTCTCCAACAATCTCTCCTCCCGAGACTCTCCAGCTCAGCTCTGCTCCCAGGCCAGAGCTCTGCCCGAATCTCCTCTGCTCAGCTGTTCCTTGGGCTT